>NC_041221.1:53557228-53633694 GCF_002837175.3 Physeter macrocephalus
GGGAGGGAGGGAGACGCAAGAGGGAAGAGATATGGGAACATATGTATATGTATAACTGATTCACTTTGTTGTAAAGGAGAAACTAACACACTATTGTAAAACAGTTATACTCCAATAAAGATGTTAAAAAAAATTCACAAACCTTCCATTGACCTCATTGTCATTTTTTCAATGTTTTTCTCTTATGTCTTTCTACTATTATATCTATTTGTAACATATTTTGGTAGATGTTATTTTCCCCTATATGGACAAATTTTAGCTCTTTTTTATGTTCAAACGCTGTGTTAATGGTTTTTACCTTAAATTTTATGTTCATCAAACTGTTAACTGACATTTTTCCTCACAGGCTTTTTCAGATTGAAAATGCAGTTCTGTGTTCTGACTTTTCATTTGGTTCATTAGTGAACAGTGATGTTACATGGGTTATCATGGCTCAGGAGTTTAAGAGGGAGCGTGAAGCTTGGGAGTGTATTTAAGAAGTTTCTGCCGTGTGGATCTGTGCCTGTAGTGTCTTAGGAAAGCTTGCCCTGAACGTTCACCTCTCGGGGATTGCGCCACAGAACCCACTGGCAATTTGCATGTGCTCAAAAATTTATATTTATATATTATATATCAAGTTGAAACGCTAAAGTAAGCCTTTAGGGGGTAGCTTTTAAAAGTTTCTACAAAAAATCCATGGATTAAAACATAATGCCAAATAATGCAAGCACATGCAAGCAAAATATGGCAGAGATGACCTTATCCAACTTTGAAAACGGCTTAACTAAGAATATTAAAATTATCTGAGGAAATCAGACAAAAAATTGAAATCATTAAGAAAACTATTTGAATGTGGATTTATAACAAAAGTCATTGACAATGAACTTTTCCTTAAGTATAAATTGCACTTTGAGATGTTAACTATTAATAGAAGTATATATAAAACCTTTATGAATAGAAATCCATATATTGGAAATGCATGACTTAAAATTTTTATTGCTGTTCTAGATAAATGCAAACAGTTGGAAACGAGGTCATAATGAACTGTGACTCCTGGTTTACTATTCACTTTCCTTCCTGGGACCTTGAGCTCTCTAATGCCAAGAACTTCCCAGCCTGTGAACAATATCCACAATATAGGAGAAATTTATCAAAATTTTTTTGCAGATAATTTAATATTTTAGGTTATTCAAAGGATAAATAGACTTAGATCTTGCCATCAAGGAACTTATGATTTGTTGATAACTAATTATTATGACTAATGAAGATGTTTTATCCAATGCATATAATACTGTCCCCTACAGAAAAGTTTGTCGTCGGTAAGGACTTAAAGTTGATCACTTCCCAGCATCCACTTTATGAAAATCAAACTATAGTCCTGCTGAACCAAAACTAATTTCTCACATATGCTTTTGTATTTTAATCTTATTTCTAGTTCCATGGATTCTAGTTTCATCTTTTGCTCACCTCTCTCTAATTCATTGTAGGTTGTCTGCAGTTGTGGTCTGCTCATCTTGCACGCTCTAGGCAGTCTCTCTTCAACATACCTGAACCGCCCGCTGCCCAAATATAGCATCACAGTGAAGTATCAAAGCAGCAATGAAATGGATCAAAGGTGACAGGCTGTATATTCTGGAATACAGACTTTTCTGCAAAAAATTGCCATTAAAAAAAAAGAAACAAAGAAAAAACATAAAAACAAAGACAGACCCCACCATCTTCGTTCATTGGTAGTATAAGTTCAATTAAATGTGTTATACAGCAGCATACAAAATTATTTTTTTCCCTTGTGATGAGAATTCTTAGGATCTACTCTCTTAGAAACTTTCAAATATACCATACAGCATTGTTAACTATAGTCATCATGTTGTACATTACATCCCTAGTACTTATTTATCTTATTTTAAAAATCAGGTATCTGGAAATATAAAGGGAAACTAGGTCACATCAAGGTAGGACTTTAGATTCTAAGACGTAATATTTTAAAGCATGCTGACCTCATATTCCAAAGAACATGAAAGAGACATTTAAAGAAAAAAGAAATAAAAATGTCAAATCCCTTCACAAAGGGAAAAATATGTATCTAAACAGAAAGTTAAATGAAAACTCAAAAATATGCTATTTGTTTACCTCATGCCTTTTTTAATCCAAACGGGATTTTGAAATCAGATGAATAAAGAAATTTATATTGTTCCATGGAAATATATATATTGTAGATGTTTTAACTACATGACAACAAAAGTTTAAAGGGTTAGGCAGGTCATGAACAGATAATATATTACTAGAATATTCATCTTAAAGACAAAGACATCATTGTTCATGGAGCTGATCTTCTGATTTTTGGTGACTGAAGAATTCTCTTAGTTCTCCAAATCATTTCTGTTATTCTTTTAGCTTCCAACAATAGCAGCTAACTTATTATGCTTCACTTTAATAGTGAGATAATTGCATTTTGGAATAATATTTAACTGCTTTGTTTTAAGACCCATTGTGAAGTCATTCCCGGTCATTTCAAAAGCACAAACACTTGCTTACTTGTAAACTGTTTCCTTTCTTCACCAAGGACACCAGGCGTGTCAAAATTCTTGTTTCTTCCTATCTCTGATGCCAAAAAGATTAAGAAGGATAAGAATTAATACAATTTAGCATGACTAGAGGGATATTCATCCTCTGAATTTGTTTAGTTTCACTAGATTAAATTGACAATAATGCAGTAAGCATAAGAGTTTCATATCTTAACACAATAATTCTTAGTTACATCACAGTTAATAGTCTTGCTTCAGCTCTTCATATAACTGTCTCATGTATAATCTTATATCTGTTTTCTAAACATATTTTCTGGCAACCCAGACCTCACTAAGAATCTTGTCTAAATAAATATATTCTCTATTTAGTGCATATCATGGGGAAATTGTCTTTAATGACAAAAGATCATAGACTGTACACAAAAACATTAATAAATATATCATCATCATCATCATATAATACTCATACCCCAGAAAGACAAACTCACCTGATTCAAGGACTATACATGGACTGTGGTGTTACAAAATAATCATTACCGTTCCATGTAATTCTGGGGCAAGTACATTTAGTGATTGTCTGAGTACAAAAGCTGGAAATTTAACAAGTTGAGAGATGGAATAGAGGTCACCAAAACCAGAGGAATGAACAGATCCCAGAAATGTGTGCAGAACCCAAGTCCAAGAAGCTTGGAAAGGGATGTTCACTAAAGCAAATGGGTAAGCAGCAGATGTAGAAATTGAACTGAGGCGCCAAAAATTCAGGAAATCAGAAGATGGGAGTAATTGCAAGCGGGTCCAGAGGGAAAAGAGGTTTCTAGTGTAAAATGGCATATGGTTTGCAGCCCATGATCCAGCTGGTCTCAACTGTGCCCAAAAATATCCGTGAAGGCAGAGGAAAATCACAAAAGTCAGAACACTGTAAATCAGAATTGACAATAAACCCATTAGCAGTATCTATAAAGAATGTTCATAAACAGAGCTAAGAAAATTGTATTAAAAATTGTAATAGGTATTCCAACCTTATTTGCCCAATTAAAAGTAGATAAAATGTTCCCTCTCTGCTATTTTTCCTGATTCAGAAATAAATCTTCATCGACCTGGAAACTAGGGAACTATCTATTATATGCGTACCACATTTTGAGATTCCTCTTCCCTCTCCATAACCCAATGACTATTACTACCATGACTCTCTCTCTTTGTATGTCTATTTGGAGACTATAAAAAATAGAAAGAAAACAACTAGTCAGGAGTGTGTGTGTGTGTGTGTGTGTGTGTGTGTGTTGGGGAGAGGTTGTCTAGTGAGGTTGTACAACATCCTAGAAGGTATCATCTTTACAAACGAAGTGTTATATAGAAAAATATTAATGAGAAAGAACTCAGAACAGTGAATACTGTAAAGTTTTGAAAGCATCATTTATTCAGAGCGCTGCAAAATTCGGCATTGAAGTACAGGCAATCCTATCTCAGATCAGCAACTGGCAGTTAGTCAATAGATATTGGGCTAAGAATTATGTGCATCAACCAGCTTTCTGCTTGTAGTCCTGGGAGAGAATTCTGCCAGTGTGCAAGTGTATAAAGAAGCAATGGCAGTCCAATCGGTGGAATTTGGGACATCCAAGAGAAGATGGTGAAAAGTATTTTTTTTTCAGCATAGCATTCACTGGGGTTACTTATGTCACATCAGTGAGACACGGTCCCATATAAATGTTGGTAACTATTGGCAACATTCTAACTCCCTGACACTGAGGATGAAATATTCCATGCCTGGAATCCTGCACCACTCTCATGAGGCTACTGAGAGTGACCTGAGGATGTAAATAAGTGAGGAGTTTCACATTTTTATTTTAAAATGTCTGATTGCCACAATAGGTAATAGCTAATTAATTCTTTTCATCTTTACTTGAAGTAATGGCGAATGTCAGGGTGGGATTTTGGAAGCAGAGTGGACAAGCATAAGCAGAAGCATAAGGTCTGCTTGCCTTATCCATGAATAATATCATTGATCTCACTGTGTGGTTTTTAAGCGGGTTGTGAAAGCAATTTTAACATAGGAATTTCAAAACTGAGCTGTTAACAGCAGCCTCAACGAATTAAGGATTAACTTTGGTGATTCATAGGCATGACAACACACATCTGAATGTATATGCCTTAGTGTGTTTGCTAAAACGCCAGACACACCTAAAATTCTTCTTAATATTTCATAGCCATTCCTTGAAAAAAGCTTTTGCAACACAGACACTGCTCTGCATCAGCTCACATTTTTTCTGGTCCCTCAAGACTTTATGCCCAGATAACTTCTTGCTGCTCAGCTCTGTTGATTTGGGTCTGAGCACCTAGCCTTGGTGCTCAAATCCAGTTACCCAGTTTCCTTGTTGACCTTGCCCTACAGTATCTGCCACACTTTTTCTCCTTGTGGAACCTTTTGGATGAGACTTTGGACCCATATATTAGCCTCTTTTCCTATTTTATCAACTGTACTCCCCCCACACCCACCTGCCCTGTGGCTGCTCAAGCCCTGGCATGATCCTTTTCACTCTCAATTCAAATGAGGATGTTGCTTGAATTTACAAATTTAGTTGGGATGTTATGTAGGCAAAGCCGCAAAGACAAAACAAATTGATAAAAATCATACCCTTTGCAGTTTTAATTTTGTGTCCATTGCTTGATTTCCACAGGGAGAAATCTGATGTCAGTGGGAACCGAGGCCAGAAAGTGAAGACAGCACTGAGCCTTCTTTTGGGACAGAGAAAAAATGTAAACAGATGTAATTAAAACATTGCAAAATCTGTTAGATGTGTGAGCAGACGCTGGGTTATAAGAGTAATTATGATCAGGTTCTCCTATTGCCTGAAATATTCAAAGCTAATTTATTTGGGAGTACTTAAGATGGTTTGAAGAAAACTTTCTACTGCTGTATATTCTGGGAAATGTGCATTTCTTCACTGCATATTGAGAAGATTTTCAACGGCCGTGTTGCTGCCTCCGTCTGAGTTTAAATTCTCACACTTTAAATCTTCACAACTGGAGAAGTTTAGGTTTAGAAAACCTGTTTTTGAACTGCTTTCCAACCAACTTCATTGCACATTGTCTATCACTCTCTTTGTGGCTTTTCTCTTTCCCCAACAATGTACGCGGCTCAGGTAAAGGGTAGATATGAAAACATATAAGTAGGCTCTGGAAGTTTCTTGATTCTTCAAATTATCTTAAAAGAAAATTACCAAGCCTAAATTCACACTGAGTTTCAGAGCTTGTGTACGGTTAATTTACTGTTCTATCTGTCTTGCTGCTGAACTGATGTTTTTGTTTGTTTAATGTGAGTGGTCTTTCTAATCCCATTAAGTGGAAACAAAGTTTACAAATGTAAATCCATTTTACTTTGATTTAGTACTTTTGCAAGACCAGGCTTCACAAATCAAGGCATGAACTTTGACAGCAGGAGTAGTTTCAAAAGGTGTTTTTCCCCCACCTTTGAGAGAAGAGGACTAAGACCTTTTCTAAGGGATTCCTTTTTTTCTCTTCTAAAGATAAACACTGGGAGTGTGGGAGGTTGAGAGGATCAGGGACGTGGCAGACACTTTTTGTCCAGAACTAACTGTTGAGCCTAAAAGCCTGAGGTCCTGCAGGTGGAATACAATCTGTGGGATTACTCCTGTTGTTGTTCTATTGTTAAATCAATCCCCATTCTTTGAAGGGAAAAATTAGCTGAGAATCTCTGTGAGGCCCTGAGGATGAAATTCTGGACTATGAGTCAGAAGACCTGGGCCAGCCATAATCACTTTGACCCTCACTTCTCATAGGCACCAAATAATAGCAATGATGGCTACCATTTACTGAACAATTAGAATGTGTCAGCTCCTTCTCATTTCTATTTCTAGTTTCCACAGTAGCCCACACACGTTTCTGAAAGAACTAATTTAGTGAAATGTACATGAAAACTCCTGCCACGCTATCTAATGTTCTTGTAAAAAATCAAATGGAGAAATTTATATAGAAACCATCTGAAAATTGAAGTTATTATTCCCCCTGGAAAGGACTCTTGGCTACCCCTCTTGAAATCAATTTCATAGCTATTTTTTCATAATTCAGTTACTCTCAGAGGAAAAAGAAATTGTATAAAGATTGTAAGTCTTGATAAGCAATAAGTCCAACTAAGAACCTATAGATATCTATATTTTCCCCTGAGTAACAACTTGGAAAAAGTCAATGTAATACTTTGATGGATATTATTAACAGGAAATTATGGAATTAAGATACTTAAAGTCTAGTGAGAAAAATTTTACATTTGTTTCTGGGACTCAATAAATACATCACTATTTATAAAAATGAAAACAAAAATAACCTAATTGACATGATCATTAAAGAGTAACACTCGGGCTTCCCTGGTGGCGCAGTGGTTGAGAATCCGTCTGCCGATGCAGGGGACGCGGGTTTGTGCCCCGGTCCGGGAAGATCCCACATGCCGCAGAGCGGCTGGGCCCGTGAGCCATGGCCGCTGAGCCTGCGCGTCCGGAGCCTGTGCTCCGCAACGGGAGAGGCCACAACAGTGAGAGGCCCGCGTACCACAAAAAAAAAAGAGTAACACTCAATGAGTGGGTGATAAATTGTTTTCTAAAGGTATGTTTATGCTCTTGTTCCAAGAAAAGTTTATGCACCAAAATTATAGTCCTTCTTTTTATATATACCTTGAAAGTAATAATAATTTGGCACATTGTTTAAACAATGTAAAAAATTATCATACACATACATACACATGAGAAAAAGAAAGAAGAAAAAAAAGCAGAGATAAACTTTTGTCCTCAAACCTGGACATGCAGGAAATATTTTTATTTAAAAATTGTCTACAACTTCATTTCTGACCCTGAGACTCCATTTTATATCTATCTAAAAAATTCAATTGTCATCATTCTTGGTGTCTCCCCTATTTCGACAGGTTTTTTTCCAGAGTGAAGGCCTTGAGGGGACATTTATTGGCATTCTGTCATCTATTCCCTTGTTTGCAAAAACAATTCAGGTCTGTTACTTCTATGCCAGGCTTAAGAGAGGGAATGTTTTCTGACTTGCCCATGCACTCATTTTCCTTTCATATCTGAAATCTTGTTGCTTTCCTGGTGAGGCCAGAAAACACCGTCCTTCTTTCTTTCTTCCTCCACAAGTTCAGGGGATCTCTATTCTTGAGGGAGGTTTTCCTATCCTTTATGGACACTCTCATCCATATATTTCTCCAAAACACATTGTCTTAATCTGCAAATCTTCCTTTATATGCTTTAAATTCACTTGCGACATAGATTTTCAGAAAACAAAAGCCAGAAATATCCACAGTTTATTTCTGCCTTCTGTTCCTGCTACCATCCCTTAAGTTGTTCAAAACTTGACACTCTCCTTAAATTGAGCAAGGGAGAGAGAGAAAATGATAATGTAGTATAGTATGTATAATTTTAATATAGTATGTATAATTTAGTATCTCTGTGGTAGGATGACATAATAGTCCCCAAATATATCCCAATCCTATTCCCCAGAATCTGTGAATGTTACCTTATACCGGAAAAAGCATTTTGCAGACGTGATTAAGTTAAGGATATTGAGTTTGGGGACTGTTTGTTACGCAGCAGTGGATAACCAAGATAGAAGTTAATATCTAAAAAGGTAGATACTGCTGTAAAAATAACCTAAATCATGAGCAGTGGCTTTGGGACTGGTCAGTAAGGACACTGTTGGTGGGGGCTTGAAGTGCAGGGAGAAGAGTGCTATTACAAGCTGGAGGGATTTGTGTTATATATTTGGTGGAGCAATTGGTGAGACTGTCACTAGATATAAGCTGGAAGATGTGAAAAGGACCGAATAAATCTGTGGTCTGGATAAGGTGATTTTCAGGCAGAATGTTAAAAGTATAATGTACATTTTTAAGCTGTCTTTGATAAAGTATTTCAAAAGAGAGATGTACTAAGTAAGGAAGGAAATGTTCAAATTTTGAGCAGAATTTAGAAGAATTATTTACACAACAGGATTTACTGGGTTGGAAAATAAAACTGTTTTTCACTCTCAGGATTTCCAGTTGGCAAAAGGTTTTCAAAGTTAGGAAAGGCCTCAGTGCAAATATCAAGTACAGAGTGCTGACAGTAAAATGTGACTTCAGGGTAATAATCAAGTCAAGTCAAGCTTTCAGATCCCTTTTCGAGGCTTGAGGAATATTTACAATGGTGCTTCATCGTCCTCTCAGCTATACAAAAGACATATAAGAATCTTAAGGTTATGCCTCTTATAGTCTCTATGTCAAACAAAAGGGCTCTTAAGACTTAAGGAAAAAAGAATAGGTACATGAATATGTATAACTGAATCACTTTGCTGTACACCTGAAGCTACCCCAGCATTGTTAATCAACTATACTCCAATATAAAATAAACATTAAAAAAAAAGACTTAAGGGAATCCTTCTATAGCACTCAGGGTAGACAGGGTCTTTTTCTAAGAGATTTATTAGCATGGTTTTTGTCTAATGGACTGGATTATAATTTGATAATCTGGAAACCCATGAAGCTTTTAAAGGAATTATATCAGCTTGGACTGAAAGAGACAGAGACATTCAAAGAAAAAAAAAAATCTCTGAGCTCTTTTTCTTTTCTATAGGTCAGAAATATTGGCTGAGAAAACTATTCACGTGCTAACACTGGCCTTTCTTAAGGAAAATGAAGGATGTCTCAGAAGGCAGAGCCAGTACCCCAGAGGGTGGAACAAATAGCTGCAGAAAACCACTCCCAGAGAGCAGAACTTGGTCCTAATGAACATAATTCCTTTGTTTCCAGAACAATGAAAAGGGCTGGATTTCAGAATTTTTATAGATCAGTGACTGCTATGTGCTTCTCATCACCTCAGCCCTCATTTTTGAGTAAGATATTCTACTGTAGTTCATTTGTCCTTGTCTCACCCTCAATATAGAATATGGGTGATAGATAGCTTTAGTTCACAGGTCTTCATTAAGGGAGAGCTACACCAGAAAAGTCTCATACATTACTGGAACCTGATTTCAGTTATGAGATTCTGGACACTAAGCCTGAGCATAATGCCATTAAGGAATGAGGCTTTAGAGGTCTTACAGGAGAGGGAAGTTAAGTATATTTTACAAGTGGGAAAGACATGAAAATCACTGGAACCAGAGGGTGAACTGTGATAGACTATTACCTTTTTTTAATTGAGACATAACTGACATATAACATTATATTAGTCTCAGGTGTACAACATAATGATTTGATATTTGTATATATTGTGAAATGATCACCACAATAAGTGTGGTTAACATCCATCACCACACATAGTTATAACTTTTTTCTTGTGATGAAAACTTTTAAGATTTACTCTCTTAGCAAGTTTCAAATATACAATACAGTATTATTAACTATAGTCACCATGCTGTAACATTATACCCCCTCAGGACTTATTTACTTTATAACTGGAAGTATGTACCTTTTGACCATCTTTACCCATTTCCCCCACCCTTCACTCCTGCCTTTGGCAACCACTAATCTGTTCTCTGCATCTATGAGTTAGTTCAGTTTTTTTGTTCATTGGTTTGTTTTAGATTTCACATATAAGTGAGATGTTATTTGTAGTCCTCTGCCTGACTTATTTAACTTAGCATAATGCCTTCAAGATCCATCCATGGGGCTTCCCTGGTGGCGCAGTGGTTGAGAGTCCGCCTGCCGATGCAGGGGACACGGGTTCGTGCCCCGGTCCGGGAAGATCCCACGTGCCGCGGAGCGGCAGGGCCCGTGAGCCACGGCCGCTGAGCCTGCGCGTCCGGAGCCTGTGCTCCGCAACGCGAGAGGCTGCAACAGCGAGAGGCCCGCATACCACACACACACACACACACACACAAAAATCCATCCATGTTGTCACAAGTGGCAGGATTTCCTTATTTTTTATGGCTGGATAATATTGTACTATATATATATGTATATGTATATATATATATATACACATATATATATAGTATATATCACATTTTCTTTTATCCCATTCATTTGTCAGTGGAACTTAGTTGTTTTCCTGTCTTGGCTGTTGTGAATGATGCTGCAGTGAGCATGGGGGTGCATATATTTTTTTGAGTTGGTGTTTTGTTTCCTTCAAATTAATATCCAGAAGTGGAGTTGCTGGATCATATAGCAGTTCTTTTAAAATTTTTTTTTGAGAAACCTCCATACTGTTTTCCATAAGGTCTGTACCAGTTTACATTCCCACCAACAGTGCACAAGGGTTTTCTCTTCTCCACATTCCCTGGTATACATTCTTAAGTGTTCCTTATCAAGAACTGTGAAAAATATGAGACAAATTAGCCTGCCACAGTATCACTGATGCAGGTAGAGGCAGAAGAGTCCTGGATTAGAGCTAAAAGATAGGTTATTACTCTCAACAGTAGTGTGTGGCCAGAGGATTATCATTTTTGTGCTAGTTGCACACATCTGAATTCTCACAAGATGACAGAGATCCATATTGCACTTGCACATACAGCAGATTGTGTTACAAGAGAATGATTCCAAGCTAATGGAACCCAAATCTTTTATCACGGGCAGTAAACCTGCTTGCTGTTGCTCTGGAGAAAGACAGTAATTTCATTATACTGGCCTTTTGCTCAGAAGAAGACATATCTGTCTTCCAAGGCTATGCATTATACAGCTGTCTGTGAAAAGATAGTTCAATACAAAGGCAGCTAGTCAGTGCCTCTGCTCAAAAGAAGTGCAGAAATGCAAGAGACCCATGGGGAATTGTCTCTCAGAAAATACGTCCAGTTATTAGCAGAGATTTCTGTTTGTTTCGGTACTGGATAGATTCCTTTTCATTGTAAAGATTTAATGTCAATTCAGTTCAAGGATTGTGTCCTTCCCTGATGCACTGCAGCCTCAAAGCTGGCCTCCTCCACTCTTGGAGTAAGGGGGCAGGTTCTGGCTCAAAGAAAGCTCATCTTTTTCCCTTCTATGCACTCACTCTCCACTTTGGGGGGCAAGGTGGAGAAATAGGGGACTTAGGTATCAGTGAGAGAGAGATGCCTCTGGCTTCACTCTGGTATTGATTGGTCTCATTTTCTCCTAGTATTTTCTGTTGACATGATGTTTGAAGACATATGGGCATATTTTCCTCAGCTTGCTCTAGACTCCTTTCCCTCTTCAAAGGATAGCCCCGACTCCCTTTGACAAGTCAAAGGTATAAAATCACCAATCTTTCTCTGGTATGAACATCTATTCACTTGACGTCTGTAACCTCTTGAGCAACAATGCAGCTCATGCCCACCACTACCCTTCATGCACCTTTACATGTAGCATCAAGAACACTTGCTATCCTCTCTTGAACCCTTAAAGAACTGCAGAGAACTGGGTCAGGAGTAAGGTTGCCCCATCTTCTTCCCAGACATATTTCACCATGGCCCCTTGAAGACCATAATGATATCAAGCTTTGCAACTCTCCTCAAATCCATCAACTCAAATTCAACATCGATCAAGTTGTTTCCTTCACTAATACCTTTGTTCTTTGTTTTCGGTGTGAAAAAGGATCACCTATGACATTTGTTAAAATTCAGATTTCCAGCTCCCAAGCATAGAGATTTTGTTTCAAGAGTTTGAATGTTTAACAAGCTTTTCACATGATTCTGATCATGATTTTGATACATTGGTCCCTCTGTTTTCCATACCTTATCAGAATAAGTAGCATTCTTCAAAACAGTGCAAATACTGTGGAAACAGTGTAATAGATTGGAAAAAGCATTGGCTTTGCAGTCAGCCAGATGTGCATTCAGATCCTGGTTCTGTTAGTTATTAAAACTTCCTTCTTTTTGAAAGGAAATAGATCTCTGGTGACATTTAAGAGAAATTAATTCGTGCCTGTGCCATAAAATATGATAAGCAGGAATGTCTAGTTTTCTGTAAAGGGTGAGATAGTATTTTTAGCTTTTCAGTAGATATTTCAGCAGGCAATACGATCTCTGTCACAGCTACTCAACTCTGCTGCTGTAGCATGGAAACAGCCATAGACAAGAAGTGAGCAAATGAGAGGGGCTGTGTTTCTATGAAACTTTATTGACAAAATCAGAGGCCAGCCAGATTTGGCATGTGGGTTGTGGTTTATTGTCCCCTCTATAGAACATGAAAGTGAAAGAATCAAATTTGTGAATGTGTAAATTATGAACCATAATTTGGTGATCAATTTTACAATTGTAAATAAGTTTTCCTAAAAGAAAGAAAATTTAAGAAGGACTTGATTCTGGGGTCACATTATGGAGGAATTCACCACCACAGGGCCAGATTTTGCATCTCTAATTGTTATTAATTGGAAGACCTTCTTTATGATGGAGTGTCACCTATCTTTAAGGGGAGATTTGTAGTAGAGTGGATTATTTGTCCATTCTTTACTTTATCCACATAATTAAATTATAAATCCATACTCCTTGGCATGTAACTTTCTTTGCTTTCCTATAGTTGGTAGGGCAGACTTATTCAGGTTTTTTTTTTTTTTATGTCAATCTTTGGTCAGTGGGGTATTAGCAACTGTGACATAAAGAGAAATTTGTAAAGTTGTAGCATAATTGGCCCTGTACTTTGGAACACACACACACACACACGATGAGGACACACTTAGGCTAGCCTTCTGGTTCCATGAGGAGGCTATCAAACATGTGAGGCAGAACCGCCCTAGCTGAACCTAGCTGCCTTCAGAAGCATGAGTGAGAACCATCCAGACAAGTAGAACCATCCAAACAAGCCCAGCTTAGACAACCTTCAACAACATGCAGCTGAGTGAGAATAAGTGATTCAGTGTTTCAAGCCAGTTTCATTTCAATAATTTGAATTTTTTTTGGTGCTTTCCTCTTTATTGATGTGCCTTCTACCTTCCCCCCACAATTTCAGTCCCTTCCATTTACCCCCCAAAAAGAAGGTAGTGAAAAGAAGGGATTGTTGGGGTTCTGAGCTCCTTGGGCAGTTAGAAAGGGAACAGAAACCAAAACAATCACTGGATGTGACAGAGATTGACAATCAAGAAGTCTAAAGCAGAATGGGAAAGGTGGTAGAGAAAGGGGAAGAAAGGAGAAAGGAACGGTACTACAGGACATCTTCCCCAGTAATCCTCATGTTAAGAAGGGCTGGAGGAGAGTCTCAAACATTATGAAGTGCAGGTCCTGAGGAAGAGTGTTGGTGTTTGAGCCCCAAGGAGGAGTAGGTCAAGGAAGGGGGCCCCCTCTCTCTTTGTAGAATGGGACCACTCCACCTTAGGGGCAGCAGCTTCACAGGCTGTAGACACTTTCATCACTGTAGGCAATGTACAGAAGTCTTCTTCATGGTGTTCCTGGTATAGCTGACCCATAGTGGCACTGGTGGGTGGAATGACATTGTTGACAAAGAAAAACAAGGCATCCTCAGCTCAGAGATGAATTTGCTTCCCGATCAAGAAGTAGAACTGACCAACTGTATGATCAGAAGGCACCAGGTATATCTTTTTGTCCAGGTCTCCTATCCAAACTTTGGGAGCCTTTTCTACTATCACCGGGACCCGGTCCGGGTATTTCTTTCAGATCTTCTCGCCCTCAGGGCCACGCTTCTCTAACGGATACTCCTCTTTATACACAAAGTTCATCCTCCCAGGAACTGGGCTGGACCGGGCTGGGCTGAGAGAACCCGGGGTGGGGGCCGGGAAGAGGGGGCTGGTGGCGGTGGCGGCGACCTCAATAATTCGAATTTGTTTGTTTGTTTGTTTGTTTTTTGAAGTGGTCTTTCTCCAGATAGGATTTAATTTTCTTTAGGCAGAGGAGTATGAACACATCACCTTGTTCCATGAGAGACTGGGTTTGGGGCTGTTAGGACTGATCTATTTCAGGTTTGTTCTTTAACTTTATTTAATTAATTTATTTATTATTAAAAAAAATTTTTTTTCACACACACACACACACACACACTGTATTTTATTTTTACAAGAGATAAACTGACACCAAGCATTGTAAATGGATGACCACAACAATAATTCGAATTTTTAACAAATTTTTATATGATTCTGATATAAGTTATATATTGGGTCCTCTATTTTTCCTCATTGAGTTTTGGGATGGTTTTTAACACAATGTTATTTTGATCAGAATTAACTGATAAAGGGGTAATGTCATATGTATCTCACAGTCAGACATAGACAGACAGTCAGACAGACACACACACACACCCCAATACAGGTCTACTGGCTTAGAACTTGCATGGAAATTTTCTTCTATTTCTTTAATATCATTTTTCCAGTCTCCATTGCTGGTTTCAGAAAATGATGCTAGAGCCATAGGCAAGAACCAAATGAAATGGTATGTGCCAATTTATAATTTAGTAGCCATAAGAAGCCACTAAAGGATTCTAAGCAAAGGTATCTCATGTTTATATTGTGCTTTAAATTTTTAATATTATCAATCAAGTATACTGAAGTGCAATTTTATTTTCCATAAAATAATTATTTTTGATTTTAGCCCCAAATCTGCTAATAGAGAGAAAAATAAAAATAAAAATAACTTACAGACTCAGCCCTGCCAAGCAACCTAGTTTCTTCCACTTTAGAACTTAAGTCTCTTTCAGGTTAGCTAGGTAAATCAAAGGCTCTCCACCTACTCCATTTTTCCTACTCCCACCTCACCCTTCTTTTTCACCTCTCTTTGGTGGCTATCTGAGCATTTAAAAAAACTTGTAAGAGTGGGATAAAAGGGGCCTCTGTTCCATGAGCTGCCCTCTCAATTCCTTCTGGTCTCCCTTATTGATGTACCCATTCCCTTCTGTCTGTAGCATCGGCTACTATGACCCATGGTCATCCCACAGTTTCCAGTCAAAAGGGGACTAAATACTTTCCCAGTACGAATTACATGTGTCTTCAGATCTCCAGACCACTTATTAGCACTTTAAAATGCAAACAGGAGCTTGTGAACCTATTCCATTTACATTCACACCATGGGGAACTAGAGTCAAAGGTTATCTTGGGTCCATTCTGTCTGATTAAATACACTGCGTGCTGGTGCTGGAGGTGCTCTTTGAGGTGGTGTCTTTCCAAAGTTCAAACATAAAGGGAAATACAAACTTCTGCTTTCAGCTAGGTTTGAAAATTATTAAGAATGCAGAATCTAGGATAATGCTTCTCAAATTTCAATATGCATATGAATCACCTAGCAATCTCTTTAAAATGCGGATTCTTATATAGGAGGTCTGGATTGGAGCCCTCCAAATCTGTATATGAACAAGCTTCCAGGTAATGCCAGTGTTGTCAGTCCATGAACTGCACTGTGAGAAATGGAATCACATTAAATTCCAGAGCATTTGGAAACTGATTAGAAGGCAGAGTTAATGTCAAGGAAAAACTTTGAGATGATAGCTTACCATCCTTTAAACTGGCCTTGCCAACTGTTTACTTTTTTTTTTTTTTTTTTTTTTGTGGTATGCGGGCCTCCCTCTGTTGTGGCCTCTCCCGTTGCGGAGCACAGGCTCCGGACGCGCAGGCTCAGCGGCCATGACTCACGGGCCCAGCCGCTCCGCGGCATGTGGGATCCTCCCAGACCGGGGCGCGAACCCGGTTCCCCTGCATCGGCAGGCGGACGCGCAACCACTGCGCCACCAGGGAAGCCCTTGCCAACTGTTTAGAGTGTTATAACTTTCTTCCCCAGCAATTCCAAAACGCTGCAAATTTATGTTCAACATAACCTTCATCACCATGTATTGAAATTATTTTCTCTTCCCCTCAACTCTCTGAAACAACTCTCTGTGCCTAATTCTTTTGGCACTGCTTTTGCCGACTCCAGTGGGACACCGAATATTCTCAAGAAATGTATGATGAATGACCTGTGTTCTCAGTTTAGGTGTGCAAAATATGCCAATATCTTTACCAAACCTCTGAGTGTTGTAAGTAAAAAAAAAATCTACATCAGCTTGTTTCCTTTCATTTGTAATGTAGAGGAACAGCCTAGCCAATTGAACTTTCTGGTTATTGGATTTTAAACCAATATTAAAAAAACGTATACATAATATGCAAAACTGAAAAGACTATTGTTATTTCACCTTCCTCCTCTCTACTCTCAACCTGTACCCCTTGCCTCAGAATATTCATTGGCTAAGTGTTGAAGAGCAAAAACTAAAATATTATCATCTATGATTGAATTTTGTTACAGCACATATTTATGAGAATGTAATTCATCTCAAAAGTCTACATAATTACTGTTTCTCTTAAATAATTTTAAAAGTATAATATAATGGAAAATTTTGGAATCTACACTGGTCCTAGAAATGCAGCCTTTTTCTAAATATAAAATTAATTATTACATTCTAAACTTTCTGTGCAGCATTCAAACAACCAGTTGGTGAGGTACAAGTCAAATGAGAGAAGAGGAACTGGTCCAACTATCAAAAATGCATTTCTAAGGTAAAATTTGCAATGGAACATGTTTAGATCAGGGTTTTAATCTATCAATCATTATTATCATTAAACTATTATTTTCCAACTTTATATAAATTCCCTTTGGTTCCCTGAATGCTACAGTTGATTTTAAGCTCTAATCCAAAATGAAATGTAGCATTCTTTTTGCTTTATGTGGAAACATCAGTGACTTTCAAATTATCCAAGAAAAGACAAATTACCAGTAATCAAACTTGTTTGAATAATTTTTAAGTGATTCCAGGCAATATATATTTACTAATGTATAGAACATGGAAAGTTTTAGCTTCAAATTATGAACTTGCAAAAAGTTTGTAAAGGACTGAATATAAGGGGGGAGTTATGGAAAATATTTGGTCACCTTAATTATAGGTTTCAATGCCACAAATGCTATAATAATACTTTTTACTTTTTAAAAAATTTATAAGCAACCAAACCACTTTATAAACATTAAGCCAAATATCTCTTTAAAGTAAGACTTCTTTTTTTCTCCCTGAGTATCATTTATAGACTGATAAAAATGAAGTGAAAAGTAAATGTTTTCCTGTAGGCAGGAAAAGTACCCTCCATGCTAGAGCAGTTCTGAAAATGGTAACCACAATTCCTCCCAATTTTTTGCTTTTTCCTCTCTATAACTGTTAATTATAATAAAGCATACTGAAAAGTTTTTCTTGAATAATAGCTCTGGTCTACTATTATGTTTTTATTAATATTTTTACTTTATTTCATTTATTATTAAGAGGATGAAACAATTTGGGGATTTCTTTTTCCACTCCTCAATGTTTTTTTCAGCAACAGATTGTTTTCTCTTATTTGACAGTATTCTGAAAACCACCTACTCATTCATGTTTGATGTGGTCAGACCTCTGTGGTGAACTAAAGACCATCATTACTGTTTGTTTAGTGTTTACATTTTGTTTAGCAGGGGTTTCACATTAGTGGCTACTCTGGGAGATGTATCTCAGATAATTATGGCAGAAAGGCAGCAAAGGAAAGGCTGAATGAAGCAACGCTAGGCTGGAATTCTCAATCTTGCCTTCAAGTGAACAAATATGTTTTCATTACACTCCCCTCTTTCTCCACAGTATCTCTTAAATAAAGAACTTTTTCTTTTTACAGTAGACCAAAAAATGTATGCATTTAGTCTTTATAGATTTTACTTTTATTGATTTTGCATGTTGTGAAAATAGTTTCACTGAATACTTAATTATTCTTAGATTCTACTTGTTTGCAGCTTCCTTTTGTTTACTTATTTTTAAAAATATTTTAGGTAGACAAAGGTGCTGTGGCTATGTCCTCAGATCCTCAGACAGTTCCCCCATTAAAGTTATCTATTCTGTCTGTGACATGATAGCTTAGCAGGACTCAGTAGGCCATTAGGAAAATAAGCAAATTCTTATCTGGAAGTCATTAACTAGAATCACTCATTCTCTTGCCTGGAAGTTGGTTCTTTTCACATCCTGGAAAAATATTTTGATAGAGAATTAAGTGCTGGTGAAAGGTGAGTATATGGCAGAGGGACTGGAATGGGTAGGAGCCTAAAAACCACATTTGTCTGTGTGATCTCTGAGGAGCATTAACAAAGACAAGGTCAATGACCAGCTGCTGGCATTGTCATAGTTCACTGCTTAAGTTCTGACATAGAAATAACAGATTCATAGCCAATCCATTCTACCTCACTGAAGGGTCTTCTAATCCATGTCAGTAATAGATAGCTTTAGGTAACAGAGTTTTAATCCACAGTTCTTGATGATGATCCGTGGAGATTATCTAGAACTGCAAATTATAACTCTTAGCCATTCCGAATCCAGTGGGTCATCTAAACCCAAGACATTAGCTAAAGGTTACATTCCCAGCTCCAATATCAATTTCAAGGAAATATCCTGATCCAAAATCAGGAATAGATTTCCCTCAGCCAGATTCCCCCGCTGAAGTCCATAGTGAATAAATGAGCAGAGTTTGAGAGAATCTTCTTAGCAGGAGGTAAAATATGCTTTTCTTTGGAAAACCATGTCATTTTTGTAACATAGAAGCATTTGCCCATGAGAAAATTAATCTCATTTATAATTAAATTGTGATATAAATACCCATTCATACCCATATATCCAAGTGTGTGGTTCTTTTGTTTAGCTATCATACATAGAGTAAACATGAAGTAAAGCTAGATCTGTCTCTCAATTCTAAGTCAGCACATCACTCCTGGTATTTGCTGACCCAGTTTAGAAACTGAGTAACATCGTAATATAAAGTGTTTAGTGATTCATTGGGTTGCAAAGGCATCGTATTTTAGAGCTGTATTATTTCATTTATGTCAAGGAGGACTGATTAAGAGTCTGGGGCCCTTTAGTCGATGGGTCCAGTGCTCTGTGATGGTTTCCTGGAACATGAATGATCTATGAGCACACTGTTGAGTGGTGAACTTCTACCAGCCCCCACAGAGATTCTGCCCCAGTGCCCAGATTGTGCTGAGCTCCAGGGGGAAGATACATAGAGTCGGAGCCAGCAATTTCGCTGGCTGATAGTTCCCCCACATCTCCAAGATATGAAAAGGCAAGTGAAAGGGGACATTTTAGAGGACCCTTCACTCCCCTTCCTGACAATGTCCTGGAACATGCATCATCACTGACCTTAACTATCCTCTTAGGGAAAAGCCCAGAGAGTAGGGGTTTACGGTAATTTGTGTTCAGTCTTGTGGATCAGAAAAATCAAGAATATTGTGTCCTTCAGATAAAATCAATATCATTGAAATTAAATTACAGAAAACAATAAGATTGTGCTGGTTACTTATAAATGCACTCTAAATATTACTGCTAATGCACACAGCATTAAAGGGAAAAATTAAAAGGGAAAAATTATTCTCACAGATCAGAAAACAAGATTATAAATCTGAGTTTGAGATTCCCTAAGTTAAGAACATATCTTTGAGTGCACATTATCTATGCCAAAAATGTTCTGGCTTTATATATGAGAAAACGAAGTTTTCTTATTGTTTTTTAAAGAGTAAGATCAAAAGAAAAGCAGAGAAAACCGTGTAGATATTGTAGATGTCTAGAGCAGGACTCTAGTCTGAATGTCTGTATAAATAATCTGGCAATATACTTGTGAATATAGAACTTATTTAGTAAGCTGCCAAAAGAATCCATAAATTTTCTAAAATTGCTTAGTTTAAATTTGGTAGTGTCATAGAGCTTTTGAGTGAATGTGGCTCAATCTGCTTTCCTGATAACTCAAAATATACACAATTCATAATAGTATGCCTATGTAGTAATGATGACATAGTTTAGTATCATCATTTTGACAAACATCAGAGGGAACAAATCACTAAATTATCAATGAAGAGAAAATCATCACTGTGCTATAGCCAAATCGTGTTTGTGCAAAATATTGTAAGACCTGAGCCCAGATGATGAGTTTTGTGGAAAGACTGATAACTATGGATATTGGACTTGGGAGAAAAGTGAGCATATCTTTAGTTTATAACACAGTATTAAGAAATTTCTCATCTGACTTCTTGCTGAACTGAACTGGCTACTTAAATGCACCCATGGGATGGAATGAGGTAATGGTAAAAGCCTTTGAAATCCCCCAAACTGTCCTCATTTAAAGAAACAGAGACCCTGATTTCAACCTAACCATTTCTAAAATACTGAGGGAATAGGTGTGGTATGCTATATGGAGGTTTTTATTTTCCTGCAGCAAGTGTCAGGTTTCCGAGATCCCTAAGTTAAGAAAAAAAGTCCGGAATTTAGTGTCAAGACATAGTGAGGGGTAGAAACAAAAGGTGACTTAGCCACCCGCTCCCGCATAATCCTATGCAGACTAAAATTTGGTGGTCAAACAAGCCAGAGCTGAACTCTATTATGGCCACACTAAAGACACAAGGAAAATCAGTTGGTTAGATTGCTGATGAAGATTTTGTTAGAAATCAATTCTCTGTGGGATAGTTCTGTTCCATCACATGAAGCCAATTTTCTAAATCTTGAACAGCTTTTTCATAAGCACTGACTGTGGATCACAGAAGGGGCCAGGTATTCTTGTATCACTGTAAATCCATCAACGTGTTTCTTTAAATATATGTCAATTCTATGTACACAGAAAGTACACACTTATTTGAGAACTGTTTGTTATTAATCATAATAGCTATATTTCACTGAGTGTGCCCTATGGACCAGGTGCTATGCTGAGAGCCTATATACCTCATCTCAATTAACCCTTACACTAACACCAGGAGTAGATCTCAAGCCAAATATGTGAGATGCCCACAGTATCATAGCTAGTAAGTGGGAGACACAAGATTTGAAATCATTCCATCTGTTTCTTATTTTTACATTCTAAGCCACTTCATTATATTGTTATTCCATTGTTTTCTGTTTCTAAATAGCCATTCAAGACTAGGTGATATATTCCAAGAGTCTGTGAATTCGTAGGCTAATTTAGGTTGTAAATTTTTAATCTAGATGATAATTCAAACATTTAGGATTTCAAGTCCAGTATAGACAGTCTGCCTTGGCTACATTATAACAAGAAATCCATTCCAGTAAATATGACTTTGCATTTTTCTGTGCTATTGATAATCATATGAACAGATTCCACAGGAATAAGAACTCATTGGATATATTTATATTTATATATGGTCATGTCTCAAACATACACATCTTGGCCTGTGTTATTAAAAGAAAAATGAAGTAGAAAAGGCAAACTCTTTTTTCTGCTTAATCAGCCATACCCTAAATGTCAGAAGGATTAAGTTTCAGGATAAGCCTGGAGAGGTAGATAGGAGACACACGCACACACACACACACAGATACACACACACACACACACACACCCCTCACTCACCAGAACAGTAGGAACCTAGGTGGCAGTATTTCATTAGTAGAGGATTTACAAAGGGTTGATTAATAAAGTGAGTAATGTCATTAAGCTACCAAAATAATTTTGGAAACCAATGGTTCCGATGTATTCTTGACTCCTCCAACTATATCTGATGGATTAACTTTTAGTTCTGGGCATCATATTTTAGGAGGACTATTGTAAGTCTGTGATATCAGGAGAGAGTAGCAAGATGATGGGGACCGAAAAGTAGTACTGATATTAAAATGGTCAAAAAGTCTGGGTGAGCTTAGGAGAATGAAAGAAAAGTTTGGGGAGTTAAATGACAGTGGTCACCTAGTATTTGAAAGGCTGTTATATAGGAGCAGGAAAAAACTTAGCTTTACATGGTTTCCAAGGACAGAAGTAAGGCCAATGGGTAAAAGCTATAGAGAAGTAGATACCTGGTTCAACTAGGAAGAACTTTCTAGTCATTATTACTATACAACAATGGAAGAGGCTGCCATAATATAAATTCACAAAGAATGGGGAAAAAACGAAAGGTACTGTCAGAGGCAGAAGAAAAATGAGGGGAAAAGTAAAGGACTCTAAAGAAAGCAGAGAGTAAAACAGCAAAACCATAACGAAGTCAGAGTTACGGAGTCTGCTTTGGAAATCAAAACTGTTTTGTCGAGGAAGGTTTAATTGTAGATATGCTGGAAAGTGGTGGAGTAAAAATAGATTTCTTTCTACTTTACCTGCAGAGTAATGTTGTAAATCATGTAGTAAAAAAGTAAGAGATACAAATTTAATACAACAATTTCTAAGCTATTTTTTGAGGATAGAACCAATTCTAGTCACATAAAGCATCTTGCATGATGTTCTTTTTCATCTTCTATTAAATCTTTTCTGGAGGAAATGTTTGTTAGTTCAAATAAAGCTATTGTTATTAGTTAAAAGAATAATATAAAGTCAGAGTGTTTTTTGTGGATTTGTTTTCTATTTAAGAATAGAGCATTCAACTTCATTAGCAAACCATATTGTTTTAAATTAAATTTCCAAATAAATATACTTGGGTGTGAATTCAAGGGAAAATATTTTGCAAAACTCAAGAAAAAAAATTAACATCCAAACTCAAAACATTCTAGTGGTTTTGTAAAACTGAAACATTTTTTGTCAAGGTTTTTAAAATAATGAATTCTAACCACATATGCCCAGCAAAATCTATGTTCTTCAAGGCATCCTTCCTGCCCATACAAAAGTTAACAGTGACATCTTGTGGTTACTTTTTACTCTTAAAAAAGCCTGTGTGTGTGTATATGCAAAGTACAGAAATAATGCCCTTTTGCTTTACTGCAAAAATATCTAGTTTCTCCTTCCACTTCCAAATATTTTTGTGGTGCTTATACCCTATGCAGATCTTTAATTGTTAAATTAGTTGTTTAAAATCACAAAAGCCTAAGTCATGTTGATAGCATGTATTCTTGATATGATTTGATGAGAATGGCATTTTACCTCTGTGGTCTTCCTTCTCAAAATCCATAACCCCAATCTAACCATGAGGAAAATATCAAACAAACTCAACCTGAGAAGCAGTTTCCAAAAACTGACCAGTATTCCTCAAAATTGTCCAGGTCTTCAGAAACAAGGAAAATCTGGGAAGCTACTACAGACCAGGGGAGGCTAAGGAGACATGACAACTAAATGTAATGTGATATCTTGGATGGGGTCTTGGAATAGACAGAGGACATTATGGAAAAACTAGAGAAATCCAAATAAAGACTGGACCCTAATTAATAGAAATGCACCATTGCTGGTTTCTTAGTTGTGATATATGTGCCATGGTCATGTAAAATGTTAAAAATTAGGAGAAACTTGTTGAGGGGTATATGGAAATAGAATTCTATAACATCCTTGCAACTGTTCTGTAAATCTCAAACTATTCCCAAAATTTTAAAAGTTTATTTTAATTTAAAAATACTTTCACGCTACGAAAGGTCACTGGATTTACTGGGTGGGACATATTTACCTTTCCAAAAATAAGAAACAAAAAATAAAGATTTTGCAATTTCTAAATGTTCCAGGTCTTATGTAGTGAACTTATATTGCTATGCAAATGCAATTAATAAAAACCTGATTTCTTTACAGAAAGCCATAGGGCTTAATCCCAGATACAACATTCCTGAATTCCTCTCCTTGGATCTTTCCCACACAAATAAGACAATTTCATTATGAAATTATAAATGCAATGGAAGTAATTCCTGCTCCCTTTGATGTTGTCTCCTATGTCTCATCCCCCTCCACCTCCTCTTCCTTCCTTCCCCCCTCTCCTCCTCACCTACAAACTTTTGCACTTGCTGTTCTGACTGACTGGAACACCCTTTCCTCAGGTATCTTCGTGGTTCACTCCTTGATTCCCTTCAGTTTTCTGTTCAAACGTCCCTTGTCAATGAAGTCCTTCCTGATCAGCTTACATAAAAAGTCACCCTCCACCATCACTCTCTGTCCTCTTGCCCTACTTTTTTATCCTCCAGAATGCTTATCCACATGTGAATGTTACATATTTGTTTATTTTCTATCTCTCTGGGACAGCATGAAAGCTTCAGGAGAATAAGAACTTTACTTGTTTTGTTCACAGCTGAATCCCCAGTGCCCAGGGCAGCCCAGTGTCCAGTACATGATATGCACTCAACAGTATTTGTTCAATGAAGCTAAAATCTCCTCTAAAAGGGGTGTCTACTGTTCCAGTTCTTCTCACTGGAGGAGAAAACTGCTATCTCTTGCCCATTTCAGCCTGCATTTATGATGCCCTCAGCTCCCATTTCTGTCTTCCTCTGTTCAGGCTCCACAGGATATGCACTGTTTACTCTCTGTCTGTAGCCACCTCCCATATCTATTCTCTGCCATGCTTTGTGCACGGGGAAGCTGAGCCCCGAGGACTGCTTCCCTTGGACTCCCTGACTGGCTGGTTTCTATCTGGGTTTGGATAAAGGGCATGAGAAGTGAGAAGTTGAGGTATTTCTTCTGTGTCCCCCCTGTTTTGTACCCAGATACCCCATGACGACAGGTACCATCAGGTGGTTCCTCCTTCAGGGGACAGGTCTCTCTGGGCTCAGGTAATGCGCTTTCCTCCTTTGCCTCTTCACAGCTTGAGGTAGGCATGTCTGTTTGCTGTTGCTGGTCTCTGAGTGTTTCATCATCCCTAGTGTGCTCTCTTAACCCTGCCCACACTTCTGTAAGTAGCCTGTTAATTAAAATCTCTTCATTTGTACCATGTGGGGTGCATTCTTTTTATTGCCATGACCCAGAGTGATAGCCTGGAGAAGTGGTTCTCAAAAATTAGCATGCATCAGAATGACCTAGAAGATTTGCTAAAATATGGATTGCTGGGCACCACCCCCAAAGTTTCTGATTTAGTAGATCTGGGGTGAGGCCCCCAAATTTACATTTCTCACGAGTTCCCAGGCAATGCTGATACTGCTAGTCTGAGGATCACACAATGTTATCACTGCCCTACAGAGTATTCTTTTATGATCCTAAGTGATATACATTGGGGGTGTTATAGTGAAAACTTCCGACAAACGTGAAATAGAAGTTGTGAGTGCTGGAGGATGAGAGGTGAGAGCAGGCTCAGGAAAAATAGTGTTTTAATTTCATTAGGATGTGTGAACTACTTCATCTTCCTGATCCCTACCACGAATATCAGAGTGCTGGATAATCATAATAACAGCTAAAATTTATTGAACAATCACAATGCTTCTGTCACTCTTCCAAGCATGTTGAAGTAGTATCATCTCATTTAAACATAACAATGTTTATGCCTTATCAGGTAGATATGTTATTATTTCCATTTTAAAGATGAATGAAGGGGACACAGAAAGGTTAAGCGACTTGCCCAAGATGGCAAAGCTAAAATATAGTAGAACCATGACTTTTACCAAGGCAATCTGACTCCAGTGGATATACTTATCCACTAATCTGAAAAAGAGGTGCTCCTGGGATCAGAGCACTTGGGTCATTGTCACCTTTCTAACCCACGTTGTTGGATGAATAATCACCAGAGGTTTTATTTCTAATATTCTCTAATAACATACAGGTCACAGTCATAAAAATTCTACCTCTCTCTTCACACAACAACACTGTAGTCATGATGATATTTCCTAATGAACTCAATAGCCAAATAATTCAAGCCCTTGAATGAAATACAATGGTCCTTGTAGATCTCTAAGTGCTATAAATTCTAAAAATCTTTGTCACCCATTTTTTTGAACTAGAGATTGAAGTCTCTTCTCTTTCGTGATGATTAAAGTTCAAATTCATTGTACAAAAGGCAATTGGGGGATATTAATATTTGCCAAATAATGTACAAAAACCAACGATGAGAAAGTTGAGGGTTGCCTCTGTGTATACATACGTGTGTGTGCTCATGTGTGCACATGTAAACATAGACTTTCCTCTTATCCAACCTAAACCCCATGGTGCATTATTCTAATAACTCAGTCTATAAACCTTAATGTTCCATCTTTGCTTAAATTTTTGCATAACCTTCTGTACAACTCCCAGCCATCTTTTCTACTCCATTGCTGGAAAAAAAGATTAGAATCATCTAGATTGCTGCCAGCAAATTTAAGTTTCTATACTTAATTAGTCCCTCAACAATATTGTAACAGTCAGAGTTCAGCCTAGATATTTGACCAAAAGAGTTTTAATGAAGGAAATTAGAGGCAGGAAGGTTTCTTTCAGAAAATCCAGAAATGCAACTATTACAAGAATGTCCCCACCATTGGTCTCAGCTGCTGTTGTACAGAAGGAAATGATTTATTTGTCACGGGGAAAAACATGAATATTAACCCTTATCTCACACCATACACAAAAATCAATTCCAGATGAATTAAAGACTAAAATGTGAAAAAATAAGTAATAAAATGTTTGGATGATAATACAATATATCTGTAACTCAGGGTTGAGAAATGCTTCTTAAACCAGATTTTAAAATGAGCAAAACATAAATATGACCACATTGAAGTCAAGAAATGATGTTTATCAAATGATAGAAAAAAGAAAGTGAAGAGTCAAGCTACAAACTGGAAAACATAATTTCAAGTCATTTAAAAAAAGATGAACAACTCCTGAAGAGGCATTTCATAGCAGAGGAAATACAAATGATCAGCAAACATATTTAAACATGGTCAAATTCATTAGTAGTCAGGGAAATGCAAATTAGAACCACAAAAATTCTATTTTACACACACCAAATGAACAAAAATTTGTCTGACTGTATCAAGTGTTGCTGATGATAAATTAGTGGAAACAACTGCCTTGGAAAAATATTTGATGCCCTACTAAAGTTGAAGATGAACCCACCATTCCACTTTTAGCATATACTACAGAGAAGGTATGTTCGAGGAGGATTATTTGAAATAGCCAAAAATGAGAAACAGTGCAAATGTTAAAAAACTGGAGGATTACCCTACTGAAATCTATCCATAAAAAGTAATACTATGCAACACAAAAGTAAGCAAACCACAACTGTAAAATTCAATATCTTAGAAATCTTAGAATCTTAAAGTTGAATAATTAAGCCCATCACAGAAGAAAATACATAGCATGACTTCATTTAGTTCATTAAAGTTCAAAAACATGCAAAATTAAACAATATGTAGTCAGGACTGCCTTGAATGCTCACATAGGTTGTTCACTGCACACATCCATGGCTGCCACTTAGAGAATAAATATTTAAGACTATCCACTTATGGTAAGAATATCCATTACTGAGAACAATTATGTTCTCAGTAATGTAACTAGTAGCTTCCTTGTTATCAAATCAATACGAATTATCTGTTTCTATTTAAGTTCTCTTCAAGATTCAACACTATCTGGGATCCTCTATCATGATTTCTACAAAACTACACTCTTCTGGCCTTCTTTCTATCTCTGAGGATGTTTCTCCTTTACCTTGGCAAAGATCCTCTAATCTGCCAACCTCTGAAATATTGGTGTCCACCAAAGTCCAAACTACTCTCTTCTCATTCTCAGTAATGTGTCAAGGCAATCTCACTTGTGCTCATGGTTTCTACCACACATTTATTGACCTCCACATCTGTATTTCCAGACTACACTTTGGTCCTGAGCTTCACTGTCATATGTCTAATAATTGGTAGAAGTGTATCAAAAAATGGACTCATCATCTTCCCCCACTAAAACATACTTCCCTCCACATTTGAATAATGATGCCAACATCAGTATCATTTCCCTGAGGGTTATTCTAGGAGATTTTTCACGTTCCTTTATTTCCTATATAAGTTCAGTTGATTATACATCCAAAATTTCTCTCCTATCACCCTCTCCATCACCACTTCAGTTCAGACTCTCATCATTTTTTTCTTGACAATTGCAGTAGCTTTATTAATGTTGTGTATACCTCCATTCTGATCCCTCATATTTATTCTTTGCTGCCATCAGAGTTATCTTTCCTATACGTAATAATTTCTCTGCTTATAGTTCTTCCACGATTGCCCATCCCCTAAAGGATCACAAGCCAAATTATTATGGCATACAAGACTACATAAAGATACAGTCATTACAACATAAAGGATAAACTCAGGTCCAAAATCTTCATCCCACATCAAGACTTCATGTTCCTATTACTGTGGGAACAAGCCAGCCCTAGTTGCTGGGCTCAGGGAATCATGGAAGTATAGCTATAAATGAAGAAGCTACTTTGTCAAAGATATCACTTTCTCTCTAGTTCAGAATGACACTTCTTGGGCACAAGTCTAAGATTCTGTTTATTCTCCCACAGATGTAGAGCAGACTAGCTGAACATGATGTTGTGCCTTTTATCCTGTTTCTCTTTCTGCCACCTGTCTTCCTGGGAAGGCTCTGCAACTGTGTTTTTTTGTCAGCTCAATGTGTAGGCCATGGAACATGCACTTAAACAAGAGGTGAGCTTCTTCCAAGTTAGCTGTTGTCTGTTCTGATTCCACACTGGCTCCTTTCAGGTTATTCTCTGTTGACTTTTGACATTTCTTCAAGTGTCTGATAGTTTCTTCCAATTCCTAGCACTGAATTTACTAGTTTATCCTCTCCAAATTTGAACTTGGGTGAGCAGACTATTAGACTTTGGCATGGAAGATCAGTACAATCTAACCCAGAATTCTACTTTGGGTTAGAATTTTACTATATGATCAAATTTATTCAACAAGGAATTGGCTATCTGATAAAATAAGAAATGGTACATCTATTCAGATTCTGATTACCTGTTACATTTTTTCCTAACTTTTAATTTCTAAGTTTTGTTCTGATTTGTAAAAGAAAGAAACAATCTGTATCAAATAAAGATAAATTAGAAATTATAGGGAGGAAAAATGCCAATAATTCCATCACCAATTTTCAACATTTGTTAACATTTTATTGCACTTTTTTCCTGGGCTTTTCTGTATGTCTTTGTGTACGTATATTTCTTAATGGATCATGAAGCTTATGCAGTTTTTTTTAGTCTTGGTTTTTTAATTTGTATTTATTTCAAAAGCATTTCATACAGAGAAATAGGAAAATATATAACCCATTAATCAGTTTGGTAGGACACTAAGCCACATTAAAATCTGATCCTATATATAAAAAGTATATTCAATTTCATTGGTATCTCCTTAAGAAGTCTTTGCTGGGGAGGAAGGACCAGACCTATGTACAGATAGAGAATAGAATGAGGGGACACTCACCAATCTAATATTTAAGGAAGCATCAGATACATGGCCTCTTAGGGACTTCACTTCTAGACTGGGAATAGATTGTGAGTGGGTCAGTGCTTCTACTGATTCTGTCTTCATTTAAAATTTTGACATTTTGTTCACTACGAACTTTTCGGTATTAACTTTGATTTTTTAGAGATATTTTATTAAAAATATCATTTATATAATATTTGATGTTTTTGCACCACTCAAAGTCTGCACTGGAGGTGAGTGAGACACTTGCCTTACTCCTGACTCAATGTGCCTGCCCCAACTACTCTTTTCTCCCCTTCTCTGCTCAGAAGTGTAGCATATTCATGTGGCCACCAAAAAAATCAGAAGTGTCTACTGTATTCTCCAACCAGACCTTTCTTCCATGGGCTGTTTTTTCATGCTTCCAAAGCCTTTCATCCTTCTTACCTCACCAACCCCAAAATAAGTCTTAAATACATTCTATTCCTCAGTGTTCTTCTCTTACTTGGTTGTAGATAATAGATAATCTATATGGTACGTGAATGTTGAAGGATAATTATATTATTATTCTTAGGGTAAATGTATGTGTTTAAAAAGAATCTGCCCAGAGATAAAATCTCTTCTCACTAATTTACTACAGAAATATATATTTTTCTGTGCTAGGAAGGTAGCTAGCTGTAAACAAGACAGACGAAACTCCTGCCCATGGAATTTACATTATGCCAGATATATAAAGATATGATCAAGAATGGTGACATCTCATACACCTTGGCAAATAGTAAGGAAGGAATGATAACGAAAATGCTGATAACAGAAACAGGACTAAAAAAATCTTGGAAAGATAGAGTTGTCTGACTTGAATAAGATGACACAGAAGGGGGTAGATGTAAAATGTTGAATTTGAGATTCAATGGTTATAACTACAGAGCAGGAGAAGTAGCTTAGTCATAATTCACGTGAGACATTAGGGTTAGCTTGACAGAAACTATGAATTGAGAGAAATGTCTGCCAGGTCTCCCTTGGCCACACCATTAATTCAGGTAGTAAGTAATGGGAAGGGAGATGTTTCAGGATTTTTTGGGGAGTTCCCAAGGCCACCCTTAAGTTTGATGATTTTTTTCAAGAAGGACTCACAAAACGCAAATGCTTTTATGCTCATGGTTATGGCTCATTATAGTAAAAGGATAAAGATTAATATCAATAAAGGAAAAAGGTGCATAGAGTAGAGGCCAGGAGAAAACAGGTGCAAGCTTCTAGTTGTCCTCTCTCACTGGTGTCATACAGACAATGTGTAATTCTCCCAGCAACAACATATGACGTGTTGCCAACCAGAAAAGCTTACCTGAACCTTGATGTCTAGGATTTTTACTGAGGGTCAGTCACATAGGCACAGAGTACTTGCTTGACTGACCTTATTTACACTTTAATCTCTTCAGAGGTCAAATTGATACTGTATGGTCCAAGACTCCAGTTATACAAAAACACACTCATCTAGCAGGATATTCCAGGGGCTTAGAGGTTAAATCCCAGGACCCACCCCTACCCCCTCCTCTAGCCAGTCTTTTCTTTGGAACGTTCAGAGTTTGAACACTCCAAGCCTGGTCAGTTAATGCCTTACTACACAGTTAACTCAACAATATGAAAATATCAGGGAATCAGGACAATCTTTCCATTCTGTCATCTTTAGCATTTCTGTGATGTTTCCATTCATGGTTATAAATGGCTGAAGCAATTTCAAGCATCACATGGAGATACTGGGTTGGCCAAAAAGTTCGTTGGGATTTTTCCGTAAGATGGTACAGGAAAAACCGAACGAACTTTTTGGCCAACCCAATACAATAACTTCTGGGGAAGAAGATGGTGTCTCCTTTTATTGAAGAGAAAAACCTTCCTAGAAGCCTCATAGGGAATTCCCCTTCAGGCTTCATTGACCAGGATTGGGTCATATGCCCTTTTCTGAGCCATCATTGAAAATTGGCTAGAATTACCACAATTGGCTCAAGCTAATCATGATCCACCTCCAGGGACTGAGGGAAGTGTTGGCTTTGCAGAGCATGTTGGATGATAAATGCCTGAACACGACTAAGGTTCTACCACTCAGGAAGAAGAAGAAGAGAGGGATGGTCACTGAATTCCAAAAACATGCCACAACTAGAAAACTGAATAGATGAGAAGATATAGGAATATCCATCTCAATTCAGTATAATGAAAAACACTGTTTTACACACTATTTTGTATGTGTGTAAAGTAACACCTATTATGTTGTATTCTAATTATTTCTTTATGAATTTGTCTTCACAACTGCTATGCTTTTGAGCTCCTCAAGTACAGGGTCTAGTCATATTCATTTGTATCTATGCCCAACACTTAACATACAGTAAACCTTCAAAAAAATCTTTGAAGAGACCACATAAATAAATAAGAAGGATAGCCCCCAAAAATAGAGATGCTCTGGCAGTTGGTGAATTTTCCATCATCCATTTGATAACAGTTGTTTAAGAGAGGAGCCTAGTATAAAATGCTTGCTAATACAAAATAAACTTTACATACTCTTCCGATATTGGATATTTAAAAAATGAGATTGCTATATCATGAGAGCTAATTAGTTTCTAGTGGTAATAATGAGCTTCTTCCTCTTCCTTTACCTCCCCCAAATAATAATATTAACGAAAGCATAATGCTTAAAGTGCATCTTATTATATTATTATCTTATAGTGACACTATGAGAAATAAAAACAGGTGATAATAATCCCTATTTTAAGATAAGGAAGTTGAGGCTTAGCGGGTTTCACCAAAGTCACACAACTTATTAAAGTGGTGGAGTCAGGAATACAATGTAGATAACTTCACTCCAGAGTTCATGTTCTTAACCACAACACTTCACAATACTGATCACTCTTTCCTGCCCATGTTCTTTGTCTCCTTTCCCCAAACCAGCAGGGAATCCTTTCTGAAATCTTGCAAATCTCATCTCTACTTTTAATGAATTATTATTTGAGATGCAAAGAATCATTCAAAAATCTCCTCCACCCCACTGCAAGATTAACTCTCTCTCTGTGATTTTGTAAGATGTACAGCATCATGTAGAACAAACTCAGAGCACCTCTACTTCCAGCCAAGATGTACTTATCAATTTGTTCCCAGACCTGTTCAAACCAGTTTTATTTATAACTATGTAATTTAACTAAAATTGCTTAAAATGATAAAGATTAGTATGAAAAGAGAGAAAATTAAACATAAAATTATGAAAACTAAGCTTTAAAAAATCTGATTGAGGGGCTTCCCTGGTGGCGCAGTGGTTGGGGGCCTGCCTGCCGATGCAGGGGACACGGGTTCGTGCCCCGGTGCGGGAGGATCCCACATGCCGTGGAGCCTGCGCGTCTGGAGCCTGTGCTCCGCAACGGGAGAGGCCACAACGGTGAGAGGCCCGCATAACGCAAAAAATAACGCAAAAAAAAAAAAAACAACAAAAAAAATCTGATTGAAGTGTGAGTTGCCCAAAGAATATTATTGTTAAATTAGATGAGTCTAAGAGAGTGGTAAAATATGGAGAAAGGGGGAAAGAAAGACATGAAAGTTTAGAAAGATTCTATATTCAAGTTACTTTTCAAATATATGCTGCAGCCCTACATTAAATAATGCAAACATGGACATCATAAATGATACGTTATGGATGTGGTTTATACAAAAAGCTATCTGGGAATCCCAGTTAGGAAATTCATATTTATAGAGAAAGTCTTGGCAGTACGTCAGAAACTGGCAACATTTCCTATAATTTTGATTTATGATTTAAAGATAATTTAAAGTTTTTATGTAACTACCTTTAAAACAAATATCTATTAACTATTCCAATGTTTGGTGGTAAAGGGACTTTTATTCCAGATATGTCTGCACATCTATTCTAGAGACAGTTACATTTCAATAGGAATTTCCAGAGACAAAAAAGCAAGGAATTTCTCATGGGAGAATTTCAATCCTAGGGAAAAAGTGATAGGACAATTTTAGGGTCTGGAGCTTTGTGTTACACTGAAGCACTAACAGAAAAGTGGTCATCCCTTGCAAGAGGTCAGCCTTGGCTATCTCATAGAGTCCCGAGGAATGCCTGTTTTCTTACAGAGTGCAGGGTTGTGATCAGTGCAGTTGGGCTTATCAACAAGAGGCTGTGGGCTGGGACCAGATTTTTGGACAAATGGTTTCCTTTATCAAAATTACATCTTTCCCTTGTTTTGTTAGATTTACTTAATACAAAATAATACAAGCTAGTACTATTTCAAAATGCCAACTTATTATTAAAATGTATACAACTGTAATATTCATAAAGAAATATGCTCTTAAGTAATTAATGAGTTAATTAATTAATGTTGGCTGAGTATTTCCTATCCTAAATTTTTCTACCTCTTTCCCATATCAGTCTTCTTTTTCTTTCCCTAACTGCATAATGATGTGCATGAACAGTAATGGGGAAAAAAAATGGATAGGATTTAGTCTAATTCTCTAGCTCGCAAAGATTTAATTATCTAAATTTCTAATCATTATCTAACTCGATAGCAGAATATCTGACGACCTATGCTTCTTGTTCATAGTAATAGGTGGTTGAATGTGTACTCAAAGACAACATGGCCTACAGTGCATTTATGGTCCTTTAAAATGTTCAGCTGAATTAACATGATGAAATTGTACTAGAAAAGTAAAAATGTATGTGGGAGGAAAGACAAGTTCCTGGGGTATCTGTTCAGTTAGGAAATTACTGGATTATTGAGAAATTACACTTAGAGAAAAGGAATCTACTCAAATGGAGAAAGACAGCCCTTGGGTGTTATCCCTTAAGTTTCCCTTTGTATAGGGTACTATACTAAAGAATATGATTTATAGGAGAAAAGAAAATTGGTAGATATGTAAGTGTCATTAATACAGGTTTCCATTAAAATAGAGAAGAGTTATAAATCTGTATGCTCTTCCATAGAAAATATTCAAGGTGACAACAGTGACACTATCCTGAATTGTATGTTGCTAACAGAGGACATGGCTTAGGATATAAAAGGGGAAAAAATGTAGAATGGAGCTAGGAAAGTGGATATGATTCTTACACAAGTTCTAGCATCATATGCTGCTTGAGAGGCAATGTGCTCAAGGTAGCCAGAGATAAAAGGACACCTGGCAGGAGACTTTTATCAATACACCTAAGAGATATAACAAAGCAAAATCTGAGCCCAATATTTAGTGAACATCTCTACATCATTGACATTGGAACATACGGAATCTAGTAGAATGATGTATGGTCATACTAGAGTCATACTGTGTCTCTGTATTTATTTTAGAGTATTATGAATCGGAGTATTATGACTATGGGTACACTGAGACATCAATGTATACATAGTCACATGTAAGTGACCTCCCCTCCTCAATTCAAATCCATGTCTAAATTAATTTAGGACATGCATCAACTATACACCTCTAATTGTACAATAATGGAAATGTTTCTACTGAATTTTTCATGCATAATCCAGTTGGGCTATTCTTTGGAACTTCTGTAACACTTTCTCTTATTTCAAGGACCACTAATCCAGATGAATTAGATTAAAATCTAAATTTTCACATAAGGTGGGAGAATTTTCTTCAGCAAAACAGAAAACTAGAAGTCATAAAAAGAAGATACACATTTTTGAATGGATAAAAATTTTGTGTAGCAAGACTCCAAGTTAACAAGGTTAATAACACATGGTGAATATTTTATAGGCAAAGAACTTCAAAGAAAAAGACCAAAAAAGGGCAAAGCCTATTCATAAAAAAGAAATGCAAGTGGTGGACAAATATATGAAAAGATGCTCAACCTCAGTTGCGGTCTGTGTTATAGTAATTAAACAAGGAGGCAGTTAGACTGAGGTGTCTCTAATGCCTTGGTAACCTAGGTAAGCAAACCGAAATCCAGGTCAGAGTCAATGCACTCGAATCCAAGAAAACAAGACTGAAGAACAACTAATCATTAAGAGCCAACCAGGCTTCCCCCAATAAGGCAACTGCCTAAGCTGTAGCCAATCAGATAATTTCTTTGCTGTGCCTCTGATCTTCTCTGGAAAAGTCTTTCCCTTGGCTTCTGTCAGCAGAGCACTCCTAAACACCTTCAGTTTGGTGCTGCCCAATTCGAACCAAAGTTTGCTGAAATAAACTCTGGTAAATTTTAATGTGCCTTGGTTTACCTTTTAACATCTGATAAATAAAAGTTAAAGCAATTATATAATCTATTAAGCTTGGTCAAAATTACTTTTTAAAAAGGCAGTGTTGGTGAGAATGAGAGAAAATGTGCACTTCACTGTGGTAGGAGCGTAAATTGTTGATAATATGTCTAAAAATCAAAAGGGCATATAACCTGTGTCCACTCTTCAGAGTCTAGCCTAGGAAAATAAAAGTAGCAGTACTTAAACATATTTATTATATAATTGCCTGTAATGTAAAAAAGAAAGGAGATTTAAAAATATTGAATTAACCTGAATGCCCATCTACAAGACTGTCTAAATAAATTATGGTAGATGCATACTAAGGAATATAAAGCAGCTAGCGAAAAAAGTGTTAAATTTTTATCTATTGACCTAGAGGACTCTTCCTATGTATTACATTAATTCTGTTTTTATTTAAAACTTATCCTACCCAAAGTGAAAAAATAAGTGTCTTGTAAGTATTTGTCTCTCATATAAGCATCTATAGAAAATATTTATAGCTTTATGAGCACTGTGGGAGACAATTATTGGGTCTGCTGCTCTGAAGCCGTGAGTGGGAGATAAATCTATCTAGGCAGAGCAATGAACCTGTATTGTTGGTTCTCTTCCTCACGTAACAATAAGTCTGGAGACAAGCATCTGAACTAATGCATGGCTTCGAGAAGATAAGAATGTCCCAGCCACACCTATCTTTCTGTTTCCTCACTCTTCAAAATGGGCTTTTGTCCCCCCTGGTTTATGGCTTCTTGCATCTGTGGTCCAGGAAGAAAAAAAAAGGGGGGGGAGATCCTCTCCTTGTGAAGCTTGCCTTTTATTTAGGAAAGATTGTCCTCTCCAGGGACATTCTTAATATGACAAAAATGGGTGATTTGATTAATCAAATGTTTTTATTCTTATAAAATGACCATACATGCTAGTGGGTGACCAATACTCATATTAGAGTGTAGAAAAATAACTCAATTAAAAATTATAATGAGAATGTTTGATTCCTTGAGGATACATCTAAAATGATTTAGAAAAAGAAGGTAGACTTCTCTCTCTCTCTATTTCTGTATATAGACATACACACACACTATCTCTGTCTTGTTTTCAGCTGAAGCCCTAAAACACTAGGTGCCAAGTAGTTCCATGTTTCCAAGTAAGTGCCAGGCTAAGTATGCAGCAATTGCAAAGGAGTTTATAAAACACGGTTTTGTACTTCTTGACCCTCCCCCAATCCAAAGGTGAGGAGAGACTCAGAACATACTGAGAGTCTCTCCCACCCCAACATCATCATTGAGAGGGCAGGAGGAGTGACTTTCCTTTATCTCAAGCCTACTTAAGACCATCAGACCCCCTGGAGGAGCTCAATACTGGTTTCTTGGAGTTTGGGGGCACAGTGGTGTCTGAGTCACAACTTAAAACATGGAGTTGCCAGGAGCAGCCTAGTGAGCAAGGGAGAAGCTTATGTAGGGAAGCAGAGGAAGCCCACCCAGGCTTCCGCCAGCCAGGCTAAGGCAGCTTGAGTTAAGGGTGGAGAGAGAGGATAGAACTTTAAATGACGTTGACAGCATTGTTTCTGTTTCTTATTGCATTGAACTGAACATGGAGTTACAGGGTTAAGACATTTTTGTGACTAGAAGGAACTGGAGGATTTATCTGAGATCAACTAGAAAAATAATAGATCTTGACCTACATTTTCTCCAAGATGCAGGAAGGAAATAGCTCTTCAGAGCAGATTTGAATAATCAACCTGTGACAAGAACAAATAACATCTGACCCTCTGAATGGGTATGGACATGTCAAAATTCTTATGCAGGAATAGAGTTCTTTAAAAGGATATACCAGAGACTGGTAATAGTAATTGCCTCTGGAGAAGGAAAAGGAGGAACTAAGAGTGAGGAAGGAGGAGAGTTTTTCACTGCCCATCCTTTGATCTCTGAATTATTGACCTTAGACATTTACTATTTAAGAAAAATTTAATTTTAAAAGGGTCACTGGAATTTTGCAGTAAACATCAATTACAAATTGTATAAACATGCTGAAATCAACTATACTCTAATAAAAAATTTTAAAAAAGAATTAAAAAAACCATGCTGAGAAGTAGCAAGGTCTGATCAATAGAAATACCAATAAAAGGAGCTAACCAAGAAGTTCAAGAATCCTGAATTAGCAGTTTCTTTGAAATCTGAAATGCTATCTACTTTTTAATCAAACTTATCTTAGAGAGTGAAAATCATAGAAGAGTTTTCATTTTATAATTTTTTGTATGTTGTTGAAATTTCCAATCACGAACATGATCAACATACATACTTTTTCAAAACACGTGTTATACCTTTGTGTACTGCTTGACCACAAACAGCAACAATGATAAACACAAACTTACACTTTTCAAGTTCTTAGAAGTCTACTTTGCAGATTATTTATCCACTCAATCATTTACAGCAAATCATTATAACATGCAAGGTCAGTGCTGTGTTATAATCATGAAATATTAGTCAATAAGAAAAACACCCCAACTTATCCATACAAACTTTGACGGTGCACCAAAGTGAACATTTTTTGTGGGTTTTTTCTATAGACGTATTAACCTTAATTTCTGTGGGAAAATTTTTGGAACATTATGCTATTGATACGGACTGTAGAAGTTGATCCTAATTACTATTTTTCATTTAATCAATTTCTTTGCCATGACCATATTTTATTGTTGCTGTTGTTATATAGGTTTTAGGACACTGATGCCTCAGAATTGTTCGCCCACAGTGGAGGACCATATCCTGATCATGGAAGTTAAAGTGCTCTTATTTCTTGGAAGCAGATTTAGATACATGATTATTTCCTGACATGGCAGTCAACTTTCTCCATTCTCCCCACGATCTATGTCATTTTGAGTTGACTTAGGTTGTTGACTCATTATTCCTGAGAAGTCCACTGTGACCTCCTGTTCCATAGTTTAGCAAACTTAAAGCTCTGCTATGCTGTCCTATGACTCCTGTATCTCTGATAAGATTTTTGAGGCCAAGAGAAAATATTTCAGTTTCCCTCACATTGCTTATTTGTGAGATAGGAAAAGTCATGGACTAGTCAAAATAATGCACAGGATTCTGAAATATTTTGTGCTAAGTAGATATAGGTGAATTTCATATTATCCCAATTTCCTATTATTTCTGAATTGTGCATACAATCTGAGAAAGTTGACTTCCTACCTTTTAAGAATTCCTGGATCTCATCGTTCTAGTTTACAAAACCACTCTTTACAAGCATGGGCTTCATGGTCAGAGATCATGGTTTAATGCTGGTTCTGACCCTTAATGAGCTTGAGCAAATCCCAGGAAAATCAGTGTTCTGATTTAAAGTATGTTGCTGAGGGAATTAAAAACATTGGCACCTATAGAGTGTTTGGTACTTGGCAAATGTTGTTTTGCATCATTTTACATATGCCACCTCATTAAATCCCCATAGCAAACTTGTAAAGTGGGTTTTATTAATCTAGTCTCCTAAATAAGGAAAGTGAAAGCGGCAGAGCTGGGCCTGGATCTCAAATGAGATCTTTCAAATCAGCAAAGAATGAGAGAGTGGCATGTACATATATACACTACCACATGTAAAACCAATAGCTAGTGGGAAGCAGCTGCATAGCGCAGGAAGATCAGCTCGGTGCTTTGTAACCACCTAGAGGGGTGGGATAGGGAGGGTGAGAAGGACGGAGACGCAAGAGGGAAGAGATATGGGGATATATGTATATGTATAACTGATTCACTTTGGTATAAAGCAGAAACTAACACACCATTGTAAAGCAGTTATACTCCAATAAAGATGTTAAAACAAACAAACAAACAAAAAACACATAAGTAAATTCATGAAGTTCTTTATGATACAAAAAAAAAAAAAACCAAATCAGCAAAGAGAATGGTTTAGGGAAGACAAAGAACATACTTCCATAGATGCATATAAATTGTTATATATTGGACCTGTAAGAAAAGAACATTTATCTTCATTTTTTTTCTTGTATCTAACTCTAAATGTAGGCTATCTACATTAAAATTTCTCAACCCTATTAGACCCACTGCTCCCTTTTTATAACAATAAATTGTAACCCTCCCTTTACTGTCCTGAAATAATATTTGTAGATAACCTACTATACCCAGGAATTTATATCTAATCTATCTATCTATCTATCTATCTATCTATCTATCTATCTATCTACCTATCTAACTGATACCCCCACTATAATACAGGAGAAATAAAAGGATAGCAATTTAATAAAATAATTTGTATTTTAATACAAAGTGCTCAGGCATAATTACCCTAGAAATCACATATAAAGAACATCCCTATATATAGAACCACCAGGATTGTGACAGCTATAGATACATACCTACTGAATCCTATTTAACCTAAAGACAGAACAATAGTTTCTAAGTCCAAATACTCTACTTCATTTGTTTTCATATATATAAATTATATATAAGTTATAGACATTATATCAATATATATAAATTATATACATTAAATTATGTATATAATTTTAAAATATAGATCTGAGTGCAATTAAAAGAAATAGTACAAAGAAATCTCCTGCCTCCTTTACCTCATTTCCTCTCATGGTAATGTCTTGCAACACTACAGTAAAACAATGCTACCAGGATATTGACATTGATATAGTCGAGATATTTCCAGCACCACTAGGATCCTTCATGTTACTCTTTTATAGCTACTTCCACTTCCTTTTCATTCCACTGATGCCTTAATCTCTGCCACCCACTAATCTGTTATCCATTTTGTCTTCTCAAGAACGTTGCATAAATGGATCATACAGTATGTAACCTTTTGGGATTGGCTTTTTTCTTTTTTAAAAAATGTATTTATTTTATTTATTTTACTTTTGGCCGTGTTGGGTCTTCGTTGCTGTGCGCAGGCTTTCTTTAGTTGCAGCGAGCGGGGGCTACTCTTTGTTGTGGTGCACGTGCTTCTCATTGCCGTGGCTTGTCTTTTTTGCAGAGCACGGGCTCTAGGCGCACGGGCTTCAGTAGTTGTGGCATGAGGGCTCAGTAGTTGTGGCTCAGTAGTTGTGGCACGCGGGCTTAGTTGCTTGGCGGCAAGTGGGATCTTCCCCGACTAGGGATCGAACCTGTGTCTCCTGAATTGGCAGGCAGATTCTTAACCACTGTGCCACCAGAGAAGTCCCTACAGGGCTATTTCAAGCTAGAGTCTTAGAAACTATTTCTCAAGCCTTCTTTCCTTTCTGATATTCAGATAATGTCCTGCTCCAGAAGAATCTTCTTCTAGTCTACATGACCTTGGAACAAACCACTTCTACCTTTCAGTTTCTGTATCCATAAACCTTTTCAGTCCATCTTTTTACTCCATTATATCTTTTGGTTAACAGCTGTCTATGAAAAAAGCTGTCGAAGAAGTGAACTTTGTCTGGGACTGCATCCATTATCAGCTCACTGTACATATTAATGACCTGTTCATTCAGCCAACTGTGACCATCCAGGGTTGCCAGATCATCCATATCCAGCATGCGCTTATTGTAGAAGATGCAGAAGTTGCATTTTTGATGTCTGGCCTGATAGTTTCTTATTTCCCTATTGATAAATGGTTCTCTATTAGAAAAGTCTTTGTTAAAGACATCGTTTAATCTTCCAAGGTCATCTTTTTCGCTGAGTGGGACCAAACTGACATACTTCTTCATAACCTCGTCCAGGAATCGAGAAAGGCAGATTGACAGCTGTTCATCATCCACTGGAGGCTTTCTGACTGTTCTTCCCACCTCCTACCACTGCACGTCAGGGGAGCCTCCAGTGGGCTTTTACAGTAAGGGGGGTCCAGCAACTTAGAACTAAGACTGTTCTGCTTGAAAGACCCATCCTCATCCCTCTGGTGTGAGCTCTCATTCTGAACAGTCTCTTCGGACACAGGCCCATCTACACCACTCACAGATTGATCTGCCCCTGACACTGACAGTTTTACTCTGTCATCATTGACAGTACTTATCCGATTTTCCTGACCGACAGCCATAACTTCTCTCTCAGTTTCCAAGATAAACATGGTACTAGAATGATGTTCTGGTAAGGGGATGTCATGAATCAGCTCTGTACACTCCCACTTAGGAGAGGAAGAGGATGACTGGTCCCAGGTGCATTGTGGCACTGCCATTCTGTTGGTCAGGGAATGCTTCATCTAAACTAAGCTCCTTGCCCAAGAGAGGGCTTCCTTTAGTGTGGCCATGAGGAACATGAGAGTTCTTTCCCTTCACCACAGCATTGCTGTCCATATCTGGAAGGTATGGCTAATGCCGACAAGAAGGGTCTTCAGGTTCTGGGGAAGGGAATGGGCTGCAACTGCCACCCACACCGTTCTCCATAAGGGTCTCTTGATGGTCCCCAGTGACCTGCACCCAGCTTTGCTGGGCCTTTTTTAGCTTGCAAACTTTGCTTTTTGTTCTGAAGTACTGGGATCTGAGAATCCTGTACCGAAATCTAATCATGGATCATTTCTCGTACATCATATGAGGAGATACTTTTATTCTTCTCTGTTAAGTTGGAACTTTTTTGGAATCAGGGGTCCCCCCTTCCTGTGGTGCTCCAGCCCTTGGTAGCAGCCATAACAAAAGCGCTTTCTCTTATGGTTGCTCAAGGTGACCACAACTGTGCCACTCTCACCTGTACTCTGGCTCTTCCCATTGAACTTCATAGGAAGATCAGAAGCCTGTGGCTCCATCCTAGGTCTGTGACCACTGGCCTGACTTAAAACACTATTTGCTGGTACGTCAGCAGCTGCCTTCAAGAGACTTTTCTCTCCAGAGTATTCATGATCAGAGTTCTTTGCTGATGATAGCAACTTCTCTGCTTAGAGTTTCAGGAAGGTACTTGAGGAGGAAATGAAGTGTTTAGTGTCCTTTATTTTCACTTCAGAGGACAAAGTACTAAGATTCTGAACAGTCATATTGGACTTTGTCTTAGCAAAAATGGGTTCATCCTGGATCCACATTTTCTGGATTTGAAGGGCTTTCTTTCTGCATTGGAAATGCCTCAAATGCCTGCTCCAAGTAACTGGCCTTCCCAACTTGGCTTTCAGAATGCACAACTCTTGATGAAAGTAGAACTTCTTAAAGTCTCCAAACCCAGTATTCCATTTCTAAGAAAAGGCTAAGTGGATTCCTTTCCTCCATAGAATTTTTGTCTGTTTTTTCATTTTTCTAATGCATAATGAGATCTGAACGCAGCTATGTCCCTCGCTGCTGGAACCTGTCACGCCGTGGGTCCAGATGCTGCGGCAGCTTGGACTGTGGCTCCACCTTCACCAGCTTTAGGGGAAAGCCCGTCAGCCAGCAGGAGTCTGACCTGCTTACAGCGGCCATGGCTGCCGAGCTTCCTCTGGGAGGGTTGGCTTTTTTCACTCAGTCTAATTTTCTGGAGATTCATCCAGGTATTACATGTATCAGTAGGTCTTTCCTTTTTATTGCCGAGAGTATTCCATGGTATCGATGTATAATAGATTGATTAACCATTCACCCATTGAAGGACACCTGGGTTTTGTTTTGGTTTTTTGTTTGTTTTAATTTGGGGCTCTAATGAATAAGGTTATATTATGTATAGGTTTTTGCTTGAAAATAAATTTTCCTTTCTCTGGGATAGAAGCCCTAAGAGTGTGGGTCATGTGATAGCTGTATGGTTAATTTTTTGAAGAAAATGACAAATTGTTTTCTGGAGTAGCTGTGCCATTTTACATTCACCCAGCAAAGTACTGGGTGATCTAATTTCTCCTAATCCTCATCAGTATTTGTTGTTATTTTATTTTAGCTATTCTGATAAGAGTATAATAAAATCTCATTTTGATTTTAATTTGCATTTCCATTATAATGATCTTGAACATCGTTTCATGTGCTTATTTGCCATCTGTATATTCTCTTTGATAGTCATTTTTTAAAAACCTATCTTCTAATTGGATTGTTTTGTTTACTGTTGAGTTTTTTTTGTTGTTGTTAATTAATTAATTAATTTATTTATTTTTGGCTGCGTTGGGTCTTCGTTTCTGTGCAAAGGCTTTCTCTAGTTGCAGTGAGCAGGGGCCACTCTTCATTGCGATGCGTGGGCCTCTCACTATCGCAGCCTCTCTTGTTGCAGAGCACAGGCTCCAGACACGCAGGCTCAGTAGTTGTGGCTCATGGGCCCAGTTGCTCCGCGGCATGTGGGATCTTCCCAGACCAGGGCTCGAACCCGTGTCCCCTGCATTGGCAGGCAGATTCTCAACGACTGCGCCACCAGGGAAGCCCTACTGTTGAGTTTTGAGAGTTCCTTTTTATGTGTTCTAGATACTGGTTGTTTGTCAGATATATGGTTTGCAGTTATTTTCTCTCACTCTGTAGCTTTTTCATCCTTTTAAGAGTATGTTTTGCAGAGCAAAATGTTTATTTTGATGATGCCCAGTTTATCAACTTTTCCTTTTATGGATCATGCTTTTGGTGTCAGCACTAAAAACTCTTTGCCTAGCTCTGGAACTTGAGGATTTTTTTCCTCTTTTTTTTCCTAATAATTTTATGTTTACATTTAAGTCTGTGGTCCACTTTGAGTTAATTTTTCCAAAAGATGTAAGAAATAGTTCGAAGTTCTTTTTGTTTTTATTTTTGGCTTATGGGTGTTCAATTGTTCTAGCACTGTTGGTTGAAGAGTCTATCTTTCCTCCACTGATTACTATAGCTAAATATTAAGTCTTGAAATCAAATAGACTGGTCTTCCCCCTTCATTCTTTTTTTTTCAAAATTGTTTTAATTGTTCTTCATCTGTTGATGAGAAAGAGCTCTGTGACTTTGCAAAAAAAACACAGAGGGAGGATAATATTCCCTTTGGAGGGTGATTGTGATATTATGGGCACTGACACATATAAAGTACTTAATATAGTACCTGGCATATGATGCAGACACTTAGCTTTCTTCCTGTTGATTCTAAACCAACCATCAAAAATTCTACACATACACACACACACAGACTCTCTCTCCCAGTAATACCGTATATTATGGTCTCTGTTTTATGTAAATGTGTTATATATGCAACCAGGTAAAAAATATGCCTTCAGTAAGAAATACATGTGAAGGAAACAACTCAAAAGGACTAGCTGCTACTCTCATCCACATCTGTAAATAGGAACTATCCAGTCTCCATTTCCCATACCTTCAGTTTGAGATATAAGCTCTGATAAGGACCTCAATCAACTGGGAGGTTACGGTCTCATCCAAACATCAACAGAACTCATGCCCAGCCAGGAGACAGTGAGATAGGTTCCCAACAGGAAAATAAAAAGTGAGTATAAATATTGCCTACCTCAACAGAACCTGTTTCTGAATTGGATATTGACTACTGCTGGCAAAAGGGTAATGTCCTATTCCACTTTAGCCCACTGGCCTCCTTGCTGTTCCTCCCACTTTCCAGATACATTGTGACCTTTGACCTGGTTGGAATGTTTTTCCCCCAGGTATCCACATGGCTCTGTCTTTCAGCTCCTTCAGATGTTATTCAAGTGTCACTTTCTCATGGAGGTCTTCTCTGCTCAGTCTATTGAAATCACTCTACACAACCCCTAAACCCAAAAAAGTCTTCTTCCCAGCTTTTTTCTTCTTGGCTCCTATCACCATCTAGCATAGAACACGTATATTTGACAAATTTGGTTAGATTTCACGTACTAACTTGTAAGCTCTATGAAGGCCTTTATTTCACTGTTGTATACTATGTACCTAGAAAGGTGCTTCTACATAGTAGTCACTTGATAAATATTTGTTGAAAGAATCAAGTAGAGAGGTTTCAAAAGGCCATTGGAGAATGTCATGGCTTTTAACTATAATACTTTAAACCTAAGATCAGTGGCAACCTTAATAGGGAAGATCTTAATATCCATTTCTTCTAGGAGAATGTCAACTAAATAAACATGTATAATAGATAAAGACATGTTTCACAGATTCTCCTATTTCCTTTCCCAAATCTTAACCCACTCTCCTGCTGCCCTCTCCCCTTCCAAAAAAAGATGACGGATTAAAGGAAAAATGCATTTCTTGCCCATTGGCCTTCTCCTCTCATTCCACTGCTCAGGACCAAAATCTTGGATACTTTCTCATACCTACATTCAATTCAGGATCTATGATTACTCTCACCATCTTCACTGCTATTGTCTCTTGAAGCCACAATGAGCTTTTGCCTGAAATACAGCAAATTGTCTTCTAATTGGTTTCTCTACTTCCAAATTTGACTCTCCACAATCTATTTCCAAATCAGCCAGTGTTATGGACTGAACTGTGTCTCTCTAAAATTCATATGTTTAAGCTCTAACCTCCAATGTGACTGTAGACACAGCCTTTGAGACAGTCAACGACAGAGCCTTTATAGAAGTAGTTAACATTATGTAAATACGGTCATAAGGTTAGGGCACTAATCTGATAGGCCTCTCTCCTTAAAATCAGCAACAGGGGAGAACTCAGTCGCCACCATGTGAGGACACAGCAAGTAGGGAGCCGACTTCAGGCCAGGAAGAGACCTCTCACCGGAACCCAACCCAATAAATTAGATCACCTGAAATGAGCTTATATTTTTAGTGATTTAGATGAGTTTTTTCAGAGATATTTGGTAAGTACCCACTATGCAAGGTTGACTGGCCACTGAGGATCAAAAATAAAATAGTCCCTACTTCAAGCAGCTCACGGATTAGTAGGAACCAATTCATGTTAAAATAATAATTGGTTTTAACACAAAGCAAAATTTAAATACAATTCTTTGGTAGTTTTTAATTTATTTCCCTTTTTAAATTAGATCCAAGTAAAAGTATATTCCTCTTTTTGTAAATTATTCTCATTAAACAAATTATGTATCAACTAGCATAGCGATATATGTGTAATTATTTTCCCCAAAATTAGCACTAGTCATCTATGAGTGATGCTTGCATCATTTAAAACATAAGCATGTATCAAAAAACATGTTAGAACAGTATTTTCAACAACAGGACTCGACCCCAAGAACTAAAATAGAAAAGTGATGTGATATCCACAAATGAAACCAGTAAATTTAGCCAAGGGCCAGAGGTTCCGGTGCAGAGTACTCCTAAAGGGTTTCTGGCAAAAAGTTTGCCCTGGTCCTAAACAGGCAGCACCTCCTATTTAAAAGTTTCACTCCTCCCCGCCACATCCGCGGAAAACCTATTCGCGCACGACTTCTTCCTTTCAGCAACAAACTCTTCGGTTCACGAGAAACTAAGTTGCAGAAGCTATCTGATTGGCTAAGAAATAATGACGTAAAATTTCTCAAGCCCACTGAGAATCTTCCTCCCCTAGCCTGGCTCAGATTCCGCTTTCCGATTGGTTCTTACGGTAAGAAGGCGGGGACAATTGCTGAAGTTGACCTGTGGGTCGGGAACCCCAGCAAACATGGCGGCGGCCAGGTGCTGGAGGTTTGTGCTCCGTGGCCCAGGGCTGTCCCTGCACACTGCGGCCGAGGCCGCCGTCACGGCTCCCGAAGTGACCGGCCCAGATGTCGCGGCGGCCCCAGTCGCGCGCTACCCGCCGCTCGTAGCCTCTCTGACTGCCGACAGCAAGGCGGCACGGCAGCGGCGAGTGGAGCGATGGCAGGCCACGGTGCACGCGGCCAAGTCGGTGGACGAGAAGCTGCGAATACTCACCAAAATGCAGTTCATGAAGTACGTAGTTTACCCGCAGACCTTCGCCCTGAACGCTGACCGCTGGTACCAGAGCTTTACCAAGACCGTGTTCCTGTCGGGCCTGCCGCCGCCGCCGCCTGCCAAGCCCGATACCGAGCCCGCGCCGGCTCTGGACGTAGCGGCCCTGCGCGCCGCCGCCTGTGATTGCCTACTGCAGGAGCTCTTCTTTCTGCGGCGCAAGAAGCGTGTGCCTCTCTACCTGGAACGTGAGGCCATCGCCTCGCCTTTCTTGGACCAGCTGGTTGCCTCCCTCACGGGCCTGCTCAGCGCTCGCAATCCGGCCCTGGCTGCCGCCGCCCTCGGTGAGCCTCGGGCCCGCCACTCCGGGCGGGGGAGGTGGGGATGGTAGGGGACCTCTCTGCGCCAGATTTGCCCCCTCTTTCTTTCTTTCTTCTTGGTCAGTTTTTTTCCCCAGTCCTTTCGCTCCTGGCTGGCAACAGCGTCCGGAGACTGGGTTCTCGTGCCTGTGCTGCCACCTACTCACTATACAACCCTAGGCTAAGTAGCCTAAGCCCTCCAGGACTCTGCCTTGTGAAGGTCCAGACAAGTGTTGGTTAAGAGAAGGGCCTCCTGGAGAGCGGGACAGGCCTGGGGTTGCCTTTTAGCTCTTCCATCAAAAAGTCACTGACCTTATGTTAGTTTATAAACCTATTTTGGCCTAGTTTTTCTCATTTTCAAGATGAGAATACGATAATAGTACTACTTGGTCATAGAACTGTTAAGATTAAAGGCGATATTGATTAAAATACCTAACATATGTTCGGTACTCTCTATGTGCCTGGCCCTGTTCTAAATTTTATACGTGCCAAATTTAATTCTCATAGTAACTTTACAGTAGGCAGCATTGTTTTATAAATGAAAAAACAAACAGATCCAAGGCACAGAAATGTAAAATGTATCTAGTTAAAGAGCCTACAGCTGGTAGATTTGGAGGACGGGCTTCAAACCCAGCCATTCTGGGTTCCCAGTAAACAATCAGCAACTTGTGTTTTACTGTTACATGCAAGCATGAAAAATAATTAATGGATAGACAGTTTTAAAAATCAGTGTTTCTGACGTGTTCATCATCATTTTATATCTGCCACCCAGTAGGTATCTTAATAAATATCTATTGAATTAACGTTACTGTGACTGTAGGTGTGTGCTCAGCTGAGTCTTTAGTGTTCTTGTTTCCTCCCTCCCAGTTGGGAATGAAGTGGTCTTGAGAGAAGCGTCACAGACTTTGCTCATGATTGATGGCCTGGGAAAGTTGACAATCTCTTCAAAACCCAGGTTCCTCTTCTATATAATGGAGATGATAACACCATACATACCTTTGAGAGTTATTGTGAAGATTGAATTAGTAATTCATAAGACAGCTCTGACTCTTAATAAACTTTTTATTTCTGTTGAGTGATGCTGCTGTTGGTCTTACTTTATGTTTATTCTTAACTGAGAAACCTCTGGTTACAATGCTTAGTGTAGTGTGGCACAAGTAGACAATAAAGGTTTGAGCGTTATATTAAAGTTGTGATTGTTTAAGTTAAATTATTACATAATCCAGACTTTATCTTACATCAGAGAGTAATTTTTGATGTATTTTCAGCTAGCACAGTCATTCTTGAGTTCTGTATTGCTGAGTTTGGTGTTCTTACAATAACTAAATTCATCTAAATTATCAGATAAAAATGTTTTGAATATCGTTTGATAGATTGTAAACGCCCAGTTCACTTTTACTGGTTGCGTGGTGAAGAAATTATTCCTCATGGTCATCGGAAAGGTCGAGTTGATGCTTTGAGATACCAAATAAATGATAAACCACACAACCAGATTCGAATATCCAAACAACTACCCGAGGTAAGGATTTATTGCATATGTTTCTGTTGACAGTTGAGGAAGTGTCATAGCAGGCTAGGTAATGGACTACGTAGGATAAAAAGTTTTGGATAGAACCCTTTTCTTTCAAGTGTATTTGGAATATATCTCAGCTGAAATTCTTTTTCAGCTTTTTAACTTGCTATAGTATATATATTTTGCAGAAGTCAAATAATCGTTTTAAGTGGGGTTAAGTCCTCAGTTTTTAGGACCATACAAATCTTTTCCTGAATATGAAAATACTGATAATAGTTTATGATTGTAATTTACAGTAAACTACCCTACCTAATTATAAATCAAGGTATTTTTACAGCTATAAGCTGGTCATCTTACGTATATACACTTCTTTTGGAGAAAACAAGTGTGTTTTGAGTGTCATCTGTGTGTCCATTTCAGAGGTTGGCACATTTCTTCTCAAGAGGTCCAGATAGTAAATATTTTAGGCTTTGGGGGCCATAAGTCTCTGTTGTATTCTCAGTTCTTATCATGTAACAGCAGCTGTGTACCATAGGTAAATGAATTTGCATGACTGTGTTCCAATAAAAGTTTATTTGGAAAAACAGGTGGCTGGCTGGATTTGGCCCATCACTAGATGGTAGTGTAAAATCATCTCATTTTTAAGATTTTTAAATCTATTAAGAATGTGACTAAAACATATGCTAGTGTTGCTGTGAATTCACATATGACTTTTTCTTTAAGTTTGTTCCGCTGGATTATTCCGTACCTGTAGACGTCCCTGTTATGAATTGTAAGCCAGACAGACTTCCATTATTCAAACGGCAATATGAAAATACCATATTTATTGGTAAGTTTCCTCTTTTAATAAATGAGTTCAAAGTGTCCTGTGCAAATTTGCATAATTAATTCTTGATGACCAAGAGGTTCAGATAGCAATGTAATTCATCTCAGGTGCAGTTTGCATGAAAATTGGAAGGACAATATTCTTTCAGCTTGCCATTTAAAATTTTACTTGTTTCTACTGAATTAACAGCATTTAACAAATAGTTATGTTTATTAGGCTTTGTTAATTTATCATTTATATAGAAAAGTAATTTGTGTTTTTTCAAAAGTAAACAGGTAAGCACTGGATTTGAGGTAGTGATTGGCTTTTTTTAAACAGAAGCCTCCCATTTGTGCCACACACTGATAACCATCAGGGATATAAAAATTAATAAAACCTCATCTCTGTGCTCATGCAGCTTATACTTTGGCTATTTTTTCTTTGTTTATTAATTCCTAGCTGATTGAGGAAGATTTTTCAGAAAGCAGCTTTCTGCTGGTCCTCCAGAACTGTTTTATCAGTCCCTTCTCAGTTGCTGTGGTCTTAGAGAGTGAGTTATGGTGAACTTTTGGTTGAAAAGACTTTACCACTAAAACCAAGAATGTCAGCATTATAAAGGAAGTTTTTAAAGTCATGAAGCGTTTGTATCCTTTGGTGATTATGACCAGCAGAATAACAAAGCTCCTAATGATGACCGAGGAGTTTGAGAAAACTGAAATAATAGGGAATTTTAAATAAATTTTACATATATTCTTTTGACTTATCCTATGTCATAGGGAGCTGATGATAGCTAGCAGATTGTACTTTCAGGTGAAATTTATTATAATCAATAAAATAAGTAAGTAAACCAAGCTTTCCGTTTGTGTGTTTTGAATGCTGATCACATAATGAGTAGAGGAGACAGATAGCCTTGAAGCAAACACTGAGGACATGTGCTCCAGATATTCTACTTGTGTATTTCAGCTGAAATGTTTTTATTTTGCTCTTCAGGCACAAAGACAGCAGATCCACACTGTTATGGACATACCCAGTTTCATCTGCTACCTGACAAATTAAAAAGGGAAAGGCTCTTGAAACAAAACTGTGCCGATCAGATAGAAGTTGTCTTTAGAGCTAATGCTATTGCAAGCCTTTTTGCTTGGACCGGAGCACAGGCTATGTATCAAGGTAAAACTAGTTTTATGGCATTATAGTTATTGGAAGACATTTTAAGAATTTAATAGATCAAATTGTTTTCCTTGGGTTAAAATGTAGGCTGAATCTTCACGTTTTGAAAACTTTTGCATTGGCACAAAATGCAGTTGTTTTAAAGTCCATAATTAAATATTTTACATTTGTAGTTGGTAAGTGGCACTTTGGTAGCTACTCTGATCTTTTACTTGGACCGTTTTTGTGTGAATGTATTTTTTTCTGATGATGTTCTTAAGCATTTCAAAGACCACCTAACTGAGTCAGCTCTGTAGATGACAGCAGCTTTCTGAAACTAGAAAATGAAATGCTTTCATGTATTAAATTTTAGATTAAATCACAGTTATGATGTATAACTTCTTTGAAGGCCATATCTAGGGTGTGAGTTAGGAGACTGTTCATTCAGTTAATGGCTTAGGGTTTTTACATACCAGGTGCTGTTGGCCTTGGAGATAAAGTGTTGAGTGAGAGAGACAGATCCTGCTCTCCTGGAGCTTATGTTATAGTAAGGAGAGTAAAAGATAATAAACAGGTAGTATTTTTAGCTAGTGGTGTTACTCTGGAGAGACTATACTAGATGAGGAGTAGAATGATTCATAGGTTGCAGGTATAAATGAGGCGTGGGGCAGAATCTGTTTAAACAGAGTTAATTCAGGGGAGGTCTCTAAAAAAATGACATCTGAACAGACACCTGAATGGTGAGGAGCTGCCTTTGCACAAACCTGGGGGAAGGACACTTCTAGGCAAAAGGAATGGCAAGTAACTGAGCTAGGAATGGACTTGAAGTGTTGAAGGAACAACATGAAGGCTGATGAAGAAAGGGAGGGGGAGAATGGAAAACGATAGTGGGTGAGAGAGAGGAAGCTGGAGGCATGCCATGGAGGACTTTTAGAGCCAGCCCACTGTGAAGCATGTGGATTTTGTTACAATACAATAAATACCTAGATTACTCCTATATAAGCATCCGTGAGGAATTTTAATACAGATTTAATTGCTGCCAGGCTCACCTTTTTCCTTTATATATATATATATATATATATATATATATGTATATTTTAATCTTACACTCACAATTGTTGACTTACGTTTTTGTAATAGAAATAAATGGATAAAGTAGGAATAGGAGTAGACAGAATCAGAAAAAGTAGAAGGAAACTTTCTTGAAGATACTAGAATGGCATTGTTTATTCGTAAAAGTTAAAGTACTTCTTTTCACAGTATAATTCTATATTTTAACAATACTATTTATTGGCTGTCTTCATTAAAGCTGATATAAAATATGTGTGGCAAAATTTATAAGTTACTCCTTGGCCCTGGCAGCTGGATTTAAAAGTATTAAAGCCAGTCAGCCTGGAACAAGAAGCAGCCAGAAAACTTGAGTAGTAAAGGTATTAAGATATCCTGGAACCTTATGATGACGTAAAATACACTAGGCAAAATGAAAGCAACTCATACAATCAATTTTGAATTATAAATTAAGACACAGAATTCATCTAATAACTACATGGTTGAAGTTCTTAGAAAGTCAAGTTTTTTTCTGAAAGGCGTTTTTTTGGTAAATTTGGTGAAGTAAATGGCCGTAATGGTTATTGGGTGTTAGATGCTGCTGGTATAAGGAAAATTTGAACATATTTGAGGTTGTGAGTAATCATGTGGTTAGTACCAGATGTAGGAGAGCTCTGCATAGATAGAGCTTGCTGCACTTCTTAGATGACGTGAGTTAAGGTTGAAAGCTGATGAAGTCCAAAGTTGTTGAAAAGGTGTATCATGAACTTTGGGGATAGTAGAAGGAAGGAAATAGTTCTTGATGCAGAAATGGAATATAGGATTAGAATGGAGAAGATAGGGAAAACTTTGAGATCTTTAGGAATTTGGTAGGTAAGATATATAGGTTTTAGGAGGTATTTTATATCCTCTAATGTGGGTGTGTTTTGTTTTGGTAAAATATATTCTGTATGTAAGTTTCAGCATAACTTCTTCTACAGGATTCTGGAGTGAAGCAGACGTTACTCGACCTTTTGTCTCTCAGGGTGTGATCACAGACGGAAAATACTTCTCCTTTTTCTGCTACCAGTTAAACACTTTGGCGCTGACTGCACAAGCTGATCAAAATAATCCTCGTAAAAACATATGTTGGGGGACACAAAGTAAGCCTCTTTATGAAAAAATCGAAGATAATAATGTGAAAGGTTTTAATGATGATGTCTTACTTCAGATAGTTCACTTCCTACTGAACGGACCAAAAGAAGACAAATCACAGCTGTTGGTAAACTAAGAAAAAACTTTTGATTTGAGACTTTGAGAATACTTAAATTTCACTGACGGAACAATAAAAGGAATTTTGATAATGAGACTTCTGTAAATATTAAATGTACTGATTTTGAGACAAATATTTCTTATGTTAACCTCTGATTAGACCTTTCATTTGGCTCAAAATACATCACTAAAGGATTGAATTTTAGATATAGTATGTCGATTAAAAATAATTTTACTTATATGTGACTAACTGATGAGACTAATTGAGCTGTCATCAATACCTGGTATTAATTGTGTGTGTAAGCTCGTACTACTTGCTGCATACCACTCACTGCATGACAGGCCAGTAATTTGAGAGACCAGGTGTTGGCACAAGGAAAAATGACGTTATTTGGAAAGCCAGTGAGCCAAGATGGCGGACTAACATCCTAAATAATTATTTTTATTCAGGGTAGAATTCTAGCTTCTTTTATGCTAGGGTAGGGGGAAGCAGGGTGCCTGATAAGCTTGTGGACAGTCTTCTGACTGGTTGGTAATGAGGTAACCAGGTGGTATTTTGGGAGTCAACATGAATCAACCTGGTTCCAACCTGGCTGGGGTGTATGTGCTTGTGGTCAGCATGTAGTTAACTTTTTCTACCTGGTGAGAATTTTAGTATCTATAAAACCACTGAAGGATATGGCTCAGAATATTATCTATAGCTCTCAAGGAGGAACTAAAGGCCTTTTGACTTTGTTTTATGGCTAAACTATTATTTTGTCTTGCTTGACTATTTTCCTTTGTTTCTGCATTGTCTCATTTCTCTGACTAAATTTGCTGTTTGGAACTCAGGGAAGGCCTTGGAGGCTAAAGCTTTTCTACAAACAAGAGGCAGGGCATATGGGGGTTCTGTACCCTGGAAGGCCCTGCAGGACCCGCTCAGTTTTCTGTGGTTTTAAAAGTAATATAAAGACAATAAAGTGCTTGAGAATATTTAGATGTTTTGTTATATTTTTTCTTTTTAATTTTTTATGATAATATCGTATAGAGTTTCAAAACCCTACACAAACCCCTTCAAAACATGAACAGTATTTTGCACATATAGGAAACTGGCACAGAGGAGTTAAAGTGACTTTAATAAATTTTCACAGATGATTAATAATATAACTGATGAATTATATGCAGCTTAGTTTCCTTAGAGCTTAGAAGTAACATTAATATATTTCTGCTAGTTTCATTTGTTCTAGCCTAAAGATTGGGAAAGTAGGTTTGCTATGTTTCAAAATCAATTGTCGGTAAAATTGTTAATCTTTGTTGAGAATTAAGGTTCATTCAAACTATTTTTAGTGAGAAAAAATAATTACCTTTGTTGTTGTTGTTTTTTGGCCGTGCTGTGTGGCATGAGGGATTTTAGTTCCCTGACCAGGGATAAAACCTGTGCCCCCTGCAGTGGAAGCACCGGACCACCAGGCAATTCCCCTAATTACCTTTGTATAACCATGCTAACGCTTACGATTTTATATAACCTCCTGTTGTAGATATCTAAAACAATCCATTATTTACTGTAGTTAATGACAAATGCTGTTTTTTCTTTCTTCTTTCTTCCTTCCCTCCCTTCCTCCTGCTCTTTCAAAACAGAAGTCACAGTTATATGGAATAGATGCCTCAGCTAGAAGGGATTATTTACTGCAAATGATTGCTAAACTGAAGGAATATTATTTGAAAGTTGTAATTCAGGCAAGTGCCTCCTTTGCAAGGCATTGTGCTAAGTGTTCCATCTTTACTTTCATTTTTTTGCAGAATGCCATGTAATTTCACTCCACCATTATTTTATTTAAGCTGTTTCCAAAGCTTGGAATACTGTTTTCTACCCCTGGTCCTGTTTATTCCAACCTGTCTGTTGCATTCTTATTCATCCTTCATAGAAAAAATGCAGGTATAGAGGGAACAACCATATCAAGCTCCAAATAAAATGATATCTCTTAATCTTCGCTCTCACTTTCTAACTAATTGAACCTTGGGCAGTTTGAGTTACCATCCTTGATTTCTGCCTCCATAAAACAAAATAATTTCACAAACTTGTCTAAGGATGAAATGAGCTAGTGTATATGAAAGTGCTTTTAAAGGATTATGTAATTTAAATATCAAGGGTTCAGTTGAAATACTTTTCTTTTCCTAAACAGATTGTAATTGATTGTCCCATCCTTTGAATACTTCTTCCTCTATGGTAGCACCTGTTTCATTGTTTCACAACAATTTTTCTCATTACCAATGGTGGACAACACACACATTACACACCTGTACGTACATGTCAGACGTGTGACATGTACGTACAGGACTTCACAGAGTACTTACTATATTCTAGAGCATGGTCTAGATATTTTACCGATATTAGCTCACTTAATTATCACAAGCATTTTGTGAGCTAGGGACTGTTATTCTCATTTTGCTGGTAAGTTAACAGGCACAGAGAGCCCAACAGCTTATTGCAGGTCACACAGCTAGAAAGTGGCAGGATTAGAATTTGAGCCCAGGTGGTCTGACTCCAGAGCCTATGGTAGATATTCCCCAGTAATACACTATAGATGTACTCAGTGCTACAGCAGTGTATCAGTGGTATAAATTTAGATAAAGGAAATGTTAATACTGACTGATACGAATCATAGGAATGTGCCTTGGAGCAAGTAGCATTTGAATTGGTTCTTGATAGATGGCATTTTCCAAGAACAGGAGGGTAAGTGGATAGATCTGTGAATGAAGGTGGAAAGTTCAAGATTTACCTGGGAAGTAGGCGGTAACTTGCTTTACCCAAGTAGGGTGTAGTCTAAAAGCACTTCGAGAAAAAAATTATTTACTAAGAAACAAAATCTAATTGGTGTCCCATCTACATATGACACTGAACATTAGGAAACAGTGTAGCAATGTTTAGACTTCTGGGGGAAACATTATATCAGAAGAAATCTAAATTAGTCAAGATAGAGATAGGTTAGGATGATTGAAAAAAAATGTTAGAACACCTAAGTCTCTTACCAGTTCATCAAAAATGTATTGCAGTTGATTAGCACATGATTTAATAGAGGAACCAATGAATGGAGGAATCAAAATGAATAAATGTAATGAGTACACAAAGTCGTTTCAGGCAAAAGTAAGCATAAAGCAGGGTTAGTACCTATAATTTCAAACAATTCAAGGCAAGAAAAGAAATCTAGTGTTGAAAGGTCATATTATGTTATAAACTGTAATCAGTGTACGAAATGTTAGTCTTGAGACGTTGGAGTAACTAAAAATGAGGAATAATGAGTAAAGGTGACTTAATAAAATTTGGTATCTTACAAACAGAATAGATCTTTTAAAATGTGATAGAACATGTATACAAGATCATTTATTAGACCACAGAAAGTGTCAGGAAATTCTTAAAAGTGGGAATCATATAGGTCGTGAACTCTATACACACTGCAGTATACCCAGAAATTGTTAGTATAGTTTTAAACCAGGAGTACCTAATCATTTGAAAATAAAAGTATATTCATCAATGGTTATTGCCTGGACAGAATTTTCAATATAAAAATCAGACACTCCCAGAGCTATATCACAATCTAAAAGTGAGAGCTAGTTATCTTGCTTGCCTTTTCATTTTTGTCAGATGTATTTTTATATGATCTGGACAGTTCTTCCTTTCCTATGCTTTGAGCAGAAACGCATTGTATTGGTGTAAGTAAAACTTTAGACTAAAATACAAATCCTGCCTATAAAAGCTAGTGGGATATAGCCAAAGTTATTCTGAATACATTTACTCCTAAGGATGCATGAAGGTGCTGTAGGAGAGAATCACTGAATAAACATAATCTCTTCCTTTTGCAGTTGTCACCTAACTTTGCTTTAATACGTTTTGTTTTTGTATTAAAACACATGGAGTAGAATGGGAAAAGCCACGTGTATTTTAAAAGATAAAACATCAAGTTCAGAGAAATTTTCACTAATCTCAGAACTCTGGAAGAGCATCATATCTTGCTTTTTGCAGCCTTACATTTGATTTGATGCCTGTTTACTAGTATACTTAGTGGCAAATTTATAATGTTACGTGTTTATGTAAAGTAAGAAAATAAAATCTGTATTTGCTAGAAGAATTTAAAAAAACAAACTAAAGAAAATCAGAAGAAAATATAAATGTAGAAGACTGAATTGGAAGACAAAGCAGACTTGACAAGTAGATGCACTACCTGGTTCTTTATCCTAGCCCCTCCCTTATCAGTAAAAGAGTTAATATTCTAGTAAATCTAATCAAGAGGAAAAAAGAAAACATTTAGAATTGGAAAAGGGGGAGTAATATACTTGGTGGAGTCTCTAAATACATAGGAAAATGCTATATATAACAAATTTGGACATTTTCTGCTGAGAAATATAAACAAAATGATAAAGATAGAAAGCTTAAATGGACCATGGAAGAAACTGAAAATATTTCTAAGATACCTTCCGACAAGGGTCCAGAGCAGTACAGTTTATGTGTGAATTCTTTAAAATTTCCATGAAACAAAACTAAAGTTTGGAGTGCTACCCAATTCATCTTATTAACTCATCCCAATTTTTAAAAAAAATCTCTAAAAACATACAGGTTAAATGCACATTTGTATATAAATGCAGAAATTCCAAATGAAATGCCACATACCAACTTCAACAGTAGTTAAAAAATCCACCCTAATAGGGTAGAGTTAATCATGGAAATTCAGTACCAGATTGATGTTAGGAAATATGCTAATAGCTAACATCGGTAGTTCAAAGGAAAAAAATAAGGCTTTTCATAAAATTCTTACTCTTGGTTAAAAAAGCAAAGAAAAATGGGTATTAATAGAAGTATATTTTAGTAAGAGTTTTATGTTAGTCAACCCCCAGTTTATGTTTAATGGTGAACAATAACTGATGTTCCCACTGAACTCAGGTAAGACTGCCGGCTTTGACCTTTATGTGTGGTTTGCTGATTGATTCCAGGTGCCTAGAATCGTACAAGCAAGCACTCCAAAGTTTGTTGAATAGATGTGAATTAATGAACTTAAGGTAGTCAGTCTTTGTAGTTTGAAATCAGGTATATCTCCTCATTTATTTGCACTTTTCATATCTCAGCAAAGTTACAGTTTTCTTTATGAAGATTTCCATGCCTAGATTTTTCTGTAATTGTGAATTAATTGTTTTCATTTCAGTTATTTTTTATAGCTTCAAAAAAGGCTTTGTAATAGCTGTTGTTGACTGCTATATATTTATTTTGTAGAAGGCCTTTTAATTAGCTCATTAAATCAGGAATTTTTTAGTTGAGTCTCATGAGGTATATAGCTCCAGTCTGTCTTGGGTTCCTCTGAAACTGCTTCTCAGCACAGCCAGTCATCAGCCTCCATGTAGTAAAATCATTGGACAGTCTCTGACTATTTCACTCAGTACATTTGTCACATTTGGCATGGATGACCACCCCTTCATTCTTGAAGTGGTGTCTTTTATTGCCTTCAGTGAAACATACTCCATTTTCCTCCTATCTCTTTGACCATTCTTTCACATTCCCATTTGCTGTTCTTCCTCTAATCTTTCTTTAAATATTGGTATACCTCAGGGTTCTGCTCTAGACTCCATCTTTTTTTATCCACCATCTTTCCTTAGATGACCTTACCAAGTTTCATGGATTTAAATATATTTATAAGCACATTCAAAATTGCAATTCTATTTCAATTTTTTGTTTCATATCTGAACTGTTAACATCACCATTGTAACTGAACAGGTCTGAGTGATTAAAATTAGGGTGATTTTTCATTAATTTTTCAGTTTCATAAATTTCCCAGAAAATACATATTATTTTTATAATAAAATATTCACTTTAATTAAAGAACCTAGTTCTCTTTCCTGAACGGACTCCAATATGGAACCACCGTCTTATGTCAAATTGTAGTCCATCATAAACAACTTTATTGTGAAATTGTATTTGGAAAAGCATTTCTTGAGTACATTTGTTATTTAAGAAAAGTTCGTTCAGTAAAATTCACGTAAGTTTCATCATACATATATTTAACTTATTCTAAATAGTTGATCCCTATAAACATTTAACTTATTCTAAATAGTTGATCCCTATAAACTGAAAACTTTATTAGATGCAAAGACCTTAGATTGTTTTCTTGAGATATTTTAATAGACCAGTCAAGTTAATTGCTCTGCATATTGCATTTTATATTAAATTCTAGCACATTTTGGATAATGCTTAAATGTGAGGTACGGTTAATTCACATAAAATGTAAGGCACAATAATTTTTCAATTACTCATTTACTGTTACAGAAATCGGAAAAAATCGTTGCTTTGGACAGAGGTGGGAAAAAATTGCTACAGAGAATATTGAGAATAGAAATCAAAGACCCATGGGTGAACAACATTGACATTGGCCAATATTTGATTGGACAAGGTTGAATTTCTCATGAGAGGCCTTAGTATTCCAAAGTTTGGTAAAAAAAATTTTGTAAGACAAACAACCATAACAGTACAAAATAGAAATTGGACTAATAAGACTCCACGAAGGGTGAGAATTATAGGTAATAATATTCCAACAGATGTGATCACTGTCTTGGTATGTAATAAGCACACTGTAGACTAAAATTCAGCAATAGTTACTATCCAAATAAGCTTATCTCTTCATTAAATATAGCTTATAAGACTATGTAATTTTAAGAGTATTCTCATAATTAGCCTGCTTTAAATAATGTTCTGGATGTCATCCTTAGAACAAAATTAAACTCCATTTCTCAATCACATTTCTTTGTTTCTTTCCCTCTATGTAAAAATATGGAATTCTGTCTCAGGTCTTGATTACATTTTGTGTTCTTTGTCATCCTATAGAATTCTGCATTTCACTTTGGAAATTTTTGTAATTAACTTTTGACGCTTGAAATTGGCTTTTGAAACTTACAGTAGTTTGGACATAAGTTTGGGGTTTAATGTGTAGGTTGTATTTTTGGCTTTTTGCATCTTTCAAAGAAAGTTATGGTTATGAGATGATTTGTTTTTAAAATTATGTAAAGGAACTGCCATTGGATTTAAAATGCAAGTAATGTTCTCTAGAAATGAATTGAATTGATGGAAAGTCCAAGTTGATACATGCAAATGGGATATCACTTTTTTTTAACCTTTTTAGTTTTTGGACAATATAAATGAAGTTTTAAATCGGTGACATATAGCAAAAACTTATATATTAACCAGTTTAGAAAAGCTGAAGACAGAAGAAAGTAACCATCTTTTATTTTTGTTTATTCTTTTTAATTTTTATTTATTTATTTATTTATTTTTGGCTATGTTGGGTCTTTGTTGCTGCATGTGGGCTTTCTCTAGTTGCAGCGAGCAGGCTTTCTCTAGTTGCGGCGAGCGGGGGCTACTCTTCTTTGCGGTGCGCAGGCTTCTCATTGCAGTGGCTTCTCGTTGTGGAGCATGGGTTTTAGGTGCGTGGGCTTCAGTAGTTGTGGCACGTGGACTTAAGTAGTTGTGGCTCGCGGGCTCAGTTGCTCCGTGGCATGTGGGATCTTCCCGGACCAGGGCTCGAACCCGTGTCCCCGGCATTGGCAGGCAGATTCTTAACCACTGCGCCACCAGGGAAGCCCCCGTCTTTTATTTTTGAATAGATAACTGTGTAAATGATTATAAACTTGATGCTTTAATATTTTAATTCAAACAAACACCCTCAGAATGTTTTTATAAAAGTTGTGTGTTGATATAAAGATATTCACACCTTTAGCATTTTTTAGATGTGATACATATATATATAAAATGGGAATTGTCATCTTCATTTTTGCTATGGCCTTATGGCCTTATTCATCTTGTAGAGATATGTACTGCAGAAATATGTAACCAAATAGCGTTATAAGTGAGCTGCCTGTACTTTTTATCATTTTAATTCTAGGTTTGAATTACTAAAACCTGTTTTGATCTTAGGAAAATGAAAGCTTACATGATGTTTAGCCACTTGGAAAATATTTCTCTGGGTCTTCAGTTCATGTAAAACTTGACTTTTATTTACAAACTAACAGTACTTTTGTTATAAGCACTTTATTAGGATCTTCTGAAGCATTCCAATAAGTTTCCTCTCTTAATCAGTAATTAATCATTAATCGTTAATAAAGAAGGTGGACATGATTTAAAGCCAGAACATAATCAGGGATAATTTAGTTTAGCAGCTGAGTTCTGTTTATGTCATTCATCTTTACCACAGACGGTGCAGGTTTTTTGTCTTAATTGGCAGCATTAAAAGGGAGAGAGGTTTTAAAACACCTAGGTTTCAAGTTCTTTTGAAAAATAGTAAAATCTGATGACTCTAGGTTTACATTCTTTTGTGTTAACAATAGACAGGCTCTGGAACTTGTCTGCTCTGGGTCCCTTTAGAGGGGACATACTCTCTCCAGTTTGTACCAGTCCCCACACCACCCACTCCTCATTTTTACTCTCTTGACCAACATCATCTGTCGTGCTTCACTAATTTCTGTTAAATGTTTTATCTCTAAGGCATTGAGTTTATGACCCTTGAGGTCCAGATTACCATTAAGAACTTGTATTACTAGTAGTAAAATTCAACCTTTATAATTACTTTTCAGGTTTTAGGATCTCAGTTTTCTATCAACATACATTAATGATAAATTGAATTCAAATGAGGAGTTCAATTTCATTTGAGATAATTAAGTGAAACCTGGTCTTTGAGTGAAAGTAGATATATTAGTTACCTGGCAAAATACATGAACTTCTGTTCCCTACCTCTTTTGCTGAATGAAAGGCAAAATGAAACCTGATTTGTTATGTTTTGACAGTTTATTAATCATGAGGTTGGGAGAAATTTTGTCTATTTTCACAGAACCAAAGTTGGCAACCAGAGAATATTTGGACACTATATGGAGTATTTTGTTTCCCTTTATAGCCTGTGTTGGGTTGTCTACAGTATCACCCTCCCCAGTTGTGGAAGAATGGCTAGGATGCTCTTACAGGGTTGAGCCCTTATCAGACTAGAGAAGATGCCCAAATGGTGGTCAAACACAGACTGGTCAGAAGGCTGTGAAGTAACCCATTAAAAAACAACAGAAACAAAAGAAACCTTTGACTTCTGTGTCCCAAAACGGTGGACTAGATTATTTGGTTCAATCTTCCTGCTATAATATCTGATTAAATATAACAAATACCCACTTGAAGGCAATTAGAGAGGTAACAAAGTAGTGAGTAATTGCCAGACTGGTATCAGGAAGAAAATGGAAATCCAGAAAGGTGAGCCTAGTCTTGGGTCTGCTTTTGCTCTGGAGGGGGAATTTGTTAACCAAGAAGAGGAGGCTGAAAGGTTGAGTAGAATTTTAATAGTCTTGTGAGATTAGAAGGACAGAAGTTATAGCACAGCATCTCCAAGTTTGGGACTTGGGTAGAATTCCTTGGTTTGAGACCCTGAAGGATCACATTCAAGGTATAAAGTTGAAGTAGAAGTAAACCATTCTCATAGAATATAGCTTAGAATTGAGTCAACTAGATAGCTTAGAAAAATCTGAAGTTTTGAAAGTAGATTAACGTGATCTGAGATTTTTAGTGCCCTGGGAATCTGAAAGATGCAAGTTTGGAGAAGGAGAACAGGTTCCTAGGTCTCAAATTATTTCTACAAAACTTTTTCAAATACAATATATCCATATAATAATTGGGCACAAGAGGAGAAAGACGGTCAGAATGAAAATTAGCAGAAACAATAGACAATAGAAACAGACCCAAAGGGGCACCAAATATTTGGATTGTGAAATAGACTTTAAAATTAATGTTTACTATGTTCAAGGAGATAGAATAAAAGATTGAAAATTTCAGTATAGAACTGGAAACTATAAAAAATGTCATTGCAGATTTGTAAAAGAGCCAAATATTCAAGAACTAGAAAAACAAAACAGTAAACAAAATTAAGAACACAAAACATTGTATTAGTTATCTATTCTGCATAACATATAACTGCAGACTTAGCTTCTTAAAACAACATACATTTATTATCACAGTTTCTGTGGGTCTGGAGTTCAGCCATGGCTTAATTGGGTTCTCTGATTCAGAGTCTCACAAGGCTGCAATCAAAGTATCGGTCAGGGGAAGGGTGTCATCTGAAGGCTCAGCTAGGGAAAGATCTGCTTCAAATTTGTGTGGTTGCAAGCAGGTTGTTGGACTGAAGTCCTCAGTTCCTTACTAGCCATTGGGTAGGGACATCCTTCAGTTCCTTGCCATATGGGCCTCTCCACTAGAGCAGCTTACAATAGAAAGAGCATATAGAGAGAGTCTGCTAACAAGACTGTTGGTCAGAAGGCCAAGTCACTGTGTCTAGTCCATAACCAAGGGGAGGGGATTGCACAAGGTCATGAATAGGAGGTGTGAATCATTGGGGACCAGTGATTCTTAGAACCTGCCCACCAAAGATTATAAATACCACTGAAGAGAGAATTCCTGAATTGGAAAGTCAGAATAAAATATCCATAATGAATGTTGTCTTCCTAAACTTTTTTACTCTGCCATTACCAATAAAGAAGGGTTGATATTTACCCATGCCCAGAAGAATGGAGGTAGTGTGGAGAGAGGATAAATAAGGATATATGTTAATTGAATACAGGAGCTTAGAAATAAGGAGACTATTAGGGAAGGAACTAAAGGATCAAACTAGGTATTTAGGAATCCCATTTTTTCTTCTTCTGGGTGCCAGTGGGTACCCCATCTGTAGTACTCTTTGTAATGAGCTATACATAATTTGTGGCTTAGTTGATATTTTTGATGTTGGTTAATAACATGCCTGTGGATAATCAGTAGAAACGTGTGTCTATAAACTACTAGCCATAGCACATATTTTATCTTGCTCCTTTTCTTTCTGCACAGGATTTTTCAAGGTGCAAACATCATATTTCTGAGAAGTATACAATTTTTTAAAATAAATAGATGTTTATTTTTTAATTGGCCATTACCTCATGGGAGGTGATATTTGTAAATATATTTCAAATTAGCATGCATTTCAGTAAATAAATTCTTTAAATGTCCAAAAAAACCCAACATGACAACTGTAGGTTAAGAACCAGTTTTAGTTTATCTCATAGGTGTTCTATCTTTGTTCAGCTTAGTTATAATGGAAAAACTCTTCAATGTTGACAGAATTTCTTTAGAATAAACCATTAATATGTCTGAAATACCAATTTCACCTGGCAAAATTGGAGAGGAAATAGTAATTTGGAAAACCAAGTAACTGTAACCTTTGATAAGCAAAGGCCTCTATAATGTAAGTCATTATAGTATTTCTCCTTTTTAAGAATTCATAAATTTAATGGTCCTATCAGTTGCATGTTAGTTTGAAAATGATCTCAAGCTAGATTCATCCTGAATAAAATCCAGAAACTTTCTTCATAATTTGACTAGATGCACAGGAAGCTAGGAAGAAAAAGGAAAACATGGCGAATAAACTTCTTAATTCCAGGTACTATATTAACATGAAATCAGTCAACCTTCAACACCCATATTCATTTGAAACTCGATGACATTGTTTAGTTACTTATCATGCACTACCCAAGGGACATATAGATAAATATTTTAACATCTCTGTGTAGAAGCATCCAGTAAGGTTTATGACTTTGTTTATATCAAATAATATCCTATGTATTAATTTTATCCATTTAGGTAGAGAATGGATAGGCTTTTGATTTAGTTTAGAAAATCAGATTTTCATATTGTTTTGTTTTTTAGCTTCATTTTAATCTGTATAAGATTATTTTTGTTGTCGATGTGAAATATGTAATCATTATAGAAAATCTGAAAAACACAGAGAAATGGGAAAAATAATCTTATACTGTTAACATTTTGGACTGTTGCCTTATATCTATGCACTTTTGTTGACAAAATGTTTTATGTTTGTATTTCATAATCTTATCAAATTACTGTAAGTTTCTATAGTCTATGAATAGTCTTTTGGGGGTATTTTGAAAGGTGATTGAATAGTAACAGTATTATACACTGAAGGAGAAATACTTAAACATGAAATTTCCACAATATTAAGTTCACATTCATTTACGGGGGAAAAAGAATCATAATTTTTTCAGTTGTAAAAAACTTGAACATGATAATTCTTTAAGATTAGCTAATGTGGGCGTAAATATATTTAATGTTGGATTAGTTCACAAGTATGCAGATGATTATATCCTTTCAGTATTTTTGCAAGATTTCCATATCTCACCACCTTGGTGTGATTCATAATTGGAAAAATAAAGGATCTGTGTATTTGGAAAGCCCTAAAGGAATAAAAAATATCTATACAGTTATCCTCTGGTAAAGTGTAATTTGTTGCAACCTTCAGAACTAGGATTTTAAATGTCATTTAAAAGAACAATGCCAGAGAATTCTAGGTCTCATGTTACCTAAAAATGTAAACAAGTTTTAAAATCGGTTTGACAGTTGGATCTGAAAATCTAGATTGAAGTCTTGCTTCTATCATTAACTAGCTAAGTGACTTAGGACCACTCCGTTTTTCTTGAACTCAGTTCCTTCATATAATAAATTGAGGGGATTGAATAAGAAGATCTTCAAAATCCCTCCTAACTCTAATGTGCGATGAATCATTCCTTCTAAGCCTGTCACAGCAGATGTGATTTGCCATTAACATTATTTTTTTAAATTTCTTTTTTAAACCTCCTGTTTCCAAATGACAAAATGGTAATGTTCTTGAGAGCTGGAGAGTTGTGTGGGGTTCAGCTTGCCCTTTCACTAAATTTCTTCAGTTGTGATATTTTTCTTTCATACATTTTCCCCCATGGCACTATCCCCTGAGGGATAGACTCATAAACTTTTAGAATAAAAGGAAATTTAATGGTCATCAAGTTCAACCCACTATTCAGTGCTCAAATATCCTCTAAAACATTTGCACCAAATACTCCCCTCTGTGCCTGAAGGTTGAAGATTTATTACCTCCCAAGGCTGCCATTTTCCCAGTTGGTACTGTACTGATTACTAGACAAAGTTTCTTTTGAGTTGAAATCTCTTTTCTGGTAGCTTCTTCCCATTTATAATTGCCTGTCTCAGGTTATTTGGATATCTTCTCCATTTCTTTTCATCAAGTACATTTTTTAGCATCTTACTATGTTCTCTTTTTTAAAAAATATTTATTTTATTTATTTGGTTGCACCAGGTCCTAGTTGTGGCATGTGAAGTCTTAGTTGCGGCATGCATGTGGGATCCAGGTCCCCAGCCAGGGATTGAACCCAGCCGGGCCCCCTGCATTGGGAGCGCAGGGTCTCAACCACTGCACCACCAGGGAAGTCCCTGTCTTACTATGTTCTTTTAATTGGAAACAACCTAACTGTTCAACAATAAGGGATTGGCGAAATAAATTTTTCCCAATCTATATAAAAGGAGTACTGCATTCGTTTCCTAGAGTTGCCATAACAAATAACCACATATTTGGTGGCTTAAAATGACAGAAATTTATTCTTTCACACTTCTGGAGGCCAGAAGTCCAAGATCAAGGTTTGGCAGAGTCATGCTCCTTCTGAAAGCTTTAGGGGAGAATCTTTCCTTGTCTCTTCAAGCTTCTGGTGGCTCCTGGCATTCCTTGGTTTATGGCAGCATAACTCCAATTTCTGCTTTGTCTTCACATGGTCTTCTTCCCAGTGTCTGTGTGTGTTCTCTCCTTTTCTCACAAGGATGCCAGTGATTGGATTTAAGGTGAACACTAAATCCAGGATGATTTCATCTCAAGATCCTTAACTAATTACATCTTCAAAGACCGTTATTTCCAAGTAAGTTCACATTCTCAGCTTCCAGGTGGACATGAATTTGGGGGGGATACTATTCAACCCATGACAAATACTATAAAACTACTTAAAATGATGAAATGGGTAAGTACTCAATTGGTCATACACTATCTTGTAGGACCAGGCACAAGTTCTCATTGATCGTTTGGGAACATCCTATTTTAATAAGTCTATCATCATTAAGCTTTTTAACAAATTATCAACATGTATAGTGTTATGTGTTGACTTGTGCCCCCCCACCCCAAATTATACTGAAGTCCTAACTCCTAGTACCTCAGTGTGTGAGCTTATTTGGAAAGAGTCACTACAGATATAATCTGTTAAGAGGAGGTCAGACTGGGGTAGGATAGGCTCTTTATCTGATATTACTGATGTCCTTACAAGAAAAAGACACAAAGACACAGGAGGGAGAAGCCATGTGACAATAAAGGCAGATTGAAGTGTTGCAGCCGCAAGCCAAAGAATGCCAAAGATTGCCAGTAAACCACCAGAAACTAGGAAGAAGCAAAGGATTCCCTCCTACAGGTTTCAGAGGAACATCTGCCCTCCCCACCAACACCCTGATTTTGGACCCCTAGCCTCCAGAACTGTGTGATAATAAACTTATGTTGTTTTAAATCACCTAGTTTGTGGTAGTTTGTTTTGGCGGCCCTAGTAAACCAACACGGGTACAGATGACCCTTGAACAAGATGGGTGGCTTAGGGGTGCCAGCCTTCTGCACAGTCCAAAATCTGAGTATAACTCTACAGTTGGCCCTTTGTATGCATGGTTCTGCATCTGTGGATTCAACCAACTGTGGATCCAGTAGTACTGTAGTATGTATTTCGTGAAAAAAATCGGCATATACGTGGATCTATGCAATTCAAACCTGCATTGTTGCAGGGTCCACTGTAGTTTAAAAAAACAAAACAAAAGAAACTGAGCTCTGGGAACAGGATTTCTGAACTCTAAAAGCCTCCACCAATAATAAGTTTTTTGAAGCCTTGATTACTGCTTTCATCATATGCACTGTTTTCTTGACACTTGCGATAACTTTCAGCCTAGAAATGCTATGGCTTTAAACTGAAGTTTGCCTAAAGCTAGAATAGAATGTCTTGGAATTCCATGATCAAGATAGCAACTTTGTGGAGGACTGAGATTTTCCTAGACTGAGCCCAGTATCAACTAGAATTTTCCCTGATCTGAAATTTCAGTAACTTAAGAAAACTAAACCTTACACTAAGAGCAATCAGTGGGTTATAGTCTAATAGAGTCAGTCTTAACTCTGTGCCGGGAAGGGGCTCTGAATTTCAGTACAGGTAAGATTTAAAGACCAATCTCTCTCTGTCTCTCTCTCAATCTCTTCCACCATCTTTTCATTTTGTTAAAATTGCTGTTCCTACATAGTTGACAGTATGTGGATAGATAGTTTTCTAAAATATCCAGGAAACCAAGGTAGAGAAATTTCAAAATGTGCTTTTCCATAGCTATCTTGGAGAGAAAAAGGGAACCAGGCAGAGCAATAATTAGAGATAATGGCTTAAAATGAAATAAAAGTAGCAGAGATTTCTAGTTCAAGCAACATGGTAGACTAGGGCATCAACTGCTTTCTCCCTCTATTACAGATTCTTTATCAAGAAATGTACCATAAGAAGGCACACTAAAGTATGACTGAGCTGAAAGGAAGGAAGGAAGAGAGGAAGGGAATGATGGAGGGACGGAGGAAGGAAGGATGGATCCATAAGTGGGAACCAATTAGTACACTCAAAGCCAGAACAGTGAGCTCTGAGTGGTGCTTCTGCAGCCTGGGTGATATCATGCCTGGATATGGGCTGTGGAGTTTGAGCATATTCACGTTTGCTTGGGCAAAGAAGGAATGGACATAGCTAAAGACTGTTGAGCTTAGAGATCGGAAAACAGCCCCAATCCTCCTACGAAAGGGACTAGAAGAAAGGCAACCCACAGAAAATGAAGCTAAAATATCCTTAGCCTCAGTATCAATGTGGGGAAGGCAAATGAAAATAATGAGTTACTATATTATTCTCATTGTATTGGAAAAAGAATGTCTAAATACCACATATAATCTTGGTGTGGGGAAATGGGAGCTCTTGTACACTGCAGGCAGGCATTTAAATTGGTGGGACCACTTTGGATGCTGCTTTGTAGTACTTTGTGCAGTGGAAGATGAACATGCCCTGAGACATACCAATTGCACTTCTAGATCAATACCGTGAATGTACTCTCACTCAGGTGCACAAGAAGATGTTGTAAGAGATTATTCCTTGTGGCACTGTTTGTAATAGGGGCAAAATGGAGAACTTCTGAATGTCTAGCAATAAAGGAGTAGATATATCAGTTGTTATATGTTCACATGAACATACTAGTGTTTAAATGAATGAACATGAACGAATCTGGAAAACAAAGTTGGGGGAAAAAAGCAAGTTGTCGAAAGATATGGTCAATATCATCGCATCTATGTAAGTTTTAAAAATCCAGAGAATATTACATTGGTAATGCTATACAGGTGTAGTAAAATATAAAAGTATAAACTGGAAGCTCTGTACATACTTCTGGGTATTACAGTATGATGAGGGAGGAAGTGGAATAGCATTGGAGTGGGGTGGTGGTTATGTTTGGTGGTTCCCTTTGGTTATTTTAGTTATGTTGGCAACATTTTATTTATTTTAGAAAAGAAGGAGGATCAGGAATAAGTATGGTAAAATAATAGTATTTGTTAAGATTGAATGATGGATATATTGGTTTTCATTCAATATTTTCTAAGTTTTCTGAATGCTTGAAATATGCATATGTTATAAAATTTATGTAAATGTATTGTTTTGTGCTGGTCTCAGTCTATTGATAACCAGTGTTGTGGCTGGACCAGCCCTTATGGTTCTTACTATGACTGCAAGATGCCCTCAGCAATAACCATCACCAAACTTGGAAAAAAAAAAGGTTTATTACTTAAAGGTCCTGGAAATTACATGGCACACCTGGGGCCACACAGCAAGGTTGCCGGTAGAGAGAGAGAGAGCACGAGGCTGGGATTCTGTTTTTTGGGGGATCGAGGGTGGGAGCCTAGGGTTTCACGGGCTCACTCTTTATTGGTGAATTTAAATATAAGTGGAAATTTTAAGCACAGAAAGAGGAAAAAAAGCAGCCCAAGTGGTCAGTTACAGAAATCAACAAAGATCTCTAAAACAAAGGAGACTAAAGTGGGGTGGCAGTGGTGTCCTGGCTCTATTTCTGTGGCTGGCAATGTGTTTATTTGAGATAGCTTTCTTTGAGGGGGATGATTCTTTGTAGTGGATGACAGCAATCAAAGCTTAAGTCAGGCACTTGCATTACAAAAGAGAAAAAAAAAAACCGTTCAGGGCTTACACTACATTTATAAAAATAAATATAACATGTTGTATATAACAAAAGCTGTGTGTGTGTGTGTGTGTGTGTGTGTGTGAAAAACATAGGCAAAGGAAAGGCAGGACAAACTTCTGAGTAGTAGAAGCATGGAGAATCCTAGGAATAAGAAACGCTTAAATGTACAAACTTATTTGAGAATCCACATTCCCATTTGACAATCTAGTACAATTTTCTGGCTTTAAAGTACAGGCATACCTCAGATATATTGTGGGTTTGGTTCCAGAGCATCACAATAAAGTGAATATCGCAATATTGTGAGTCACACGAATTTCTTGGTTTCTCAGTGCATATAAAAGTTATGTTTATACTATACTGTAGTCTGTACAATAGCATTACGTCTAAAAGATAATGTACACACCTTAGTTAAAAAATAGTTTAGGGCTTCCCTGGTGGCGCAGTGGTTGAGAGTCCGCCTGCTGATTCAGGGGACATGGGTTTGTGCCCCGGTCCGGGAGGATCCCACATGCCGCGGAGCGGCTGGGCCCGTGAGCCATGGCCGCTGAGCCTGCGCATCCGGAGCCTGTGCTCCGCAATGGGAGAGGCCCCAACAGTGAGAGGCCCGCGTACCGAAAAAAAAAAAAAAAAAAAGTTTAGCATTTTTTTAGCAAAAAAGTATTTTTTTTCTGAGCAGTATGTCTCAACAGTGGGCTTAAAATATCCAGTAAGCAATGTTGTAAATATAATCACCCAGTCTTTGTTGTTCCATTCTAGAGTGCGGAGTAGATTGAGCATAATTCTTACGGGCCCTAGGATTTTTGAATAGTAAATGAGCCTTGGCTTCAACTTAAAGTCACCAGCTGCATTAGCCCCTAACAAGAGAGTCAGCCTGTCCTTTGAAGCTTTGAAGGCAGGCATTGACTTCTCTCTAGCTATGAAAGTCCTAGATGGCATCTTCTTCCGATATAAGGCTGTTTTGTCTACACTGAAAATCTCTTGTTTATTGTAGCCACCTTCGTTAATGATCTTAGCTGGATCTTTTGGATATCTTGCTGCAGCTTCTACATCAGCACTTGCTGCTTCACCCTGTACTTTTATGTTATGGAGATGGCTTCTTTCCTTCAACCTCATGAACCAACCTCTGCTAGCTTCAGACTTTTCTTCTGCAGCTTCCTCAACTCTCTCAGCCTTCAAAGAATTGAAGAGAGTTAGAGCTTATCTGTGGATTAGGCTTTGGCTTAAAGAAATGTTCTGGCTGGTTTGATCTTCTATCCAGACCACTAAAGCTTTCTCCATGTCAGCAATAAGACTGTTTTGCTTTCCTGTCATTTGTGTGTTCCTTGGGTAGCACTTTTCATTTCCTTTGAGAACTTTTCCTTTGCATTCACAACTTGGCTAACTGTTTTGTGCAAGACCTATCTTGGCTTTCAACATGCTTTCCTTACTAAGCTTAATCATTTCTAGCTTTTTTTTTTTTTTTTGGTACGCGGGCCTCTCACTGTTGTGGCCTCTGCCGTTGTGGAGCACAGGCTCCGGACGCACAGGGTCAGCGGCCATGGCTCAGGGGCCCAGCCGCTCCGCGGCATGTGGGATCTTCCTGGACCAGGGCACGAACCCGCATCCCCTTCATCGGCAGGCGGACTCTCAACCACTGCGCCACCAGGGAAGCCCCATTTCTAGCTTTTGATTTAAAGTGAGAGACATGTGGTTTTTCTTTTACTCGGACAGTTAGAGGTCATTGTATGGTTGTTAATTGGCCTAATTTCAAGATTGTTGTGTCTAGGGAATAGAGAGGCCAGAGGAGAGGGAGAGAGAACCACTGTCTTAAATGAGTGCAGTTTGTGGCACTCCAAAACAATTACAATAGTAACATCAAAGATCACTGATCACAGATCTCCATAACAAATACAATAACAATGAAAAATTTGAAATATTGCAATAATTACCAAAATGTGATATAGAGACAGGAAGTGAACAAATGCTGTTGGAAAAATTGCACCGATAGACTTGCTCAACAGGGTTGTCACAAACCTTCAATGTGCAAAAACAAACAAAAAAAGCACTGTGAAGTGCAAAAAAGTCAAAGCTCAATAAAATGAGGTATGCCTGTAAGCCAGAGAAGTTTAGAGATTTACCCAAGTTCACATGTATGTTGGTGTAAAGCTGGGTCTAGAATCCAAGTGTTCTGAGTCCTGTCCCGTATTCTTCCTAAATTGCCACAAATAGGTCATTAGTGTACAACTCATGATTTTTACTTTGGCTTCATAAGGTAGATCATGTTGTGAGCTGTATTTCATAGATTCCCTTTATTTTATATTCTCCTAGTTCTTTCTATGGTGAAAGGCATTTTGATGTATTAATAGTAGGAAGCCCAGAGTAACTCTGAGATGATACAATTTACTTCCATGTGAGAATATTCCAGTTGGCATCAAGCTTGAGACTCAAGTAATAATTAGCTTTTAGGATTTTTTGCAATACAAAATCAATGACTTATCGACCTATCTCTGTTTGCCAGTCCAGGCCTAAAGTAGTAGTACAGGTGTGCTGCTGTCACACCAAAAGATCGGTTGTCTGAGAGTTCTGCTGGTATGTGTATTAACTAGCAATCTTTTGGATTAAAAGAAAAATATATTGTTTATTTTCAACTCTAGTTAGTAAAAAAAAGAAAGTGTTCAATGATTATATTAGATTCCAGATTGTCTTATCTTTTCTTGACAATCTAGATAAATAGACTGTGACTAGACACCATTTTTAGTGTTGTCAAATATTTTGTAGAACTACATAGATTTTGTGGAGAAGGGGTTATATTTTTAGCAAAGGAATTGTTTCCTTGGGGAAAAATACTGAACATGGTAGCATTAAAACGAGTGACAGGGAATGGAGGTCATTTATTGTACCTATCTTCTTTGTCCTATGTTTATAGTCACTAAGCATTCCCTGGGGAGGGAGCAAAGAGCTGGGTATCAGGAACTGGATTCAGACCACCTTTATCAGTTATTTGCCATATGTCATTTCTCCATCTGGAAATGGATTTTTTTTTTAAATACATGGACTCCCGTATTATTTATTTATTAACTATTTATTTATTTTTGGCTGTGTTGGGTCTTCGTTTCTGTGCGAGGGCTTTCACTAGTTGCGGCGAGCGGGGGCCACTCTTCATCGCGGTGCGCGGGCCTCTCACTATCACGGCCGCTCTTGTTCCGAAGCACAGGCTCCAGACGCGCAGGCTCAGTAGTTGTGGCTCGCGGGCCCAGTTGCTCCGCGGCATGTGGGCTCTTCCCAGACCAGGGCTCGAACCCGTGTCCCCTGCATTGGCAGGCAGATTCTCAACCACTGCGCCACCAGGGAAGCCCCTGGAAATGGATTTTAATGCTAAATAATCCAGAGATACAGTGTGAGAAGGTATTAATTAATTCTTATTAAATATAGCCATTTACAGGGCTTCAGTATTAATGTTTGAGTGTTTGAAAATGTTAAAACATCTGCAGCAGAGAGGCATTGGAAATGGGGGAAGGTAACAAAACATTTAATTTGGACCTTCTGCAGTGAGCAGTATGACAGCTTACATGATACGCTTTGGAGGTTACAAAGGCCTGTTGCAGGAGTGGTTTGTTTCTGCTCTACGATGCCCCGGGTTTCACCTGGTAAAGCTCAAGCGCTGGGTGTGACTCAGCACCTACATTCTGGGATCATCTGGAGCCACCTTTACTCACATGTCTGGCAATTGATGCCAGCTGTTGGCTGGGATCTCAGCTGGAGCTAGCTGACTAGACTACATGCACTTGGCCTTTCTGTGTGACCTGGGCCTCCTCACAGCATAGAGGACTTAGAGGGGTTGGACTTTTTATGTGATGGCTCAGGGGTCCATAAGGGAGTGTCTAAAAAGAACTATTGGAGCCTGCATGGCCTTTTCTGACTTAGTCTCAGAAGTCCCATAGCATCACTTCCATTGTGACCAGTTATAAACCTACCAAGAATCAAGAGAATGAGGCAGAGACCCCTCTTCCTGATGACAGGAATATAGAAATAATTTGGAATCATGTTTTAAAACTGACATAGGCACCTAAATGGGAAGGAAATCCAAAAAAGAGGGAAATATATGTATACGTATAGCTGATTCACTTTGCTGCACAGCAGAAACTAACACAACATTGTAAAGCAGCTATACTCCAATAAAAATTAAAAAAAAAAACAAAAAAAAACTGACATAGGCTACATGACTTGAAGGCCTCTAAAATCAAAAAAAGAGGACAACAAAAGGAAAATGGTGAGAGACTCTGCCCTCTTTGCCCAGATCAGGCTGCGTTCAGGTCTAATTAAGCTGTGGCTGCTGCCGGCTATCCAAGTGTTGCTTTAGTGATTACTCTGAGGTTCTCACACGTCTTCTTTCAAGAAGCCCTCCACACTAGCATTGGATTAGCATGGACAGTAAGGACCCCTAGCCTCAGCCACATTCATTGGTCTCTGTTACCCACTAGGAGGGAGTAGCAAAAAACGGCCACTTCATCATGTCAGCCTACTTAAAGTATCCAGTGTTAGATTACTCACTCCCAGATGTATGAAAAGGTTTTTCAGGTTTCAACACTATTTTTAGTACGATTTCAAGGAATCTCCTTCCTTAATATAGAGCTCCTCAATATAATATTGTCTTCCAGGAGTACTACCTGTCCTTATACCTACAACAGAAGCTTGGCGGGACTTGATTTCACGATTCCCGACACAGACCCCATGTCCTCTCAGACTCATGAGACAAGACGTTTTTGAGAAGGAGCTGATTATCCCAGTCAAAAACTGGCCATCCAAGTCTCACTGTGGTGTGGACTCGACAGTGCTTCCAAACATTTTTTTTATATCACAGAGCCCAAAGAAATTTATATTTACTCAGCATCCTCTATTAAATAGGAAGAGTCTATTTTTAATCAGTGGCAACTGGCTTATGTATTCCTTATGTATTCCTCCCATCCGTTCCTCCATGTGCCTGTGTAAAAGGAATCAATATTTGTATACCTATAGCCCATTCTTGCCAGGCTGATTAGGAAACTGTGGGTAGAGAAAATCACTCTGGACTAGGGGTCTAAAACTCTAAAATTCCAAGCCTGTCTTTACCATGTGGGTAGTCTTATGCTCTTGGTCAAATCAATTGCCCTTATTATTTAGCGCTTCCTTTTGCCTCACTTTCCTTTCTCCATTTACTTGTTTCTTCTTCTACCATTCTTTTCCCCATAAAATAGTTCTTCATATTTTTCATTAATGATACTGACCTTACCTATCCTTTCTGTGCCGATGAAACAGATCATCTTTGGGAGATGATCTCTTCTTGCTTAAAAGATGCCTGTATATTCTAAGTGACAATTTAGGTGACTCTCTTTTGTCTATCTGGCAATGTTTACCAGAAAAAGCTTTTTTTTTGGCCATTGTAGAAGGAAACATGTTAGCTATTTGGAATGGTTTCACTGGTTGAAATCCGAATCTAGATAAGGAGACTGTAGCTGCTCAACTGGCATCCCAAATCCTACAGTAAATCTGAAGACACTTATAGTTTGACAGTGCTATGGAAAGGAAGCTTAAGAGAAACTTTTCTTTTGAGCAAACGTGTGACCCAAATGTGACATGATTCCACTTTGGTTATATCTTTCCCCACGTTTCCTTAGCTGAATATAATTTTTTCCTTCAGGTGGTAGATAAAGGAACCAAAAATCAATGTCTGAAGATGAAGTGCTCGGAGTAAAGGAATAAAAAATAAGGTATGAGAAGAAATGATGGGACTGAGTGTGAAGGTGGGTGTAGGCTTGTGGTGAGTGTGGGCGTCATGGTGAGTGGGTGGAATGGTGGCAGAAATCAGAGGGCTTCACTTTTTTTTTTTTTTTTTTTTTGCGGTACGCGGGCCTCTCACTGTTGTGGCCTCTCCCGTTGCGGAGCACAGGCTCCGGACGCGCAG
>NC_041221.1:53633780-53657435 GCF_002837175.3 Physeter macrocephalus
CCCCTGCATCGGCAGGCGGACTCTCAACCACTGCGCCACCAGGGAAGCCCCAGAGGGCTTCTCTTAATACAACATTCAAAGCAGAGCAAAAGCTTTCATTTTGGGGGGGCGGGGGAAAGAAAGTGAAAAAACTTCCCTGACCAAATATACTCAGTGTGACTTGCTGATTTATAGAAGAAAAGAGGAGTGTTTCCTAGTTTTAGAAAAGGATGTAACAGAAAGAAACCACGACACAGATAAAGGCAGGTCATGGGCTTAGATGGTACGTCTTGGCTGGCAGGGTCCTTTCATGGTCCACCCTTGGAGGATTGCCACATGCTGGGTTTCTGCTCAAACGCTATATGTCTTGAGGCGACAGCACTGGGAAGAGTCAGTCACTGGCTGCTGTGGATGGGAGAGGAAGAAAGAGGCAGAATGAATAAAGGGCCAGATAATGCTGTACAGGCAAAGGGAGCAAGACAGACCCTAGGGTGAGAGGGGCAAAGCCACAGACTAAAGAACCGTTTGGTTAACTTTGCTATAACCATGATCCCCATCATTGACTTTGTCAATGTGGAATGAAGTACAAATACTCTGAGAGGATTCATGACTAACTTGCATATTTGTTTATTCCACAAACACGTATTGCATATGATGGTGTGGGAAGCACTGAGCTGACCATGGGGGAACCAAAGATAGGAAGTCAGACTCCACTTTCAAGGAGCAATCAGAGTGGAGTCAAAAGGAAAGACTGTATTTCTATGTATGGCTCACCTACCACAAATAATTAATAAAGACTTGTCTCATCATTTCAGGCTCATCTTTTTCTCCAGGCTGACCTAGTTGTGTCCAAAAAACAGTTTCACGAATTTTAAGAGCTGGTGGGAGTGGAGTGGTTGTAATAGTGTGTTAGTGGGGGTGGTAGGCTAGAAATAGCCCTCCAGTAGGTACCCACATTCTAATCCCTGGAGCCTGTGGATGTTCCCTTATTCGGAAAAAAGGCTCTTTGCTGACACCTTGATTTGAGTCCAGTGAAACTGATTTTGACCTCTTGGCCTCCAGAACTGTGATGGAATAGATTTCTGTTATTTTAAGCCAGAAAGTTTGTGATAATTTGTTACAGTATCCACAGGAAACTAATGTAGTGAGGAATGTCCTGTAAAAATGTGAATATAGTCTTGCTGCTCTTAATTTTTTTCATGACTCCATGTTCCTCCCAGTGACGTTTGGGCATATGTATTTATACTATATATCAGAACATTATTCTACCCCTCTCCTCTCTTCCTCCCTTCCCCATCCCTTTCTTCTCCTCCCCCCACCTTATCTCTCTCTCTCACACACACATACATGCATGTGCAGAAATAAAAATGAGGCAGTATCGGTGCAGAGAACCAAAATGCCTTGGTGATTCATCTAAACCAAGATAATCATTTACTTATAATGAGTTCCAAAATCCTGCTTTGAAGCATGTGCTTCTTCAAGAACTAGGGGTTGGAAACAAAGTGTTGAAAACCATAGCAAAATGTTGATTGTATTTACAATAACTTGGCCGTGTTCTCTGCTTCTGAATTTTGATGTTAGTCAAAATTAGAGGCAAATCCTAACAAGTAACAAAGAGCGGTAAGTGATAAGAATAAAGGAAGGCTGATCCCTTAGCAACATCCCTGGCTTGGAGGGTTGTTTGGACAACAGCTGTAAGTAACAATTGTGTTGATACCAATGGCGAGTCTATTCAAAATCAATTATGTTCTGAAAAGACACCATTTACATTATTGTCCACGAATCCAAAGGTAAAAATCCCCATGTTTATGTTGATTGCTGTAGCAATAACATTGGATGAGGTTAGTTGCACAATCACCGAGCTCTTCCAGAAAAGTTCAGCAGCAATTTTGCGTAGATTATCAGAACAGTTGTTAGCTTCTGCATTACAGGTTAATGATGCCAGCAGTTGGAATCTCTTAAGACTCTGCATGGCCACTCCAATAATCTTTTGTCAACTGAGTTGTTTAATGCCAGAAACAATGTTAGTGACCAGTTCAATTTGTGACAGGCTAAGCTGAGTGGCGAGTCAAGTATAGCATATCCACTTAGCCTCAAAGAAAAGGGAAGAAAAATACCTTAATGTCTGGTCACTTGGTCAACCAAAATAAAGCAAGGATTCAGGTTCTAAAAGGAGCATTCTATCATTGTCGTTGTAACTCCAGAGTAAATGCTGGAATTAAGATTTTGGAGTTATTTAGCTCCAGAGAAATGTGGGATGTGGTTGAAATCACTGGAGTCGAATAGTGGAAGTAAAAATGTATTCATTTCCTTCATATCTCCTGAATTACTAATGAACCTTTCCACGGGGTATTCTGCTGTTCTTAGTCAGAGGGTATTGCACCATCACTTGTGATTTTTCACATAATCCCCACATTTTATAAAATAGTTCCTTTATTAAACTATCATTAGTTGCCCAATTCAAGTGTGCATCTTTTTCTTCCTACACCCTGATTAATTGATGGTTGGAATGTACACCAGACATAGAACATAGCCTTCTTGTTACTTTCCTGCATTTATGTGAGGCTTTTCTTTAATATGTAGTTTATATTTAAATTCCAGGATGTATTGCCCCCAAATGTAAACACTTTTCTTACATTATCACCATAAAATCTTTCAAATTAGCGATTTAACAATACGACACTATCATACAATCTATAAATACCATTTGGATTTTACCAAACATCAAGCAAAGTCTTTTTCCTTCCTGGGTCAGGATCCAATTCTGAAACACATGTTGCATTTTGTTGTTAGGTGCCATCATTCTCCTTCAGTCTGAAACAATCCCTCACTTTCCTTGTCTCCAATTCCCTTGACAGTCATAGAGTACAGGCTTTTCATCATGTAAGATGACTCTCGGCCTGAGTCTGATTGATGTTTTCCTGTGAACAGAGTCTCAATAGAAGAATATTTTCCTGCATTCTTGGTAGGAATACAAAAGAAAGAGAAAAAAAAGTGCTGTGTTCTTATTCTCAGTGTACCACATCAAGGCACCCATAGTTTCAGGTGATTTCCACCATTGATCACTTGGTCAATTTGGTGTTTACAAAGTTTCTCCAACTTAGAGTCATCATTTTCCTTCTAAATTTGCATCATGTTTTGTGGCAAGTTGTTCTGATATCACCTCAATACATTTTCCTTATCAAATCTTACCAAGTCTTAGAATATATTGATACCTTCCATCCTTGTCAACTACCACTATAACGGATGTCAAATACTGATTACCCATTTGTATCATTCCTTATTTACTTATTAAAAATGTTTAAAGTCTTATTTATTCATTTATTTTTATATCAGTATGGAATAATAGGATCCTAGAAATGTTTCTCCTACCTACTTATCTATCTATCTATATCAATATGGAATCATAGGTCACTGTTTTATTCAATAGGTTGTAATTCTATATACTCATTTATATTAATGCTCAAATTAGATAAGTTTTGGCCTGTGAGCATCTCCTTATTTTATTGCTTAATGTATGTCCAGGCTTATTTTCTTCTTTCCCTGTTTCTCCCTTGAGCCAGCATGTCCCCAGGAAGCCCGGGTTCCTTTTGGTGGAGAGTGGTATTTGGAAACCAAGAGAGATATTCTCAGAGTGCTTAGTGCTGCTGGAATTCTATTGCTTCTAAGCTTCTTTCATGGACAAAGCTAGGAAATACGTGTGTGTGTGTGTGTGTGTATGTGGAGAGAGGGAGAGAAAGAGACAGAGATGTAAGTACATACCTTTATGACTATTTCTAAATCTCCCTGTTTATTTTTAAGAGTCTGAGTTCCTACAGATACTTTTAGTTCTAATTCAACCTCTCAGGATTTTTAAAAAATAGTCTTAAAAAGATAAGTTTTAAAAGGGTAAAAGTAGTGGCCAAGATGGCAAAGCAGGAAAACCCTGAGCTCACCTCCTCCCTCAGGCACACCAAAATTACAACTATTTACAGAGCAACTATCCATGAGAATGACTTGAAGACTAGCTGAAAAGATCTTCCACGACTATAGATGACTATAGATATAAAGAAGGAACCACAACGAGACAGGTAGCAGGGGCAGGGATGTAGTATAGTCAAGACCCACACCCCTGGGTAGGCGACCCACAAAAGGCAGGATAATCACAATTGCAGAGGTTCTCCCCAACCAGTGTGGGGTCTGAGCCCCGCATTGAGCTCCCCAGCCTGTGGGTCCTGCACTGTAAAGACGAGCCCTCAGAACATCTGGCTTTGAAGGCCAGCAGGGCTTGCATACAGGAGAGCTGGAGGGCTGTAGGAAACAAAGACCCCACTCTTAAAAGGCACATACAAAATCTCACATACTCTGAGGCCCACCACAGAGGCAGTAATTTGAAAGGAACCTGGGTCAGACGCACATGCTGATATTAGAGAGCCTCCCAGGGCAGCAGGAAGCAACTGGAACATCCCCTGGGGACACAGCTATTGGCAGTAGCAATTTTGGGGAGCTTGTTCTACAATGAGGACACCGATGCTGACAAGCACCATTTTGGAGTCCTCCCTCTACTTATTAGTGCCGGAGACTTACCCCCCTGCAACTGGTCTGCACCAGTCCTGGGACACCCCAGTCCAAGTAGCTAGTCATAATGGGACCCAGCCCCACCTACCAGTGGGCTGGCACCAGCCCTGGGATTCCCTGGGCCATGCATCCAGCTGAGCCAGGACATGGCCCCTTCCACCAGTGGCTGGCAGCCTCTACGGCAGACAGGGCCTGGCAGTCAACTGCGCCAGGGGCTAGCCCCATCTACCACGGTTGTCAGTCCCACCATAACAGAAGGGCCAATGCAGTTGACACAGGAGGCACCGCAGGAGAATATAGTTCTGGTGATCAGAGAGGAATGCGCTGCTGCGCCCCATAGGGAATCTCCTACATCAGGCCTCTTCTCCAAGATCAGGAAATGTAACTAGCTCACCTAATACATAGAAATAAAAACAGAGAATTAGGCAAAATGAGGCAACAGAGGAATATGTTCCCAATGAAGGAATAAGATAAACCCCAGAAGAAGAACAAAGCAAAATGGTCCAGTTTCTCAATTTCTTACATTTGAATGAAAAAAAAAAATGAAACAGTACATCAGTAGGGAATCATGGAATTTTCTGTTGCTAAAATATATATTTTGATAGTTATGTATACAAGGATATGCCTTACTTTTAATCAGTGATAAGCCATGGATTAAGAAGTCAGTTATCTGGAGGGCCTTTCATACCTTGTATCTCCCCAAAGTTTTGAGACTACACCATCACTGAACTTGTCAGCTAGGTTGAAAATCCTGCTGTACTAAGCTTTTGGTACCTGTTAAGTGTGTTTCACATTTTCCAAATGTGAGAAGGAAACTAAAGTTTGTAAACTACTGTTTCAGCAGACCTTCATATGTGAAAATCTGGATTTAGACAATAGACAAATTGGAGGTAACAGCTTTAAGATATTCCAAACACTTCTCATGTTCTTCACATGTTCAATGGCCATGGGTACCTAAAAAACTCTCAGGTTTCTTTCTACAGCCAGGAGTTTGCTCCTGATCACCACCTGGATGTCCCAAATATGCTCAAACTCCACATGCCCCAAACTGGACTCATTAGCCTCCTGTCCTTTTCAGTGTTCCCAAATCCATGGATTGGCACAACTGTTTACACAGTCTCCCATCTGGAAAGCTGGGAGTCATTTTTTACATCCATACTTTCCTTCCCACATCCAGTCAGTTACCAGGTGTTGAAAATTCCTAAAGATGTTTCCTTCTCACCATTCATTTCTTCCCCTACTAATTCTGTCTTATTTCAGATCCTCATCACTCCTCATCTGGACAATTCCAAGGGTCTTCTAAAGTTCCTTGCCTCCAGTCTCACTGCTCTCTACTTAGCCTTCACAATGCAATCAGAAGGATGCAAAGATTTCCCCCAGAATGAATGAAATCCATGCTTCATAGCAAGGCCTGCAAGACCCCTGGTCACCTTTCTGGCCTGAAGTCCTGTCATTCTTCACTTTTTCGTGTTTAGCAATACTGAACAAGATGTCTTTCACTAAATGCACTGAATTGATCCTGAGCTCTTTGTCCTTACATGACGAAGCTCCAGGTTTACCTTTATATGTGAACTGCTTCTTGGCTCTTCCAAATGAGGCTCACCTCCCATTTACTCCACACAGACTTCCATTATATCCCCATTGTATTGCATTTATTGTTCCTAGGTTCCTTGAGAGTATGGATTGCGTCTGTTCTTTGTTCAGGCTCTAGTACATTGCACGGTGCCTGATACATTATAATTCTCAGTAAATATCTGGCTAATGAATGAATGCATCCCTCTGATTAGAACCCTCAACAAAAGCAATCAAAATATAATTTACTATGCAACAAAATTTGACTTACAAATTTTGGAGTTACAAATACATTGAATCTTCTAGTGGCTTCACTCATAATCAATCAGAATATTTTAATATAACTATCTGATTTGAATATGTTGACCTTTTAGGGAAAATATAGTTTGCAGCTACAGTGGATTCTCACATAAGTGCTATAAATTATAGACACCAACACATTTATTATCTCTACTGTCTACTTTGTGTCTTTTCCTCCTTATGATCAGCAGAATGCTTTGTATATCATATTTGTTCTCTTTTGCAAGACACTGTGTGTGGGTGCTCTGATGTGTAATTTGCCCATGCAAAAAGGAAAATCACTGCTGGAGAAAACTGTAGGCGGTGTCTGTTCTTACCTTTGGGGAAAAAATATTGTTTCATAACTCATCCCGAACTTTGAAGAAATTTTCTATCTTAAGACTTTTCTTCCATGTTATTGTGACTGCAGTTGGTCAAGGCTTCTGGCATCATGTTCATTCATTCATTCATTCATTCATTCAATGAATGTTTATTGAGAACCTAGTACTTGCCAGATATTGTCCTAGAGGATAGGGTTACAAAAATGATTAAGACAGAATCCCTATCCTCATAGAGATTGTAGTATAGTAAGAAAAACAAGCCACTAAAGAGACAATTACAATAATGATAAGTATTATAGTAGGCAACCTGAATACAGCTGAACTACCGTGTAGCCCATTTCAACAGCATGGTGTCCTACGGGGTAAGACATGCATGAGAAACTCAAATCTAAAGATTGAAAATTAAATTATTTTTGTGTGTATACTTGAAAAATGCCAAGAGTGGTTGTCCCATGAAGCACAGCAAAATATCCTAAAAATCTGCGTTCCCAACCATCCCCCCAGCTGATAAACACAGTAAGGCTGCTGCCCTCAGTTTTCTCTTCACCCGTTCCCCAACTTTTGGTTTATTTGCTCTTTCCCCACTTCCTCTTTCGTTGTCTCTCCTTCACATTCTCTAAAAATTCACACCACTCTTTGTCTTCTCTATTTCTTTCTCCTTTCCCTCCTTTGTTTCAAATCTACTCTTTTCTTTCAAGAATAGACTTTGCCTACCTTAAAGTAAGTAATCTAGTTAGGTTTGTTTGTTTGTTTGTTTTTTTGACTCTGCCGCTTGATACCTACACCATAATCTGGCCAACACAAGAATCAGTATAATAATTATAAATAGCTCAGAAGCCCAGCAAGGATAGGAGAGTGAAGGAAGATGTGACCATTCATACATTAACATTTTTTTCCCCATCACGATAAGAAATAATGACAATCCATCATACCTTCCTTACAGAGGTGGGAATTCTAGGAACAAATTAACACTTTCCAGTTTACACAAAACAAAATGGAACCATGTAATCATTATTAAACTCCCTAGACCTAGACACTTAAAATTATGAAAAGAAACATTTTGCTGCTAAAATGGAATGGATATTAAAATCAAACAAACAAAAAAGAGAATTCTAGATAACTTTTTAGAACAATTTGTCTTAAGAAATCCTGAAATGAAAACTTTTGGTCCAGGACTGAAAACTGGCTGTCAACTTTGGAAATATACTAAATTCAAAATAGACTAGACTCTAGTTGTGTTGTGCCTTTGTATCAGTATAAAAGTCAGTTGTATGCTGACAATTTGCTCCTCCCAAGCTTGGAAACATTTTATTGAGTTATCACAAAGGACTTCTGAAATGATCTAGTTCAATTTTTAGCCCAGTGAAGAAATCTCTTCCATAAAGTGCTTGATAAACAGCCATTGACCTTCCTCGGGGTCAGTCTGGAGGATGGGTTAAGGTGGGCCGTCTAGAAGAAAGTATTTGAGAATTATGTCTTAGAAGTGGGGTAAGAAGGCAGCAGATGGAGAAGGGAAGGAAGGACATCCCTAGGTAGAGGAATTGCATGATGAAATGAGAAAGGGATTGAAATATATTTTGTGTTTGCAGAAAATCCAGTGGCTTGATATTGTTGTGGCATAAGAGTTTAGAAAAATGAGAAATAAAGATTGGAAATATATTTTGGGAAAAGTGATGAATTCTGTAAATGCCACTGCAAGGAGTTTGGAATTCATCCTGGAAGCAATGAAGAATTCAATCCAACTCATTGTGGGAAGTCTTCTACAATTTTTTAAGTTGGAATAAATTCTTCTTCCCACTGGAGAGATAAAAATAAATGAATGAATAACTAAATGAATCACCTCCAAAGGGTGGTTTTTTTAATGTAAAAGGAAAGTTTATTGTTTCCATTTAGTCCACACCTGGGAGGGGACTCTGGAATGAGGAAGGCCGCTGGGCTTGGAAGGCTCCTTGTCGGGCTTGAAGGTGAGCCTTTTGCCCAGTCCGTTCTGGGGCTGTCAGGCCTCTGGAGGTTGATCAGTGGTTGCCCAGAGGTGGTTTACACCCTCCAGGACCACATCTTCATGGTGGAAATGGAAACATAGAGAGGTAGGTGTAGGATGCCTGCATTTGCAGGTGGACCAGACAGTTGATGGTGGTTTTCACTTTGGTGGAATAATTCTGGCAGATCTGACAGCTCATGGTTGGTTGGCAATGAGGATTTAACCACAAAAAATAACGTTAGCTGATCTTGGAAGCTAAGATCCTGCAGAGAAGTGGTCCTGGAGGATGGACTGGAGAGGGGGTTGGAGGGTGGTCTGAATCTCTGGGTCCATTTGTCCAAACACTGGTAAAGTGAGCTGGCACCAGTGGGCGCTCTGCCTTTGCAAATAAGGTAAGTATGCCTTTAAGATTATGGTTCAACCCAATCAAGAGAAGAAGGAGTAAATAAATAAGAGTATGATGGTACTTATTCTACTGAAGACTTCTCTCCCAGTTGTCAGGGTCATTGGAACCCTAGGGTGCAAACCTAGATATTTCCAGTTCTAAGGCTACTGATTTTTCTTAAACCTTACAATGAATCCCAGATATACATTAATAAAACATATAAAGTCAGCTTTATGAGGAGGACACAAAACGAGGTCCATTGGAATGACAAAAGAATGAAGTATACACTATGTAAATATACAAATTATTTTCTACATCTATATTGATAAATCAAGTGCATGCAGGTGACAAAGCAATCTACAATGTTAAGTACAGCCAGTGTGAGCAGAGATTAACTAATAATGCTGGGGAAATTATTATTTTACTATGAAACATTCTTCACCTCTATTTGTCTTTGGAGATGTAGCACAGGAAATTTGCCTGAGGAACAATTTTGAGAAACAAAAGATGCAGACAAATTTTAAGGAAGTCAGATGAGTGCTAGGGAAGAAAAATGCTCAAGGAAATGTTAATAGAACAAATGTATTTAATCTGCGAATGGTTATTTAAATGGAATTTTTCTTTTACTTTGAAGCTTTAACTAAGTTTTTAAAAACCTATCTTGATTATTCATAACGATGGGTGTCTTTAATTTCCCCCACCAGGTTTTGTTTGTTCAGTCTTTCCCTAATCCCTAACAATATCATTCCCTGGTTCACTTCTCCCCTCCTCCCCAAACAGGGATATCCACAGTGCTACGCATGTAAGAGATACGGACTAAGTATGTGTAATTGATCTAAAGTCTGATTTAGCTTTGTTTTCCTGACAGCAACTATATATGCCATGAAATGGATGGAAAAGAGAAGCAATAAAAATCCCAGGTAATAAGTAGACTTTATAATTAGGCACTGGGTAATTGATAAATGTCTGTAGTTAAATGTAGTTGCTTATAAATATTCAGCTAATTAGTTATAAATTTATAACATCCAGAACTATTAAACACCATCCATAAACAAGTTCTCTGTTATCTAATCTTTTCTTTTTTTTTTTTTTTTCGGTATGCGGGCCTCTCACTGTTGTGGCCTCTCCCGTTGCGGAGCACAGGCTCCGGACGCGCAGGCTCAGCGGCCATGGCTCACGGGCCCAGCCGCTCCGCGGCATGTGGGATCTTCCCGGACCGGGGCACGAACCCGTGTCCCCTGCATCGGCAGGCGGACTCTCAACCACTGCGCCACCAGGGAAGCCCTAATCTTTTCATTTTAGGAAGTTTAATCTTCCTTCCTTTCTCCCCCACCCTTCTCTTTCTCTCTTTCTTTAACATAATATCAGCTACATATAAGATGAGGATAGTAATAACACATACTTTTTGGTGGTGTTGTGAGGATTAAATGAAACAATCCATATAAGGTGCTTAGCATGTTCCCAGCAATGTCAGTTTATTTTGTGATAGGTTGTTTATACTGAACTCTTATTTTTGCCTGGCACTTGCCTAAGTGCCTTTGGTGAGTTATGTCTTTTTATCTTATCACTCTTACTTGGAAGATCGGGTCCATGGTCGCAGAGCCAGTAAATGCTAATGGCAATATTTGACCCTGGGTAGTCTTATTCGAGTTTCCCAGTTCTTAGCCATGATACTTCTCAGTCTGGACACCTGTAACTTGCTCTTATTTTTCCTCGATGTGCAGCAAGTGCAGCTCTGCCATATTTTTCAGCAGGATTTCCAGATGTAGCAAAAGCTTAGGTCCTTTGAGTTAACTTGAGTGAAGTCCTTCTACAATAAATCAACAAGGAGAGATGTCACATTAATATTGAAATCACTGAGAATTCCAAATTTAAATTAGAATTATGTTTATATTTATGTTATCAATAATAAAAGCTCTGTCAGGTATCAATAAAAGCAATTTGAAATATTCTGGATATAAATGTTAAACATTTATTACTTAACAGTATAGAGGTCAATTACTCTTTTCCCTTCATGGCTGCAGTAAGGACTCTTGAGCTGGTGGAAAATTTCACAAAATTAGGAGTGTTTTGAATGAAACAATCAGAATCCCTCTGATTTTATTAATATACAGATCTCAAAATTTAGTACTTATGTCCAGTGCTATAAAATAGCAAGTATATATTAAAAAAACCCTGCAATTAAAATTTCAGTAAAGCTCTTATATGAATTGTAGATAATTAAAAGCAAAGTGTTATACTGATAATAATTTAGGGGACGATATTGGATGTGTGTATTTTTCCCTTTAAAGGTTGTAGACTTATGCTTGACTACAACATCCCTGGCAATGTTATTATTTTTCTTGAAGTAGTTGGTGTTCACAATTTTTAATTCTCATTACCAGCATTTAAATATACATACCAACATTTACTGTTTTGGGGTGTGTATTTAAATCAATAACTGTAAAGCACCCATAGGAAAACAGGAGAAACATGAAGTCTTTCACAGTTTAAGTAGTGTAGCTGTATCCCAGGAAGGTCTGTGCCTTAAAAGACAATTGTCTTGTTCAGAGGACTACCTTAATTTAAAGACAGCATGCGAATCTATTGAAATGTGTGTGGATTACATACATCTTGCCTCCTGGACCCAGCCCTGGACCCCAGCAGTTGACCCAGTGTCGAGCACATAGGTGGATCTTAATATTTGTTGGATGGGTAAATTCTGACTGATCAATGGAAACACTAGAAATGTGGTTTTGTGTGTGTGTGTTGGAGGGAGTGGTGGTTTTTAGATGGGAGAGATTAATTCATTCCTGCATAACAAGTGGAAGAAAGTTTGTAAAGCAAAGGTTTTAATGGCAAAGGCTTTGAAAGTAAAAGTTTATTAAAAATTCAGAATCCAAACTTGGGTGTGAATGGTAAGTTCATGCAGTGTAGCTATCTTTTACTGTCCTCTTTTTGTATACTTTATTTTAGAGGCATTGGCTGTTAACTCAAGACATGTCTTGGATAAATATGAATTAGTGGAACAGAAAAAAATGATAACTAAACATTTTCAAAACAGGTTAGAGTTAGAAAATATGTTATATAAGGACATATATTCTCCCTCAAGTCTTCACCTATCTAGTGAGTTTGCTATTTCTGTAGGAAACATCATCTTGTATGAGGAGAGAGGGCATTTTAAACTACATAAACAAGCCCATCTAGTTATAAATAGATTGTGTTCTAGAAGTTCATTTGAAAGTTAATTTTTTAGAAGTTATAACCTATTTTCTTGAGGAAGCAATGTGAGAAATAGGACTCAGATTCTCCAGGTGCCAGAAGGTGTCATGACTTGTCCAAGCAATTTAATGTAAAAGCAAGTGCTCTGGGGTAGGAAAGAGCTGGATTCAAATTCCACCTCTCTAAGTGATAGTTTCCTTCTCTATAAAATGGTGCTAATTATAACATTCACTTCATTGTGTCTATGTGGATTAAGTGACATGGTAGATTATTAAGTGCAGTGCATGCTTCCAAGCAAATATTGCTCAAAAATGGAGACATTGTTTCTCCCATTACAATAAAGCTTACAAAAATCCATGCTCTCACTGTATTACATACTATCTTTATTGTATCCCATTCCTTTTGGGGCCCCAGACATTGTTAGTATTTAAAAATTATCTATGTAATTCTGCTTTGCCTCATCAGGACAGACTTCCATACCTTTCTTCATTCTCTTTTCTCAGCTGGAAATGAATCCATATACTTTTTTTTCTTTCAAGTTCCAGCTCAAATGCTACTTTCTCTAGAAAGGCTTTTTCCTCACTGGAGCCAGAATTAATGAAGAAAAACTCAAATGGTGAAGAAGGAGCTAAATGCTAAGCAGAACTAGTTCTAGAAGCAGAACAGGCCAGTAGACATGTAGGTTTGCCTGCTTTTGAGGGTGGGTAGGGCAGGTGGCTTAGTGTCCTGGATTAGGATAGGGCTCTTTTGTTAGAAGTAGACTAGGTGAGAGCCCTAATCAAGGATCTGTCAAAGTAAATCAGAAGGGACTGAAGTAGCATGGAAATCCAGCTGGAGCGGTACTGTATAAACTTGACAGTGAGCCATATAAAAGCAGGAGCATTGCTAGACTCTCATAGTCTAACACAGGGTTAGTTAGGTGTTCGTTAACTGACTTGGTTATTTGATTATGGAAGAAAGAAGGAGAATATACAAGCTAAGTTGTACAGAGGTTCAAAAGTCTATTAAGGCACATTCACTGAAGTAAAACGTCATTAAATGTGTAGTTTTCTATGCAGTAAAAAAGCCTGCTGCTTTTAAATTTTTAATTAAAATTTTTAAGTTTTGCTCTCATTCACCAATTCCCTTTTAAGAACTAATTCCAGCTTTCATTTCAAACCATCAGTAGGAATATCCATATCCCTCATGTGATGATTTAGAATAGAGCAGGGTGGTGGGGTGAGACAAAAGCCTTTAGTGAATATCAAAAACTATGATGCTTTAATTACGGGACTTTTAAATTCGCACATACTAGGTAAACATGTTACCCTTATAAGTTTTATAGCTCAGGTGTACACATTTATAGAAAGAGCGGACTCCTATGGGAGGAGGAGGATCAGATACACATTAGCAGACTGAATTAAAACTTGTATCATCTTATTTTCTATTTTTTTGGCTCACAAAATTATGTCAACAATTCAGACTTTTCTAAGGAAAGAATTTTACATTTTTGGTAAATGTCAGGTGTGTTTTTGTTTTTTGTTTTTCCTTAAAGGATAACAGTTACCAAAAGCTATGATACATTGGTACCTAGTATATTAGGAAGATAGTACTTTCTGGCTTTATTCCAACTCTTTCATTCAGCACATGGCCTTCCCAAGGGGACTGTTCTACTTTATGCTGCTATGGGCAATCGTTTTAGCCAGGTGCAGTGGAAATTTTTATCCCTTTCATGAATGCTAAGCCAGCCACCCCTTGATGCATGAGGTTGCATGTGTTTCTCTGAGTGCCTATTTGCATGTACACCTTCAGATTTTGTCTTTGGCCTTCGTGTCTTTTATTTCTATTAAAGCTCTTTGGCTTATTTCCTTTTTTTCTATAGTTTTTAGTACAATCTCTGTATATACCAAAGATGCCCCATTTAAACTTCCAACCTATATCTCTGTCCGGAATATTCAGATACATATATCTAAATGCCCCCTGAACATCTCAACTTCTGGATCCAACAGACGGCTGTCATAGTGTGGTTTATAAAGAGAAATATATATTTGGTCTTTGTCCCCATTCATGGCACAGAAATCCTGAGTCCTTGGGATTTCCTAAGTGATGAGAGCAATGGGTGTCTTCTGTTATGCTCATTAAGTGACTTTTGAAAAGCCCCTAGGTAACCTAAGGCTGAGGGCTGGTTGCTAGTGGAGCCAACCACGTGATTAGAGGGTTGGAACTTTCAGTACTCCCGCCTACTCCTACCCTAGCCCCACATCTGGGGAGGGGAGAGGGGCTGGAGATTGAGTCCAATCACTAATGGTCAATGATTTAATCAGTCATGCCTAAGAAATGAAGCCTCCAAGAAAAGCCCAAAAGGATGAGCTTCAGAGAGTTTCCAGACTGGTGAACACATGGAGATCTGGAGAGAGTGGTACACTGGGAGAGCATGGAAGCTCCCCACGCCTTTCCCTAGACCCAACCCTATACATCTCTTCCATCTGGCTGTTCATCTGTATCGTTTATAATACCCTTTATAATGAACTGGTGATTTATTAAGTAAATGTTTCTCTGAATTCTGTGAGCTGCTGTAGTAAATTAATGGAACCCCAGAAGGCGGGTGTTGGAACCTCTGAGAGGTTCCAAATCCAGGTGACAACCTGGATTTGGGATTGGTGCTGAATTGGGAGGTGGGGAGAGGGGCAGTCTTGTGGGACTGAGCCCTTAACCTGTGGGATTTGATGGTTAACCCCAGATAGATAGTGTCAGAATTGAGCTAAATTTGTGAAATGCCTGGTCAGTGTCCACAGAGAACTGAGTTACTTGCTTGGTGGTGTGGAAAGAACACACATATTGGACAGTTCAAACTCAATATGTTAGAATCTTAACACATAATATTTTCTCTCCTTCTTATACATTTTCACAACAACATGGTCCTTTTACTATATCCTTATTTCAGTGAAAGTCACCTTTATTTATGTAGCTACCTAAGACTGTAATCTAAGATCAAAACTCAACATCTTCCTCATTTCTTACAGACAATTAATTCACCCTCCTTAACATCTTTAGGATAAGTTAGTTTCTTTTTCTTTCCTTATATCACCACCTTACTTTGTAGCCTCATAATTTTTTGTTTGCTTTACTGTGATAGTCTCCAAAGTACTTAGCCTACATTCAGTCCAGCTCTTTTCCAATCCATTTTCATACGTTACCCATCCACAGTGATCGTTCTAAAACACAAACCTTGGATATTAAACTTGTCTAACATTCTTCTGGCTCGGTAAGTTCCATGAGTTTACCACGTCTGATTCAACTTTGCATCTGTACTGTTTAGGTGAATACTAGATACAGGATATTTACTAATTCATTCTCTTATTCATTCCTTCCCTTTAAAGGAAGTGAAGGTATTTAAGACCTTCTGTGATCCAGGGACTGGTACATGTACTGGGTATACAAATGTAAACAAGACAGCTAAAGTTTCTGTTCTATGCAAAAAAAAGTGGTGTGATATGATAGAAAGTAGACAGAAGTGGATATTTTATATATTTTATATAGAGTTATCAGAGAAGGCCTCTCTAAGGGGCCTGGAATCTTTAAGGATGAGAAGGATTCAGCCTTGAGAAACAAAAAGGTGACTGTATATCTGGAGCAGGGTAGGCTAAAGGGAAATTGCAGCGAGGTAAGATTGCCCAGCTGGGAAAGAGCCAGAAGATAGAAGTGGTCAGTGCACTTTCCTTCACTGTCTGAGTGAATATAAAGAAGTAGGTGGGGAGCTTCTTTATTCTTTGACTTGGCCAGACACTAGAAGAGTTGCTTTGCACTCTTTCCATGCTATTGCCTTTACATTTCCATTGGATACTGAAATCTGCAATCTGTTTAAAAGTAGTCAGTGGGGATTAGTGAGCTCTGTTGGCCTTTAGACTCTTGATTGAGGACATGCAAGTGCCAAAAACGAATAAGCCCGCAAGTCCCTGTGATATTTAAAATGGATCCATTTCGTGACATATTTTCCCCAAGTCTTTTAAAAGCCTTAAGCGGAGACTCAGAAGGATGACTCCAGAGTGAATTAGCATCAAGAAAAAGAGGAAATTATTCCTTTGTTTTGATTCATGCTAATGGGCCTGCCTTCACATCAGAGCAGGAAGTCCTCTGATTCTTTTTTAAAGCACTGTCAAGTTCAAATATGCTTTCTGTTGTCTGCATAAATTTCCAGAAGTGTCTAAAATTCAAATAGTTCCGTTTACTAACTGCATCTTCAACTCCTTCTTATATGCAGAGGCAAGACAGTTCCATTGCAGAAAAGTCAGGATAATGAGGACAGAATTGCAAATTGTAATTCCACATACAAGAGTGTTGAGTTCACAATAATGTAAATAACCAGTACCAAGCTGCATGGTATGCTGAACTGAATTTGATTAGCTGGTTAGGCACTGGATGGAATTTGGAAGTGGGTGGTAATGGGGTTCTAGCTGATGTAGTAAAATATTAGGGGCTTTGGAGCCAAACAAATCTCTCTTCTTGCCTCTGACCTTTGGGAAGAACATGGAATCCTCTGAGCTTTTTATACTTAAGAGCCAGTTTCCTTTAATGCAGTACATGCCAAACTTGCCAGGTGGTAAAAATTACCTCAGGTAATCCTATCATTTTACATTCCATGGTCCCTACTGAGACTGCTGACTGTCTAAGGGAGGGGCTGGGAAAGACATATTTAATGCCTCAGGAAAATTTGGGACTCACAGGCCTCATGTGACTAATTAGACATTTTCTTTTTAGTCCCTGAAAATTCCAAGGTTCACCAGTTTGAGAAACACTGACTTGGAAAACTAAAGGCTTATACATTTAAAACGTCTCTCACCTGGTAATTATCACTGAAAAAGAGTGGTTAACCTTTAATCTTGTCAAAATTAGTTTTAAGGCTTACCTTTATTTATTTATTTATTTATTTATTTATTTATGGCTGTGTTGGGTCTTCCTTTCTGTGCGAAGGCTTTCTCTAGTTGCGGAGAGCGGGGGCCACTCTTCATCGCGATGTGTGGGCCTCTCACCATCACGGCCTCTCCCGTTGCGGAGCACAGGCTCCGGACGCGCAGGCTCAGCGGCCGTGGCTCACGGGCCCAGCCGCTCCACGGCATGTGGGATCTTCCCGGACCGGGGCACGAACCCGTGTCCCCTGCATCGGCAGGCGGACTCTCAACCACTGCGCCACCAGGGAAGCCCTGTATTTTTCATATAGTTTAAATCTATCTAGATATCTAGTTTTCTCTCCCATTTTTCTTTCTGTCCCCCTACCCTGAATACATTTAAAACGTCTCTCACCTGGTAATTATCACTGAAAAAGAGTGGTTAACCTTTAATCTTGTCAAAATTAGTTTTAAGGCTTACCTTTATTTATTTATTTATTTATTTATTTATTTATGGCTGTGTTGGGTCTTCCTTTCTGTGCGAAGGCTTTCTCTAGTTGCGGAGAGCGGGGGCCACTCTTCATCGCGATGTGTGGGCCTCTCACCATCACGGCCTCTCCCGTTGCGGAGCACAGGCTCCGGACGCGCAGGCTCAGCGGCCGTGGCTCACGGGCCCAGCCGCTCCACGGCATGTGGGATCTTCCCGGACCGGGGCACGAACCCGTGTCCCCTGCATCGGCAGGCGGACTCTCAACCACTGCGCCACCAGGGAAGCCCTGTATTTTTCATATAGTTTAAATCTATCTAGATATCTAGTTTTCTCTCCCATTTTTCTTTCTGTCCCCCTACCCTGACCCACACCCCAACACACACACACACACACACACACACACACACACACACCAGTGTATTTTCCCTTGGAGTGCATCAGTGGTTTTCTGATTGTTTGTATATATCTCTGAGACTGCATTTGACCAGAAAATCTAGGACATGGAGGAGGAGAATTGAAACTTTGATTAGAAAATGCGACTTTAGGTCATTATTAGAAATTAAATTATGTACTAACTAGTATTCTCTCCAAAAATAATTATGATAAATAATATTTTGCTTTGAGATGTCATCAAGAGTATCAAAAGATGAATTGTCCTAGGCTACATACTATGTATTTTGCAGCACACTCCTTATTTTAGATTACTTTAAATAAATCAAATATATACTTAAATAAATATGAACTCTAGGTCCTCAAATAAGAATAAGATATATATTTCCTCCTCTTTTGGCAATCTGTATCACAAAATAGGCCAAGATGTGCCACATTCAGTTCATGGGAAATTTGCTTTATTCTGAAAGTGCTACTCTAGCTTTCCCGTATGAAATAACGATTTGCATTGAATTTGTCCCGTACTTTGGAATAGGCCATCAACTGATTAAACTATTTGGAAAGTTCACTCGAATCTTTGTTATCCCAGAAAATCTTTTATCCTATTAAGAATTGATTTATGGTTTGTCAGTCCTTTTATTATTGTTATTTTTTTTTAGTTGTAAGTTATGGTCATGAGTATTGGTAATGGCTAAGATAGATTAAAAATGGTAGGTAATTATACTATAATATTTCTCAGATGGTTAAATTAAGAGCTCACATGATATTAGGTATCATATGTTCTACATGGAAGAAGACCCTAAGACGTATTTTAAAGGGTAGTTTCTCAAATAGTGATTATTAAAGAAATAATAAATTTCAAAAAGCAATAACTGTGCTATGATAATGCTTTTATTTTTTAATACCAGTGAAATTTAACAAATACACCAAATTACAGTTCTATAAATAACTTATTCCCTATGTGATTCATTAAATATATAAATGATCCCTTGTTTAGTCCTTGCTTAGCTAAACCTGTTATATTTCCATCTTACAATAGTGGAAATTACTTTTTTCACAAACATGTCTTCTTTTTCATTTGGTAGTTTGTCACTTTGGAAAAAAAAAGATTTCAAAGTAACACTTCATGCTACACACATGCTATCCACCATGTTGGATTTAAATAAAAAATGACAGGACTTCCAAGTTTTACCTTTTTTGTGTGTTACCTTTAGATTATTGGTGAAGAATGAAGAATTCAAAATCATACATAATTGAAAACAAATGAACATTGATTTTTGAATTTGCTTTCTCATTTTGTGAGGTTATGTCCCAGATCAGAAAATGTCACTGTTATAAAGTAATAAAGCCATACTGGGGCGATCCAACTGAAAGAAAGGAGAAAAAAACTGTACAGTTTCTTATTTAAAAAGGTTTTCCTTTCTTATTAGAGAAAATTTAGAAAATACAAAAAGGAGAAATAAGAGAAAAAAACCCACTTTAAATATTATCATTCAAAGGCCGTGTCTTTTAACCTTTAGTATATTTTCTTCTAATGTTTTATCTATGTTCACCTTTAGGGATTTTCATAGGTGTATATAAGCAATATCAAATTCTATTTAGTTTTCTTTTTACCAGTACACAACATATTTTCCTGTATTATTATAAATTTCTCAGAGATACAGTTATGAATATCTGCAGAATATTTCATTGGTTTGATATCCCATAATTCATTCCATTATTCCTCTATGGTTAGACAGTTAAAGAACCTCTAATCTTTCATTATTTTTTGTACAGCTTTGTATTTCTATCATTGACATGTTGCATTTCTCTATGATTCTATCTATCCTTAGGAAAATAAACCCTATCAATAAACTTGTAAACAAATTTTTCTCAAATGAAGTTCAGTGGAGTTTTCCAGAGATGGCAATGGAAACTGACAAAAATTCTTATTATTGAATGTGGACCTATATGGTTTAGAGAAGTCATGTTAGATATAATTGATTTAGTACTTTAAGAGTCGATATTTTTCAGGAATTCCCTTGTGGTCCAGTGGTTAGGGGGGCCTGGGTTCGATCCCTGGCTGGAGAACTAAGATCTCAATGTTTATCAATACCCAATTTCAAAATCGTTATCTGGAAAGTTATATATAAAGCAATGTAACTTTAACTAATGACAAACATTACATGAAAACAGTACAGGGGCTTCCCTGGTGGCGCAGTGGTTGATAGTCCGCCTGCCGATGCAGGGGACACGGGTTTGTGAAAAAAAAAACAGTACATTTCCTAACTTAAAAAGTATATGTGATTATATTTTTGCTAAATGCCTGATGTTGAATATTGTCATGTGAGGAATAAAGTAAACTCCTGCAAAAAGAATATTGGAAACCAATTCTGTCCCTCACCCGCTCTGCAGTCTCTCCAAGAAAGGACCAGTCTGGGACACGATGTCGATGAAAGGTAGACTGATGAACTGCATTTCCTTCTGTGTCTGGGGCACTGAATCCAAGCAAGGTTACACTGTTGTTTGTTGAAATAATAGCAGGAAACAGAGAAAGTGCTATTGATCCTTTCATCAATAAATCACGAGTAAACAATGCACGCTCCTTAAGCCGCTAGGAGAAAATTATATCTCATTTCCCGTTTGCCTCCTCAAGTAGAGCGGGATCATTCACTAAATATGCAAAAGAGAAGTTTCAATTACGAGTTGACTTCTAACATCTTCTTCCGAGAAAATTCTCTGTCTATGAGTTCACCCCTCATGACAAACAGCCTTTAATATAACTCTTCCTTTTCATTTCTCCTCCTCTTGTTTCTTTTCTTCCTCTTCCATCACCTCCTCCTCCTTTTCTGCTTCATTCTCCCTTCTTTATTCTTCATTGAACACTGCTTTCTTTGGAGGAATACAAGGAGACATTTCTGAGAATAAAAACCAGTTTTTAAAAGGAAAAAAAACCCAAAAAATCCAACCCTCTCCCCTGTGCTGTCTTCCCTGACAATGCAGATTGAATCGACTTCTGAATGTCTGTCAGCACTGGGTCTCAGGTGGTATTGGGGTTGCTAAGCCCTGGCGAGTAGACAGCACTACCACGGCAGATGAAGGATCCAGGACAGACTTTAACAGTAGCCAGGGAGGGGCAGGTAGACATTGCAGGTTGTTGAGGAGGATCTGCCTGTTCAGTAAATGCAGCCGGTGATTCAGGCAACAGTACCTGAGTGCTTGTCATGGTCTAAAGATTTCACATATGATAGGCCATTGGTTTTGACATGTTACAACACACAGGTAGGAAGGGAATTTAAGAGCAAGTAGAGGAAGCCAACTCACTGGAACTGCGGTGCAGCCAAAAGACTCCTGCATACAGGGAAACAGAGCAAGGCAAGTCCAAGCCTAGAGAAAAATCCTTAGAGAAATATACACTTATGGATGTGTTTCTTGCCCAATATTGTTATGCAAATTGTGCTATAATTGCATAAAGTTCTGCCACCTATTTAGAATTTTTGGTAGATTTTAAAGTGATTGGGTCCTCATTACGATTAAAATGAAAATCTAATTAGAAATAAATGTGTGCACACTGATTTGGCAAAATATTTTAGTATAAATGGAATAAACAAGTCACAGTTTAGGTTATATGTGTGTCCTTCTGTACAAGAGTAATAAAAAAAGTAAGTTAAAAAGTTAGCAAGCTTTAGATAGACTCTATTATACCATTACAGTGTCAACCAATTTCAATATGCGATTATATCTGCAAATGGAAATAAACATTAGAGGGTGATTAAATTAAGTGGAGTTACGCATCTTTTGGTTATACAAAAATCAATTATGGAAGGTACGATAGTTGAATGGTGCACTGAAGTTTTATTTTCATACCAGTCTAATGTGTAACTGTAGATAAATTATGTCCCCAACATGAGTTATTGTTTTTGTGAAAAGATCCACCAACCAACCGAGCACCGACTTGTCAGAATCAAGGCAATGGTACTTTCATTACAATGAGTCACTTCCTAAATATGGGCATTGGTAATTGCTAACACAGGTTTGAGTGATAATGAAAACTCTTGGTTACTTTGACAACATATTTTCTTTTATTCAATCAAATACTGACTATGTGGAAGAATCTAAGTATGCTTGGGGAGAACTGGGGAAGTTTGTGGATGGATAGAAAAGGCTGGATATTTCCTACCATCAGAATTTACCTATGTCCTTTATTTTTTATAATAGAAATGTGACTATAAATGAAATGTTATTGATACTTCAGACTACGAATTTTGTTAGAATAGTGCTTAGTTTGTAATAAGAATTTTCCCCTACAAGATAGTCTTTCTTCCCCCTCTGCACCTTTAAAATAGAAGCAGTTCCTTGTTAATGTTCAAAAGTCAGTTAATATTTTCTAATGGAGGAAATTAAAAATTGCCAGTGTCTGCAGAAAAGAGCAGTGTTATTTGTCTGAAGAGCTTTTGTTTTATTTATAGGCTGAGCAAAGAAAAGATCAAGCTAGAGTCTTTCTTTTGGTAATTTATAAGTAAATATAAGTCATCTTTTAATAGTATGGCTAAATATTGAAAATGTTTCAGGCAAGCTTGAAAAGATTATTTGTTGGGTGTAGGATTCTCAATTATATGTCTGTGTAATTGAGTTTATTGTGTTCTTTAAATCCTCTCTGTTGTCAGTAATTGACTCAATCTATCCATGTATAAAAGAAATAGATTTAAATCTCCAATTATATTTGTGACTTTTATCAATATCTTAGAATTCCATAATGTTTACTTTACATATTTTAAGGCAATGCATTTATGTGTTTACATATAAATGATTATTATCTTTTCCATTTTTATTATGTTATTTACTATCATTTGTTTATTGGTTATTATATTCTTGGAGACAATTTATCAATCTTCACTGTTAAACTTCCCACTTCATATTTAAGGAGTATATTGGAGCAAGCATCTAGCTAGATTTTGTTTGTGTTTACTGATTTTTTTAAATTTATATATGTCATTTTACATTTTTACTTTATTCTTCATTTTCTGGAATTACTGTTATGTGTATGCTGGAGTCTCCCAAGCTATAATTTTTAACCTTGTTTTTAAGGTTTCTATTTTGTTATCTTTTTAGTCTACATTTTGGATGAAGTTTTCTACATCATCTTTGAATTTACTAATTTTCTTTTTACAATACTTCAGATTGGAGTTTACCTTATTTTAAGTTTTCAGTTTCAATGAATTTATTTGATCATTTCTTAAGATTTCCATTTTGTTCTTTAAATTCACCCATTCTTGCATAATTTCTTCATGCTGGTTTCATAGTTTCTTGTTCATTTTGATGAGTGCTATCTCTTCTTTGTTCTCGGTAAGGATGCTAAACATTTGTATTTCTAAAAATATTTTCAGATTGCCTTGTTTTCATTTTATTTAGAGTAAATTTATCAGCTATTTTTTAAGGTTGTCTATTCATTCTTTTGAGGCTTATAATGAGTGGAAGATTTTACTTCTACCTTACCTGCTTTTACCCCCTTCTTACTGGCAGTTTTTTTTTTTTTTTTTTTTTTTTTTTTGTGGTATGCGGGCCTCCCCCTGCCGCGGCCTCTCCCGTTGCGGAGCACAGGCTCCGGACGCGCAGGCCCAGCGGCCATGGCTCAC
>NC_041221.1:53657457-53702104 GCF_002837175.3 Physeter macrocephalus
GGACGCGCAACCACTGCGCCACCAGGGAAGCCCCCATTACTGGCAGTTTTTATAATTTTCTCCATTCAAACTTGCCAGAATTCTCAGACCTGAACTACGTCTTGTATTTGTGACTCAGGGCTCCTGTTCCTCAGAGATTCAGGAGACCTGGAAACTAGTCACTAAGCAAGATGAAAATATGGCCCATGTCCTGACCTCTAGGCTGCATTTGCTTGCTTCTACTTTCCTTGCTTAATCTAAGTTTTAACCTCTGGCGGAGTTTGGTCACAGACTGGGACAACTGACCAAACCTTGAGTAGGATGAAATTTGTTTTATTGCCTAAGCTGGCATGGATCACTTTAACTTTCTCATACTTGCCGAGTTGGGAATTCCCATCTGGCCCTGCCTTCTTACAGATGCTAAACTTGGCTGGCCCGTGGTTGTGTTTTGACTCCATACCTATGCTACAGAGATGGTTGTCTTATTTCAGATCTCAACTGTTTCTTTTAATTTCCTTTTTTTAAAAAATTGGTATCTTCCATTGCTGTACATTAGAAGAAACAGGTCTCAAAACATAGAGCTATAACACTATATTGTCTATAGCTGCACTGTACAATATAGTGGCCATCAACCACATGTGGCATGTTAAATTAAGATCAATTAAAATTAAACAAAACAAAAAATTCAGTTTCTCCATCATATTAGCCACATTTCAAGTTCTCAATAGTCCCATAGGGGTATTGGCTACCATTCTGGATAGTGCATATGTAGACTATTTCCATCATTGTAGACAGTTCTCTTGGGTGCTCTGTCTACGGTATGAAGCTAAATATTGAAAAGAAGACAAAAAAGGCTGCAGATATTTAACCTGTTATGAGGTTGTTGGAAGCCCTGAAGCTTACTAAATTATTGCAACAAGACATACGTAAACTCTTCAGTAATAGGGTTCTGAGACCATGTGCTTTATTGTCAACAACATGTCTGTAGTTGCCCACTATGAAATTTTCTCTGAAGTATAATCTTATGATTTTGGAACCGGAAGACCTGGGTGCAAGTTCCAGTCCTGCTGCTTGCTAAGAATGTGATCTATGATTATACACCTAACTTCTCTGAACTTCCATTTTCTCATTTGAAAATTAGGATAATAGTTATTTTGCCAACTCTGTGTGATTTTTGTAGTATGTTATATTAAGGTGTGTTTCAGAATTAATTAATAGGTGACTTTTTATATTTAAAAGTTTACATTTCTTTAAATCTTGCTTTTTATTGTTTCTTCTAAAGTAACATAATGTTTATTCTGATTTTATTTTTATATTAGAAGTATCCATGTTTAATTACATTAATAGAGACGATTTTGAGTAATGAGAAAAGTATAATAACTTCCTTCCCAAACAGGTACACCTATGGATTAGAGAGTGCTAATGACGGCATTCTACTGAAGACTCTTCCACTTCAGGCCTAGTGAATGAGATATATATATTTCTGAACTTTAATGTAATAAATTTCAATCTGTAGTGTTATAGCAATTTTAGCACCTGTTACACAATGTGACTCACTTTTATTAGACATAATCAGGCAAACCATGAAGCTGAGTGCTGAAACCATAAATAAGATTTGACTCTAATACTTGCATCCATCTCCATAATCAAAGAGTAATCTTCATATGTGTGCAGTTTAGTCAGGTTTTTTTTTTTTTTTGGTAGAACATCTTAAGAGAAACATTTTTTTTTTTTTTTTTTTGCGGTACGCGGGTCTCTCACTGTTGTGGCCTCTCCCGTCGTGGAGCACAGGCTCCGGACGCGCAGGCTCAGCGGCCACGGCTCACTGGCCCAGCCGCTCCGCGGCATGTGGGATCTTCCCGGACCGGGGCACGAACCTGTGTCCCCTGTATCGGCAGGCGGACTCTCAACCACTGCGCCACCAGGGAAGCCCTGAGAGAAACATTTTTATTAAGACCTTTAAGTTTTAATATAACAGATTTTCAATATTGAGATCTATATAATAATTGTAAAATTTCTATATTAATTCTTGAATCATTTCACTTACTTGTAGGAAAGGCAATCTCTAATTGTACAATAAAACGCTAATGTTGAGGGGATATAAGTAAATAATGGCAATTTTTTAACTGTTCTATTTTTTCTACTTAAAAGAAAATATGTCTATTCTTATAATTGTTTGGTCTAAATTAAACAATATTTATTTCTCATATATGAAATTGAGATATGCAGGTTCTAAGATTCATCATTTGTAGCCTATTTTAACCGTCACAGAAACTCTTCAAGGTAAGTGTTTATAACAAATGAGGTGACTGAAATGCAGAAAGTTTACTTTTCTGAAACTGGGTTTTCAATTCAAGCTCTACTCTGTATCTGTTGTCTTTCTTGTAATGAGGCCCAAAACAGAGTCCTAATTATAATATTGGTTATCTGGTTCTTACCCCACAATGAAGGTTTCTAATGTTTACATTGACTGAATTTTTTTTTTTTTTTTGCGGTACGCGGGCCTCTCACTGTTGTGGCCTCTCCCGTTGCGGAGCACAGGCTCCGGACGCGCAGGCACAGCGGCCACGGCTCACGGGCCCAGCTGCTCCGCGGCATGTGGGATCTTCCCAGACCGGGGCACGAACCCGTGTCCCCAGCATCGGCAGGCGGACTCAACCACTGCGCCACCAGGGAAGCCCATGACTGAATTTTTTATTAGCCCTTTTGGAAACCTATTTTATACTCTTTGTTAATGTGACACCAAATAACTATTTTTTGGAAACAACCTATGGACAGTGAATCCTTCCCAGAAGGCCTAAATATTCTGTTAAAGTAACCTGTAGCTTTTTCTGGACTATGACACATTTTCTGTAGAATCTCATTTTATAATCCAGTTTTAGCTTGTGTTCTGTAATTGTCCATTCACTAATGATGTTTGTATCATAAAATTATAATTATGAAGTTAACATCTAAGTTTTAGCTTGACAGGGAGCTAATTATCATTTATGTGTAAATAATAGTGGAATAAAGAAAAATACAAACTAAACATAGATATCTATAGTAAAATGTTGCAATATATGCAGAGAGATAAGAAATATGACCTATTTGTTTCATTTACTGGAAACTACTAAATCAGTAAAAACCTTGGGAAATTTAGTTTTCTATAAAAATGATTTTACAAGTTTTCCGGGCCACTGACAATGTGTAAGGTGAACTTGCACATTCATTTTGAATGTATGACCCAGGTTGTTCCTTTGAACTCAGATTGTAGTAATGGGGCGTCTACATGGAAGATTCATGCAACTGTAATGCGAAGCTGAAATGAATTTTAAAAGATCATCTATTCCTATTCCCTTTTCTTCTCATTTGGCTGGATCATTCCAGGTGCATAAAGTTTTAAGGCTATCAGAGAAGGAAGCTCACAGCCTTTTACTAACTCTAGTAAACTTTTATCTTGCTCTATGCTCTATTTTAAATTTATATCAGCCCTACTGGAGACAGCTCATAGGCGAATTATGAGAACAGTAAGAAAACTTGAAACTATATCAAATGAGGAGAGTTGGAGGAATTTTTAGCTAACTAGCAGCATAAACAATTTCTTAAGCATTTGAACAGATGTGACAGAGAGAAGGAGAGGACTCTTGTCTTTTAAGAGTTACCTATGCTAATGGATAAAAATTGCAGAAAGACAGATTTCAATGATATATTGAAAATAATTTTATAGCAATCGTTGAGTGTTTTCCATATTTGAAGGTGATATTGTAGAAGGAATTAAAGCACTGAATTGGTGTTGGAAGATGGCTCCCATATTGTAGACAATACATTGAACCTCTGGGACCTTAATTTGTATGACCTAATAATTATGTCAGAGATGGAACTTAAAACCAGGTCTATTTGAAGTCCAATGAGTATGGCATTGCATCCAGTTTCTGATGCTCAGAATTTTAGTCAACCACCATCCCTTCATTTTTGCATAGGAGACAACTGAGGCCCAGATTGAGGTGAGAGCTTGCCTAAATTTATATGTAAACAAAGTTTATATTTGGGTATGGCTCGTATAAATGGCAAGTTATTATTATGAATTTATTTGCAAAGATGGGCTGAATTATAGATGGAAAATTCTCAAATATTGAAGTGAGAAGACCTGCAGAGGTCATGTGTCCCATGTAAAGCTCCCTTCTATAGCTTGCTTGACAAATGGTTATTCAGCTAGAGCTTAAAAACTCAACTTTGTGAATATTCCTTTTCATGTTTGACAGAGAGCATTGTTATATTGAACTGAATAACTGTCTTCTTTTCTGGTCCAACTTCTATACTTAGAAACAATAAAGAATAAATTTGCGGGCTTCCCTGGTGGCGCAGCGGTTAAGAATCTGCCTGCCAATGCAGGGGACATGGGTTCAAGCCCTGGTCCAGAAAGATCCCACATGCCACGGAGCAACTAAGCCCGTGAGCCACAACTACTGAGCCCGCGTGCCACAACTACTGAAGCCCACGCACCTAGAACCCATGCTCCGCAACAAGAGAAGCCATGGCAATGAAAAGCCTGCGCACTGCAGCAAAGAGTAACCCCTGCTCGCTGCAACTAGAGAAAGCCTGAGCGCAGCAACAAAGACCCAATGCAGCCAAAAGTAAATAAATAAGTATCTTCACTATGATTAACTGTTTGGGTTTTTGTTGTTCTTGTTGGTGTTTTTGTTCACTCAATTTATAGTTGAAAAAGTTAAGACTCAAGTAATAGAACAGAAGTACATATCTTGGGAAACTTTATTAGTTTTTGAATTATTCCTATGCAAAACAGAAATTAAATAACAGAAAGTGCACCAAGGGAAATTTAACTTCGTCAATTGTGAAGTAGGAGGTGAACAATGCTTCCTTTTTACCACCAGAGGTCTTCAAAAGATCTATAATAGCTACATTTCCTCCAGTTGAGGAAGAAAAATCTCTAATGACGAAGCTGACAGAGTCTTAGCAAATAATATACTCAAGAACTTAAGTAATTATTAGTGTTCTCTAGCCTTAAGGCTAAACATTTCCTCTAGGTAGAATTCAGTCCAAGAAAACAAAAACTAATAACCAAACCCTCAAATGCAGAACAATTAAAATGTATTATTTTATATTTTAGTTTGATTTATTGCTTAATCATCTTAGTTCCTGTTGGGGAACTTCTGATGCTAATTGCAATGATTAAAAACAATATTACATGATTATCAATATTACATGAAAGTGGAAACCCACTATTATTTACATATGTTTAAGAATGTATTATATATTACAAATGTGAAAACATACTAATTTTGCTTTTCAATTTAAAGGTTAAGGGACAATGTGGCTTAATTCCTTTGACTTATCCTAAACCACTGGGAAGCAAAGCTAGGCAAAGATTTTTGTATCAACTTAGAAAAACAGCTCCCTGTTTGGATTTTAAAAGAAAGAAAATGACTTTAGATGAACTAATGGATCCTGTAATATGCATAATAATTTGAGTAACTGTTGTCTAATTTCACTGGTACTTTGTATTTCTTATGGTGATTACTATTTAATTCAATATTTATTGAGAGCTTATTACGTGCCTGCCATTTTACTAGTGATGGCATATATAAAAATTGCAATCACACATGATCTTGTTCTCAAGAAATTCACAGCTTAGTGCAGGAAAATAGGCAAAGAATTACAATTCAACTTTATAAATGCCACATTAGAAAGATGATCATAAGGGCAATGAGAACCAAAAGGTGGGCACCTAACTCAGGGAGAATCAGAAGATTTCAATACATGAACTAGGTATTGAAAGATGAAAGGCAGTCACGTTGTCTAAAGTAGGGGGAAGGAGAGCAGTGCTTCATGGAAGAGAAAAAATGTGAGCAGAGCAAAGTGAAGGCAGAAGAGAATATAACATATTAAGGAATGATGGGAAGTGGATGAAGACATATGCCTCGATCTGTAACCCAGGCTAAGCTTTTTGCTTCCTACACGTCAAATGAAATCGAGAAATACATCCTCGATTGTTTTATTTTGAGGGTAAAGAAAGGGCTAAGGTGAAAACATTCTTAATTGTTGTTTGCAATTTTAATCATTAACCATATAAAAATAAATAGAGGTTCCCTAATCAGTGTCCAAACAAAATTTAAAACATAAACTCACACAATGATCTGAAAAACAATTTAAAAGTTGTTTTTCTTTTTATATTCTAGCCCCCCATCTCCTGATTTTTGTTTTCTCATGAACATTTTCATCTCCCCCTTCCCCCTTGCCATAGGTTGGCATGCTTCATTTTTTTTGTCTGTTTTTAAATCTAGTGAGACGGGGGCAGTGGAGAATGAGGCATGTCTGACTTGGAGGAGAGGGAACACTAGATACTGTGGGTGTGTTCAAGGAAATGTTTGTGTGTTTAATGTTTTTGTGAGGCAGGAAACAGGAAGCATAATAAAACCATTCAAAATAGAAAGCAATACATTTTAATTATAATTTATGGTCATAACAGTACTGCCCCAAAGGGACTTAATTCAACCATCCTGTTCACAGACATTGGACACAGCTGCTGTTGTCTTTGGTTTTGATAGAGTACAACTGTTAAAGAAAATGCTGGATTCTAGAGTTTGAGGGTTTAGATTCCTGCTCTTTGCTGGATTCAATACAAATCTCTCTATTTAAATTTGAATAGGAAACAAAACAGACCGGAAACTCCTAACCAGTCTCCTTGCCTTGCATTTAATCTTCCTCTGCCCAATTCGTTTGTTTTGGGGACTCCTTTTAGTTTCACTCCTGTGCAGGATCTCCACGAGACCTCTCATGATGGTTTGCCATCTATCTCTCGAGGCCCTTTCCTTTCCTGGCTCCACTCTGCTCAAGTTGTACCAAATTTCCGTCATTTTCACATGTTGACATTTTAGGGAAGCTTCTGGGCTTTTGCACAAGTTGTTCCACAGCCTGGACATCATCTTTCTTTTCTCCCGTCCTGTCTATACAATAAGACAATGATGAACTGAAGAAACTACAGTATTAAAAAAAAGACTCCTTTCTTTTATAGTAGTTGTCTCTTCGCACATCAAATTCTTCCTAAACTATGAAGGGCAAGGCTCTTATGTTTTCACCATGATATCACCTGCCTTGGTGAGTATATTTGTGTTGAATAAATGAATGAAGGAAGAGCTGTAGGGAGATAAATGGATACTGAAATAATCACATAAATTATGGAACTATTTGGATCAATTTTTTAAAACTTGATAACAGGTTAATTTCAAATCATGGTGTTTCAATATAAATAATCTATGTATCATTTGCTTACTATTACCTTATGTTTTAATTTTTAAATACCAAAGAAATAGATTTCTCACACTTTTCCAAGGTAGTCTGTTATGGCATTTGAATACAAATCTTCCCTACAATTTATTTAAGCCTCTTTGTTTCATCTTCGTGCTCTCACTTTTTCAAAGGGAAATATATTTTGTTATTTATTACTAGATTAAGCACCTGTTGAACGGAGAGTAATGGGTATCTCTGGCAAGCTCTTGAGTCGTGTTAATCCTTGAGACAGGAAACAAAGGAAAAGATCCATTTTTCTCCTAATATGCTTCAAGCAATGAAAATGCATCAATACAGGTTTTACACGTTTGATCTCAACTGTCAATGCCTCTTTCCCGGGAAGCCACCTCTACTCATTTTGTTCTTGGGGAACAGCAATGGGTGAATACTCGGACTAAACATTCCACAGAGAAGTTAAAGACCTCTGTGATGCTAATTTTCATTTCCGGACTTCGTTATAGAGACATACTTTCTTTTTAGTATCACTTTACTTTTTGACCAGTATTTGTGAAGAATCTCACTTGTAGACTTTATGCATTTGGAATGTTGCTTTTGAATAAGGAGGCTGAAACCTTTATATTAGCCAAACAGGAAGTTGGTGTGGTATCAGCCTCTTCTAGTTCTTCCTTTACACCTAACCTGGTATTTGATAAGGACACATTTAAACAAGCTGCAGAAGCATTTAAACTTGGAAAAACATACCAGGAAAAACATACCAGAAAGCACTGCGAGCAAATGAACCAGTACCATGTTGCACTTCATTGTTACTAAAGAAAAACTTTAAATTTTAACTTCTTTCCTACTGTTTATACCATGATTTAATTTTTGAAAAATTTGCTACAAGTTGATTTTTAGTTATATATGTCTGGAATTTGCAAACTACTCCTGGCACCACCGAATCCAGACTGTCCCTTGTTTTTGTCAATACACTGTATTAGAATACAGCCACTCTCATTTACTGTCTATGGCTGCTTTTGTGCTATAACAGAATTGGGTAGTAGCGATAGAGTCTAAAATATTTATTGTCTTACTTTATCCAGAAAAAGTTTACTGACCCCTGATCGTAGTTTATGATACTTAGTACAATTTTCTTGGTCAGTATGATGTTATTTTTTACCACTTGTTCATCTTGGGTAATGCTGTAGCAAGATTTATGTTATACATTAAAACTTTACAACATACATTAAAAAGTGGAGATATAAATTTGTGTGCATTGAATAGAAAATAGGTTAAAATATGTATAGGAATTTTTATAAGATAAAGGCAAAATTGATAAAAGAGATGAAATAAAGAAATTATGAGCAGAATGAATATAAATATCATTACAAATATCTGTCAAATAACCTGTTTTTAAGAAGCTTTCTTACTCTGACATTGTTTACTATCCATTTCTCAGGAAATAAAGTTTCTAATTAGAACAGAGTTAATACTACCTGTGAAAATTGATATACTTCATCTATTTTAGGACAGAGAAATTCTACCAAGGTCAATTAAGATAATTTCTTCTTAAGCTCTAACATTGTTATTTGTGTCATTTGTACTGCAGTTCCCAGTAATTAAAACAGCAGGTTACAGATGGGTTATTTTGGCATGGGCACACTCATTTTCTTGCCTTCAGGTTAGATGGACATTGTCTTCTGTAGGCACTGCCCATTGTCCCTCAGCAAGACTCCCTCAGATTGTCCTTGGACAAGAAAATCAGCCTAAATAGATCTCTTTTATTTGTCTCATAAGTCTTTCAAACAAACTATATTAGTGACTGCCAACTGAGTTTTTCCAAACAGGAAAAACAATCTTATACTTTTGATGTCAACCCGACATAAAGTTAAAAAGAAAGAGATTCTGTTAAGAGAAGATTTTAAAAGAGTTTCTGTGAAGTCCATATTTATCTGTAAACTTTTGTTTTTAGGTTGACAAAGAAATCACATTCCTCTGAAAACTCTCTAGTTAATGTACTCTATAGCAATACCTGCCTAAAGAGTGGTAGTTAGGAAAAATTTAAGGAAGAAAGATGAAAGACGAGAAAGTTTGAAAACAATATACTCATGTTTTGGGGATGGGAAGGCAGAGTATCAAATGCCCATTTACTCACTTACTTAAGGTTGTGTGGAAAGATCTTAATACATACTGCTTATGTCTCTTAGATGATCTAATGTTTCTGCTCCTTTCCATAGTCAGAAACCATTTCTTTTTTCTCCCCCCAGGCCATTGAGTAAAAACTCAAATGGGATTTTCCAACACATGATGGAAAATTCTATTTTAAATCTTATGATTTCTATGTGTTAAATGTGTAGTTTAAATTACACATCAGTATGTTTGAGTTGTCACAAGTGCATGGCACTGACCCAAGTTCCTTTAGACAGGTTTCTTTGTTGAGAATTCCTGAAGTTCTAATTAATCCGCTGCCTTGGTTTTAGATGTTATATATAGGATGTTATAATAGAATATATAGGAATGTATTCCTCCTTTGAAACAAACATCCAATTGTGAGAAAAATCCTGTTTGTATCTAGAAAAGATGGGGAAATATCCAGATCGATATATCTATGTCTCAAAATCAGAGGATTAGAATCAATGTAGTAATAAATACCTGGATGTTGTATGGTATTGTTTTGAGTAATAAATGGGAGGGCAGTAGAAAAATTTTTTTGGTTTAGCTCTAAACTTATCAGTGTTTTGAAATTTAATTTCTTGAATTATTTTTGAAGAACTCAAGTTAGGCCTCATCTAAAGAGTTAACCATTAATTTAGACTGGCGCCTAATGCAGCACGATGGAAAGCGCGGTATGCAGATATCAATTAGCACATATTGCGTCCACCCCCGTCCAGGTGTTCAGATAGTTAACTCCATGAGGTGGTTCAACATTTTTATCCCATTGCTGCCTATCAAGGAACCAAGGCCTAGGAAGAGGGTGTAGTGTTTGCCCAAGGTCATGCAACTGAGAAATCATGGAGCCAGGACAGAAAGGCAGGTGCATCTGATTTCAAAGCCAATGCCTCTTCTGTCCTGTGTTGCCTTTTACAAGAATGTGTTATAAACATCTAGAAATCTTGCTTATAAAAATCCCCCCAGAGAGTTTAGAGCAGATACATATAAATTCATAGCTGGAATATATATTCTCTACATATACATAAGTAGATGAAAAGGAAATTTGCAAATATACTTCAAATTACCTTCAATAAACTTTCTACATGCAGCCTTTGGAAAAAGCAGGATCTACCATTTAACAGATATTGTTGACTTTTAAAAGAGTATGGCATTTTCAGCTCATATTCAGTGTGTTCTCCATCTGACCTCTGAATCCTTGCCTGTTGTATTTTCGCTTAACTTGCCTTTCTCCTTTTTAGAAAAACAATTTCCCTCTAATGGATTTTCTTTTAGGGTTGAAACTCAGTTCAATAGGAATCAGACTCTCAGAGCTGCAAGAGACCTTAAGGCAAAATTGAACCTCAACCATCATTTTACTGATGAGTAAAAAGCTGACAGTCAGTGAAGTGAAATGATTTATCTAGTCTACAAGAGGGGTCCAGGTCTCCTGATTCTCAACTCAGTGGAATTCTGTGACACACTGCTTCTTAATGAGATGCTCAGAGATCAAATAATTTTGAAGTTGATCGACCCTTTTTTTTTTTGGTATTTATTGAGCAGGTTGATTTAAAGCCACTATTACTAATTCATTGTTTGAAATGCTATTTTTAATCTAAAGGCCATGGAAAATTGAAAGATGGCATATAATGTAGGAAAGTAGATATTATTATACTTCAATATAGGCTTTAAGCTGCCTTTCCAGCCTCACCTTTCACCCATTTTCCCCTGGTTTATTCTAGAATTTGTCATATACTTCATGCATCCGTGATTTAGCCCCTTGTGCTACTGCATCTGGAATTCCCTTCCATATCTTGACTGTCTGGAGAAATTCTACTTATTTTTCCTTTTGCATATCTTAATGTTAGCCACACCTTCCCTTGACCTTGGCAGAATTAATTTTCTACTTGTCTGTGCTATCATATCAGTTTGTGCCTTTATTGTAGTATTTATCCTTATTTTATTGCCATTATTTCTTCACTTATCTTTCCTCCTCCAAGCTGGAAGCTCCTTGAAGGCAAGATTTTGTTCTAATCACCTTAGTATCCCCATGACAACATAATGCTAGACACATAGTGGGAGCTGCAAATACATTTTTCTTGAATGAATTACTTGCAAATCATGGTCTTTCAAAGACAATGCCCTAAAAGAAAAAGTAAAAGTCTAAAAGTTAGGGCTGTACGTGAGGTCACTTGATCTGATAATTATCACGAATTTTGCTGTCATTCTTACAAGTTGAATCCTGTCTAGTCACAAGGTTTGAAGCTATTGCTTTATTTTCAGTGGTCTGTGTTTTCGGTTCCTTTTTTTAGTAATAGAGATTTATATGTCCCCAATCATAATTTCTTGCTGGTTGTCATTATTGCTGATGACTTTAATTTAACCATCTGTTGACTCAAGAATAAGCTTCTGACTGCTCCTTCTAATTTGATATAAGAAATTAAGTCAATGACAAGCATAAGTTACAGGCCTTTACATCACTTCAATTTTGGTAGAACTGAGGTTTAATATATTACACACATACATAGAACAAATCTATTATAAATAAAATGTAACTGCTCATATTTATAGAATAAATTCACATACAAATGATTTGCAGAAAGATATGTTTTTCTCTTCACTATAATAAGAATGAAAGAAAGCTGAACTTCAGCTGTAGGACATTAATTCAATAGATTATATTTGTTTATTAGCACAAATGCATTCATCAATATACCCCCGCAACCCTAAGCATGATTAATAAGACACTGGGCTCCTGAAGATGGTGTCTTCTGGTCCATATATAGCGTTACATAATGCACAGCTGTGGGTGATTAATCACAGTTTGTAATGGCTAGTGAGTTCATTTCTTAGAAAAGAAAAAATGCAGGGTTTTTTTTTGTGTGTGTGTGATCTGAGTAAACAAATTTTGAACAAATGTAATGCTGATTTATCAGTTTCCAGTTCATTAATGGGGAGCTTTTACTTTCCCAACGATTGAAATCAGTGAAACATCTGTCAAATTATAGTTGCATAATCTATGAGTGAAACAATGCTTAGGTGGTATAAATGAGCTACTTCCTTAGAGATTCTCAAGTTGTGCAAGAGGCAGGTGCTCAAGTGTCCCAGAATTCAGGATTCTTTAAATGAAATAACTAATAGATCTGCAATTTTTCTTTGCCATTTCAGTGAGTACAAACATGATCTACCATTTCAATAGCCCTAGTGGAAACCAGATCGTGGACTTAGGTTTAATTTAACGCTCCTTATCTTCATGCTACTTCACTGCCAGCACCCAGATTGTTATGTATTTGTGCACTACATATAGCTAAGTTAGAGGTATCCTACCTAAATGTTTTGATTAATATACTAACATTAATACCGTATTTCTTTCCTCTTTTTTTAAATGATGAAATAGTTCTGACAAATCATCACTTTTATTCAGGGGAAATGCATACCCTATAGTTAATTAAATGCTATTACAAAATGCATCATCTTCCAGTTAATTCAAGGAATTGTTACAGTCCTTTAGTAGAAATTTTATCCTCTGTTTTGAGAAAAGTTTCTGTGAGTACCTGAAAGAGGTTCCTGCTGATAACTGAAAATGTGTTTCTAAATGTCCCCAGCTTGCCAGGTTAGGGTACCTAGGTCATTCAGTTCTTTCTTTCTAGCTACTTCTATTCACTGTGAAATTTTTTCCTGTAGAAAATGAGATGTTATGCTGCTTTCACTGAAACATCATATAAGTCAAGGGAAACTAGTGCCATTAGGATAGGTTCCCCAAGGAACAGATCCTGATCCTCTGAGATTTGTGTGCAGGGGATTGCTCTGGGGAATAAATAGGAAAAATGATTGAAGAGATGTTGAGCAGGTTAAGAACATGAGCTATGATGCAGTTGCAACAATGGCTTCGGACCATCTTACAGAAAGCCCTCCACCTGGGATGGCCCTTCAGAGTTTTGTGTTTTGAGGCAAGGAGCCAGATTTTATGCTCCCGTATCCATCAGCCATTGAATGCAGGCCACCTTTGGGGAGGGGGGTGATTTTGAGCCAACCTGCTCTTTTTGGCTGAGGCTGATTCCTGGAGAGATTAATCAGAGAGCTGTTGGCCACCAACATTCCCAGCAATGGATGAAATGAGTGTTTCAGTCCCTAGGAGGAGTTCTGGGCAACACACCACAGTGTCCACTATAATGAGATGCCTAACTTTGGTACCACATTTGTAATGCCAGTTGTGAGTGATGATTAACTTGCGTGTTGTATAGAACATTAAAACCATTTAAGTAAACTATGGGTTGTAAGCAGTGGATAACATCCAAATTATTCTATAGCATGGTTATCTTTAGATAACTTTAGAAATGCCAGCCTCTAATTTCCTACTGAGACCCTAGGGAAGTTATAGTCAAGATTATCATTAGCTTTAATGAGAATAATTTGTACAGAATCCCCTGTGTTAGACAAAGATAAAAACATCTCTGCATGTGAAGCTTTGAATATCGCTTTGTTTATTTTAGCCTTTAAATGAATACAGAGTTGTTTTGTTTTCAGAGGTTTTATCAAAATGACATTGAAAATTTTCATATTTTTGTTGCTTTATTCCTAATAGATTTTCAACTGTATTAGTACCAGATATGGGTATTTTAAAATATTTCTATTAATCTGGGTTAAAAATTATAAGTAAAGAATTACTCTGACTACTAAATAGAATACTATGGTTAAATTCTAAGGGTTAAAAAGATCAATTTTGGAGCTATGTTTAGAGTGAAAAGGATGATAGTCGCTAAATGATGTAAATTTTGATATTTATTGACACAATTATTGACATAGCAAAAATAAATCCAGATGTGTGGTGATTATAAAGGAGTGGCAAAGTGGCATAATTGAATCAAGTACATAAAATTTGCTAGTTGAATGAACAGGTCAATTTGCATTTAACACTAAGGGATCAACTGGTATTTGGAATGAGTGTTGGTGACAGATGGTGTAGTTACATAGTCCTGTTTCAGTCAATTAACAAGTAATTGACAGATATACTCATGGTGCTGAACAATTATTTGAAGAAAAATGTTTTGGACTGTTTCCTAAGCTTCAGGGTTTACCAAATGTAATTATAGTTAATTCTTTACATAAATTCCACTAAATAAGTTAGGATATTCACCAATTCAGAATGACAGTATTGTTTTAACCGTATAATTAACTCATTCTCACGGTTTGTTTGCTTAATGGAATAATCATCTGATCTTGGTCTCTATTAATACTATTTCTTTGTCCATCAAAATGATGACCCTAACAAAATGCATACTTCTATAAAGTAAACATCAATTTTATATAGTAAAAGACCCAGCTAAATAAGACGTTGGATAAAGAGAAATGGCAAAATAATCATACTCAACTTAAAGTTTTGATTATCAGTGGACATTGCCCTCATAGAATTTTGTACTAACATGTTTAGGTTAACTTATTATTTAAGCTCAGGACATAAAATTTCATCTGCTTTATGTTTTCCTAGAGAAAAATGGTTCCTAGGCTGTATATTATACCCCTATACTCAGAATAGGAATCAGGTAACTATAGATAGATAGATAGATAGATAGATAGATAGATACATAGATAAAGATACATTCTTATGAAAAAATATGGATGACTGATAGAGAAAGAAAAATATCTTAAAACCTATGTGGGTAAAATTTTGTTAAATTTAGCTGACAAATACATTGAGGTATGTCCCCCTTCCTCCACCCACAAAACACATAGAAAAGTTGAATAAAATATCAGAACATTAAAAAAGTTAAACTCAAAGTTACCAAGTGGCAGAAATGTTGAGTGCTTATAGCTGAAAAATTGAGTTGTAGACAAACTGTTCCAGCCCATGGGGATATTTGAAGCATGTATTCTTAAGAGATGGTTGGTGTTTAAATGTCAGTGAGCATTGATCATTCAAGGCCACAGGACTGACAACTTTGAATTCTAAAAAAGAGAAGTGTACAAAAAAGTAAAAGACAAAAATTCTGGACACTATACATACATACACATAAGGAAATAAAAACCTCATGTGGGATAAACAATACATACCTGCAGAAAATACTAGTCAAATACAAGCCAGATTTAATGAAATCACTCAGAAGAAAGGAATTATACTGTATTATCCATCATTCATCAAATTCAAACTCAGACAAGAGAGAATTGAAAAGAGACACTATTCTAATATTGATGAAAAATGTTCCAGATTGAAGAGAAATGTAAATTTTCAGATTGGAAGAAAACATCTCAAGTCCCTATAACCAGACACTGTGCTCTGAAACTATAAGGTATCAAAGATAAAAAAAGATGTGAAGAACCTGGAGAGAAATGACAGATTATTTATAAAGAGACATAATTCAATTGCTATAATATTTCTCACTAGGAAAAATAGATGTGTGAATACAATGAAATATTTTCAAATTGCTGGGGAGACATAGACATTCATAAACATAAAACCCAAATTAAAATGGTGTCCATAGACCCTCACTGAAAGACATACTAAAGGATATACTTCAGCAAGAAAAAAACTTAATTCCTAAGAAAAGTTTGTAAAGTAAGAAAAAATAGTGACCAAACCAATTGACCTAACAAATTTAAAAATACTAAAATACTAAGATCACTAACAATAACTACTTTTGGAGGGTTTAAAATAGTAATTTAAATGACTAAAGAGGAGTACCTGAAAGGAATATACTTTGTTACATATATTTGAAAGAAAACAGTGGTATTGATTTACTTTAGATTTTATTAGGAAGAAATAAAGTTAAATGTATATGTAAAAGTTTTAAAGGAAATAGAATCACTGCAACAATAGAAATAGAATGTTTAATTTCCCAACAAGGAAGGAAATTTCTATCAAGTCAACAGAAGATAAAAGAAGAAAAAAAAAAACACAAGATACTAACAAAAGCATAGTAAATTTAAAAGTTCAGAATAAGATGTAGAAATAAATCCAGATATATTAGTAATCAGAAGTATAATAAATTAATCGTCCTATTAAAAGACCAAGACTGTCAAATTGGATTAAAAACTTCAAAAAATGTTGTTATTCTATATAAATACTAATCAAAAGAGGCAAGGAATAGTTTTATCAGAAATATGTAGACTTAATTCTACTTCTTCCTTTCTAACATGGATACCTGTTTTTTATTTGTTTTTGTTTTCGTATTTTTTTTTGCCTATTTGCTCTGGCTAGGACTTCCAGTACTGTGTTGAATAAATGTGGTGAGAGTGAGCATCATTGTCTTGTTCCTTATCTTAAAGGAGACGCTTTCAGCTTTTCACCATTGAGTATATGTTAACTGTGAGTTTGTCATATATGGCCTTTATTATGTTCAGGTACATTCCTTCTACACCTAATTTGTTGAGATTTCTTATCATGAAAGGATATTGAATTTTTAATTGCTTCTTCTCTACTGACATGATCATATGATTTTATCCTTTATTCTGTTAATATTATATATCATATTTATTGATTTGCAAATGTTGAATCATCTTTGCATCCCAGAAATGTCTCACTTGATCATAGTATATGATCCTTTTAATGTGCTGTTGAGTTCAATTTGCTAGTATTTTGTTGAGGATTTTTACATCTATGTTCATCAGGAATACTGGCCTGTATTTGCTTTCCTTGTAGCGTCCTTGTCTATGTGCTGGGCTTATAAAATGAGTTTGGAAGTGTTCCCTCTTCTTCTATGTTTTGGAAGAGTTTGAAAAGAATTTGTATGAATTATTTAAATATTTGCTAGAATTCATCAGTGAAGCCATCTGGTTCTGGCCTTTTCTTTGTCTCTGTTTGCAGGTGACACAATCTTGTATATAGAAAATCCTGAAGACTCCAGAAAAAAAAAAAAACTGTTAGAACTAATAAATTCAGTAAAGCTTCAGGACACAAAGTCAACATGTTGTGTTTCTACACACTGACAGTAAACTATCTAAAAAAGACAGTACAAAAACAATCTCCTCTACAATAGCATCAAAAAGAATAAAATACTTAGGAATAAATTTAACCAAGGAGATGAAAGTTCTGTTACTGAAAACTGTAAAATATTGATGAAAGAAATTGAAGAAAGTACAGGTATATGGAAAAATATCCAATCTACATTAATTAAAATACTTAACATTTTTAAAATCTCCATACTACTCAAACCTCTATATAGATTCAAGGTAATCCCTGTCAAAATTCCAATGGCGTTTTTCACAGAAATAGAAAAAACAATCCTAAAATTTGTATGGAATCACAAAATGCCTCAGATAGCCTAAGCAATCTTGAGCAAGAAGAACAAAGCTGGAGGCATCACATTTTCTGATTTCAAACTATATTACTAAGCTACAGTAATCAAAACAGTATGGTACTAGCATAAAAACAGCCGCATAGACTAAATGGAAGAGAATAGAAAGCCCAGAGACAAGACCACACATATATATGGTCAGCCACTCTTTTACAAAGTTGCCAACAACAGACAATGAGGAAAGGATAATCACTTCAGTAAATCGTGTTGGGAAAACTAGATAGCCATATACAAAAGATGTGGGGTGATAATAAAATATACCTAAATAATTGTAGTTGCATCTTATGTTTATTTAATATTGTTGAGTTCAGAGAGCAGTGTCCTATAAGTCATTGTGATATTTACTGAACATCTGTTACATGCCAGGTGTTATGATAATTTCTGGAGATAGCAAAAATATATGTCAGTCCCTGTTTTAAAGAACTCAATCTACTTAGTGGTACAGACACACAAAGAATTCCACAGGTTGGAAGAAAAAGAGGACTAAGAAAGGAATTTGAAAACACAGGGAATTTCAGAGATCTTTGAAGGAACAGTTTTGAGTTATGTTGAGAAGAGGGATGAATAACATAGTGGTTTTAAGCAAGGAAACAAGTGGTTGCAGACCCAAAAAGGAAATTTCCACATCCCAGTTACATAAAGTTGGTTCAGTATTAGGAAATTTAATTTATTTCATGGAAAAAAGAAAAAAAATTATTATATTAGTGCCTGCCAAAGTCTTAAATACCCTTAACAGTTTGTTTCAGGAAGTAACAGCAAATATATGTGGTGAAATATTAAGGACTTTCTATTAAAATTAGGAACACAACAAGCATTCTAATGGCCACTGCGATTATTCAATACCCTTTTGGTGATTTTAGGTAATGCAAAAAGACCCAGTGTGGAATAAATGTAGTAAGAAAAAGTTTTGTTTTCAGATGATATAATTGAATACCTAAGAATATCAAGAAATTCAACCAACAATCTTTTTGAACAGAAAAAAAAATTATTAAGATGGCTGGCTACAAAAAGTCAAAACTTTCCTTTTATACTAGAGTAACAGGATGTTAAGTTGGAGGCTTTGACTGAACTCCAAGTTACAATGTGTTATGAGTCAGACTGACAGGCTGAAATTTCAAAGAAAGTGTCTGGGAACCTGCTGGATGAGTCATCTTCAATAAGGATCTAAAATGGTCAGGTTGCTGGAGATTCAGCAGGATTTGGTGAGAACCAGTTTGAAAAAAATCTATGCTCTAGTCATATCTCCCACTCAAGGGCAGGGAAGGAAATAATTGATCCTCTGGCTCAAATCTAGGGAGAAGCCTTCACTAAGTGGGGAATGAGCAAAGGGGGCATGAGAGGGGCTCCTTAGTTGTTGGAAATGGTCTGTGTCTTTATCTAGGCAGTTTTCACACTAGTGTGTGCACTGTGTGAAAATTCATTGAGCTTTACACTTATGACATATGCCCCCCCCTTTTTTAAAACATTTTTATTGGAGTATAATTGCTTTACGAAGTTGTGTTAGTTGCTGCTATATGCCCTTTAATGTGTATTATACTTTAAAAATTTTACTTAAAAAAAGAAAAAGTCTTTCTTTGGCTTGTTGAAGTTAGACACTATAGACACTATACAGCTAACTGGGCCTTTTCATATCCCCCAGTCTTAAACTGATTGGAAATCTTTAAAATAAAAATAATATATTTTCTCAGGGATCATTGAGAGATGATCCTACATAATTGAAGCTTGCAGGACTGCTATCATCATTATTTTTTACATAACCATTTTCTTTAACTTTTGTAGAACTAAAGCAGGGATCCCAAATTGAATACAAAGACTCAGACAGGTCTGGATGGTTGTGGAAGTCTAATAGCATCCCAAGAAGGTGATAAAATCCTTGTCTAACACTGAGACTCCATTGCACTGTGCCTGGTTCATAGAATTTTCTCAATAAATATTTGTTGAATAGATAGGTTAATGGAAGGATAGATGGATGGGTGGATAAAACAGAGGGAAAGCTTATCATAAATGACATAGTGAATAGAGATGACTAAGAAATCAATTTCTGGATTAGCAGAAGGTGGATCACTCTAATTAGCAGAGGATCTGTCCCTGGTATTTGTTTCCTGTCCTGATTGATTGCATTGACTTCATGTCCAAGTCCAGAGGCTATCAGGAGTGCTGTGAATGATGTCTATAAAAGTGGTTTCATTAAACCTCAGTAAGACTTGAAACACAAGTAACAATGCTCAGAAACACTGAGTGAACCCTTCTTCCCCACATTACAACAAAGCATGGTGAAATTTTGAGAGCTGTCCCTGTAGCAGTGAGTTTATCCTTGACCATTTATAGCACATCTCCTGGGATTAGCAACAGTAATTGATGGACATTTGTCATGTGGCTACAACCTGTACTGACAGGTGTTGGAGATAATAACCAGTATCATTTGAATTTTTCTGCTAATGTGACTTAATTACAGAGCCAGGACCAGGGCCCTGTGCTGCAAGACCCTGACTGTAATGGCCTCCTTGACTTTTGTACTCTAAGTACTTTTCCTGCTTCACACTAGTTCTGGCCTTGCTTGATAAACATTAACTGATAATAACTAGAGAATCTCAGGTTAAAAATATGTATTTCACTGTCTTCCATATACACTGTTGAAGCTTCTTAACAAGCAAATATGCAAAATGGTAAAGCTAACAATACTGACCTTAGGTAATTGCTTTTAGTGGAAAATGACAATAAATGTGAATTCTACATCCCAGACAAATGTCAGTTATTACAATTTCTACTCAATTAACTTCCTTACACATTGATTGAGGTCCTTCCCTAGGAGTAAGTAGACAACAAAAGATGATGACAGCACAATCATTGCACTTGGGAGCCTAACGCTGATTTATTTTACGAGAATATTTTTCCCCCTAACAATGGTAATATGTATACAATGACTAGTCTCCAGTCTCTTATCTTATATTGTGGCTAAGCAAGACATTTTTTAAAAGAAGTTTTAAAACCATTTAAAAATTAGGAAAGCTTTCAAATTATATATGATGTATAGCATGCTGACAGGCAAACTTGTATGCTCTGACGCACCACTCAGCAAAGCTGTAGTTTTATTCCTACAGAGAATGATGTCAAAAAGCTAGGACCAATTCTGGTGAATGTAGGCTGGTGTGGGACCTAATTTTAAAAATAGAAGTGTCCTGACTAATCTGTTATTCTGGCAACAGATCTAAAGACTATAGACTGATATTTCTGAAGATCTGAGAAAATGAAGACAAGCAAAGACAGATTTGCCTTCACCATAGTGGTTGAGATAAATACATCATTCAGTTAGTACTGCAAGGAAATTTCATTTAGATTTTTAACTTTTTGATATATAATTCACAAAGGGAATTTGTCTCACTTCGAAAATAACTCTTCAAGTATCAAACAAGAGAATAAATGTTTTTTTACACCGGAAAAACATTTGAGATTTTTCTGACAGTGCTCTAGATTCTGGGAAAAGAAAAAGCAAAATCAAACTTTGTTTTCTAGAGTTTTCCTAACAAAATTCTTGTATTTGTCTCTGTGGAAACAGTCAAATTATTCTGGGTAATTTTGCTACCATATGTTGTCAGAAATTTAACATTTTTTAAAGGTTAGATTGCATACTTCTATTTATTTCATTAATCTCGAATGAGGGTTAGTCATATAAAACATTTTAAATTGTTGTGAATTGACCAATCTACTATAAGAACTTACATCCTGAACGAAAGGAAGACAATTGCCCATCGTGTTCCCAATGATCTGACCTGCAAATGTAGACCTGGATGTTGAGAAGCAAACCAAAGAACTTTGCCGTATGGTGGCCCATATGCAGCTTCCATACAGTGCACTGAGAAAGGGTGTTCACATAGTCTGAGCAAGTTCAAGGTGACTTCTGTAGGAGGAGAAGATCCAACTATTGAGAGAGAAGGAGAAGGGAGGAGGAGGAAGAAAGGGAAAGAGAAGCAGAAAGGGGAAGGCAGGAAGGGATGAGAGAAGACAGATCTAAATGAATTTTTGCATTTAATATCTGAGCTCAGATTTGAGTGAACACAGTGGTGTGCTAGAGCTGGCTGGTACCGGCCCAGAGCAGATTGTGGGCATCTCTTCCCAACTTTGTGCTCCGTAATATCATATAGGTTGCTTCAAACAGACCATAGCTGAAGTATTACACTGCAAAAATAAGAAAATGCTACAAATCAGGGCATCATCCGTTGCTCCCCTCCCCCCAACTCCAGGAGCGAAACATTTACGGGCTTACTCTGGTAGACCTGGAAACTCTCAATGGCCACTGTGATAAAGAAGAGCAATGTAAGGAAATACAAACAACTCTTGAGCTAGGATGAACGGATCAAGGAGGAAAGAAGGAGAGAAACTCAGGGTGGTCATGAAAATAATTTAATCACTGAGGTGATCATGCCTACCGGAAAAGCACACCCAGTTACTGAGCTGACTGGGAAAAGAACACTGGCTGTTTCTCTGGTGGAACATTACTAATGTATGATCCAGGCAGACACTAGAAATAGATCAGGTAGTTTTCCTGGGGGTTTCTTGGATTAGCAGGAAGTAGTCCATTTTTAGGGTGTTAAATAATATTTGGAGGTAAAACATAATTAAAATGTGATATACATTTGGAACAATGTATAAATAAATACAGATAAATCCAGGCACTTTTCATGAAGATTTGAGGAAGATTATGAGTAAAAAACCTTTTTAATCTCTTGATTCAAATCATTTTGGTAGAATCTATTGCCGGTGCTGCTCATAATAGCTGACATCTTCAAGGTTCCTAGAATGTGCCAGAATGTCCAGAATATCCAGAATGTCCTAGAACATGTTATTGACTTTATATACATTATCTGATTTGATACTCATGGAAATCATTAAATAAGTACTATTATTATCCTCATTTTACAAATAAACTAAACGAAATTTAGAAGTGTGAAAACACTCGCCCAATGTCTGGTCCAGACTCTCAGCTGTTAGCTGCTTTAGCATGTTTTGCTGTGCCATTCCAGGAGTTGCAAAATCTATTTGAAATGGAAAATTCTGCATTAAACTGAGTAACTGAGGAATGATTCTCAAGTAAGAAAAAGTACCAGTGAGCTTGATTTTTCTATTATAACTGTGGTCTAAATTGGTAACTTTTACAGTACCCTTAATATAGAATATATACTTCTCATACATATCCATTATATATAAAGTATTATTTTATTAGTACAAAAAATATGAACAAGCCTGAATCACTGTGTAGTGTCTATGTGGAAACTTGAACAAGCTAAAGAAACCATTTTTCTTTATGGCCCATAAAAGGGCCTATGTCATAAATGTAAAGCTCATAGGCCCATAAAAGGGCCTATGTCATAAATGTAAAGCTCAATGAATTTTCTTATAGTGTATATACAAGTGTGAAAACTGCTTCAGTAAAGAAATAGACCATTTCCAATAATCCAGGAGCCCCTCTCTTGCCCTCCTTGGTCACCCCTCACCCCATACACAATACAACTACTACTATCCTGACTTTTATCACCAAAGATTACTTTTGCCTATTTTTGAATTTATAGAAATGGAACAATAAAGCATGAAAATTGTATTTGACTTTTTGTTTGTTCAATATTATATTTGTTTGGTCCATCCATGCTATTGTGTGTCGTTGTAGATCATTATCATTGCTGCAAGATATTTCATTTTTTATTTACTTATTTGACTACTAATGGAAATATGGATTGAGAAATATCATTAAAGCATATTTCCTCCTTTACTCTCCGTCTTATGTTAAATCTTTTTAGCTGCAGGAGAAGATCTTGGGAGTTGGAAGGACTTCTTAAAAGAATTTGCCAGCAAATACACTAACAAGTTAATCTCCATCTTTGTTCAAATTTAGCTTTATATAAGTTGTCTTATTTACTAAATTCCTAAAATTTTAAACATTCGCAAAGCACTTCAGAGACAGAAGAGTTTCTTATTACCTATTCCACTCAGAGACCTCAGAGGCCTTTGTAAATTTACATGTGACCCAAAGTTTCCCACATACAACCAATATGGATGTAAAGATCTTTAGTAATCCTGCCAGCTACTTTGAGGCTAAAACTTGGACTAAGTATAAACCCTCTCACAAAAACTCTTGTTCTAAGAAAGCTCTTTAAGACAATGTTCCACTTTCTTTACATGTACTATAGCCCTTTTCACAGAGTCAATGCTCAACAAATTTTGAAGATCTAAATTTAATTTGGTTATTTCAACAAATGAAAATGGAAGGTATTATATAAAATTCATTAAGTCAATCAATGCCTAAAACATTTCCAATCCTGTAGAAAATAAACACTTATATCCAGCATACAAATGTCCCTTTTCCTATTGTTCTAAAACCAGTACTTCTTAATTTCTTTAATATAGTGAAATCTGTGGACCTTCTCAGGATAGTTCTTTTTTTTTTTAATTGGTTTGTCTTTGTATTATGTTGAGCTCTAAGTGGTCATTTTGTATTTTGCATGTAAGTCCTTTTTCTCAAATATATGTTTCAAGTATTTTCTCTCAAGTCCCTGGATTTTCCCTTCATTTTCTTGATGGCATCTTTCAAAAAGCAAACTGAGGGCAAAACAGTTGTTTTGACTCACTTAAAATTACCTGGCTTATAAATGTTATGTCTGAAATTTGAACTCAAGTCTTCATTTTTCAAATCCTAGCTCTTAGCCATTGTGCTATGTTGCTAAAGAGTATTGAAATAATTCATTTATTTAGATTGAAATATTTTAATGAATGGCTACAATTTTTAAATGAATTTTAAATTTGTTTTATTTCTGTATATATGAATTGGATCTCTAAGTATTAAAGTTTAAGATTAAAATAATTGATATACATTTGATAAAAACAATATAAATGCATTACTCATTTGAATAACTTTTAAACAAATGTATTGGAAATGCTTTCTTTTTCTGTTTGTTTGTTTGTTTTAACTTATTTTATATTGGAGTATAGCCGATTAACAATGTTGTGATAGTTTCAGGTGCACAGCAAAGCGACTCATACATACATATACATGTATCCATTCTCCCCCAGACTCCCTTCCCATCCAGGCTGCCACATAACATTGAGCAGAGTTTCCTGTGCTATACAGTAGGTCCTTGTTGGTTATCCTTTTAAAATATAGCAGTGGGTACATGTCAATCTCTAACTCCCTAACTACCCCTTCCCTCCACCCTTCTGCCCCTGGTAACCATAAGATCATTCTCTAAGTCTGTGAGTCCGTTTCTGTTTTGTAAATATGTTCATTTGTATAATTTCTTTTTATATTCCGCATATAAGTGATATCATACGATATTTCTCTTTCTCTGTCTGACTTACTTCACCCAGTATGACAATCTCTTTGTCCATTCATGTTGCTGCAGATGGCATTATTTCTCAGAACAGTTCTTGATGAACAATTTTTTTCCATATGATTTTGGTGGACCTACCCAGGAGTCTCTGAGGTTTCTGTGGACATCATATTAAGAAACTCGCTTCTAAATATTTGACATCAAACATTTGTTGTGTGGCTACATGCCAAGCAATGTGCTATTTGTCACTCTGTAGCATGCATTTTCCGTGGGATAATATCACCCTCAAGGGGATAAAAATTTGTTCTTGAGAGGTGAAAATAATCTTACTATATTTTATGTGCAACAGGCAGCTATAGATACAGTACTACATTAACTGATTTACAATATATCTGTGGTATTAAAATTTCTTGGGGTAGAAACAAATAGAAAAAGAAAAAGGTATAAAATATCTCCTTAAGGGGGCAATGGAATTGCATTGGAAACGGGAAGGGCTGAGGGAGAAATACTGGGTAAGAGAGGTTTGACTTTAAGCCTTTTAAGTATGCATTATAACTCACCCTAGCTTCAATTAAACATCTCCTTTTAAATATATGTTATTTTAATCAAGCCAAAATGTGTTGGTAAGAATATTCAATTCTGGGAGGCATAACTATGGGTGTTTCTCACAGTAAGCAATAAAATAAGTCATTTGTTCTTCAAAGCTAAATTTTAGTAATTTGTTCATGTATTTTAAAAATCTCTGAAGATAGTTTTACATACTTTATTGGTTCTGACACACTATAGATGTAATTACCTCTAATTTCTTTAATGATATATCTTGGAAAGTTACAAATTATATATAATCTTTTAGTTTTGTACTTAGTGATATGATTTGGGAAGAAATGATTATTCTCTGAAATAAGAAATATCATCATTTAGCATAATTTTGTGTAAATTTATACTTTTAAAGCTTATAGGAAGACTGAAATCTTGGGACCCATTTTTAAAACAATGAGTAAATTATCTTATAGAAAGAATGAACTAATTGTTCTGTTCCTACAGAACAATCCTGGTGGGTGATTATTTTCTAGGTATAAAGAGTATGTAATTTACTACCCAGTGGCATATTTCCTTGGGTGTTTTCTTGTCTTTTATGTTATTCACTTATTCCTTCAATACAATTACAGTGAATTTCACCATCTACTAAGAGGTAAAAATCAAATACCTAGAAAAACACAATGACTAACCTTGGCACTTTAAAAATGAATTTTAGACATCATCCAGAAAAATATATCCGCTCTCTCTTATTAATCTGATGCAGGAAATCACCCTATCAAACAATAATTTTAGCAAAAAAAGCAGAAACAAAACAAACAAAGCCAAACCCACCAAAGCAACAAAAACAAAACAAAAAAAAATGAAAGCAAACCCTTGTTTGTGTTACTCTCAATTGCTTTTCATAATGTGGGTCAACTTTCTCAAAGACTTGTATAATTTTGTTATGGAAGGAGGACCTGCCCCTAAGCAAATGAGACTAAAGATCTCATTAAACTTGGTAGATTGTCTTTGGGCAACTTTGTTAAATATTATATTTGTTCCATTGGGTTTTAGTTGGAAAGCTAGAAATAACATAGAGAAATTGTAATAATATTCTTACTTCAAATTTTTCAGGCTTTTTGTATTTGGCTGAGTGTTAAGGGCTGACTTATGCCCTGCCCCTAATTCAGATTTTGAAATTCTAACCCCAGTACCTTAGAATGTGACAACATTTGGAAACAGAGTTTTCATGGTGGTAATTAAGTTAAGGGGAGGTCAGTAGGATGGGCTCTAATCCAATAAGACAAAGTGCTTTTAGAAGAAGAGGAAATTTGGACATAGATGCATACAGAGGGAAAATGATGTGGAAATACAGAGAAAAGATGGCCATCTACGGGTCAAGGAGAGAGGCCTGAGAAGGAAACAACCCTGATGACCTGTGGATCTCAGACTTGCAGCCTCCAGAAGTGGAGAAAATAAATGTCTGGTATTTAAGCTACCCAGTCTGTGGTACTTTGCTATGATAGCCCTAGAAAACTAATATGCCGGGTTGACATTTATAAAATGTTCTTTACAATTTTTTGATATAATACACAGTTGACCCTTGATCAACCTGGTTAGGCACACCGATCCTCCATGCAGTGGAAAATGCATGTATAACTTATAGTCGACCCTCCATATGCATGGTTCCTCCATGTCCATAGATTCAACAACTGTGGATTGTGCAGTACTGTAGGACATAATTAGCAAAAACAATCTGCATGTAAGTGGACCCGTGTAGTTCAAACCCTTTTTTTTTCAAGGATCAACTGTATTATTTTTTGTGTTATTTTCTATCCATTTCCATCTCTTTGTTATATAGTTGTCTCTTAGCTAGAATGGTTAGCTATAGGTAGAATTCTGTGGGATAAAGGAGGTTTCTTTTAATAGAGAACTAAGACTATAGAGTTAGGAAGATACAGGTTTCTTTCTACCTGCATCTTAAATTGTGCCATTTACTTAGTCATTTCTTTCACTTTGAAAAGTCTAATTATACTTTCTTCTGCTTCATAATTATACTTGCTGCCACAATGAGGATAGAGTGATGGGACTAAATATTCCATAAAACTGAGATGATACATGCAATGCATCTAGCAAAGTGCCTGGATAGAAGAGTGATAATAAATACTTGTTCTCTTTCCATCTTCATTCTCTGCTCTCTTAAAGAAATGCCATACAAAATATAAAATTATCAATAACTTAAATTTGAATAAACATATCATCTAACTAATTATGAAACTAGTAGTGATAAAGCATTTGTTTATTTAAAATTAATTTTGTGTAATAAATACAGGGATTCTTTTCCAGACATTTATTTTTCACATGGAATTGTTATAGAAGCCATCAAATGATATTGTAGACAACATAGAAACAAACAGCATGGCTGATTTGATTAGAGGTAACAATTAATTTCAGAAAAAGTACCTACTATGAGTGATCTTTGTTGAGATATAGGTTTTCATCCAGCTGCATCTTCAAATTTCTTAGTCATTACTCTTGAAATGTATAGACATTTGTTCTAGGCAGTTCTGATTACAACTGTCTTTGATCATTGTACAGGTTTTTTTTTTTCCTGTAACAAGGAAATCTTCACTTCTATTTTTTATTTCTATGGCCCAAAGAGAGTATTTTGAGAGCTACTTTGAAACATGTCTCTCCATTTCTACAAAACCAAAGTCTAAAATTGTCAAATGTTTTAGAAGTGCCAAACTTGTTACAGAAGATTTCTTCATTTTTAACCCATGGGTACTCTTTGTTATTGCCATTTATGGTAACATACTCACTAATGGTGGAATTTGTGTGTATCATAATCTGCAGATTTTATTATTTTGGTCGTATATCTTTCTGATACCTGAAATGCAATATGATTTTAAAAAATAAATTTCTAGGGACTTCTTTGGTGGCGCAGTGGTTGAGAATCCACCTACCAATGCAGGGGACATGGGTTTGATCCCTGGGCTGGGAAGATCCTGCATGCTGCAGAGCAGCTAAGCCCGTGTGCCACAGCTACTGAGCCTGCACTCTAGAGCCTGCGAGCCACAACTACTGAGCCCACACACTGCAACTACTGAAGTCTGTGCACCTAGAGCCTGCGAGCCACAACTACTGAACCCACACGCTGCAACTACTGCAGCCTGCACACCTAGAGCCTGTGCTCTGCAACAAGAGAAGCCACCGCAATGAGAAGACCGCACACCGCAACGAAGAGTAGCCCCCGCTCACCCCAACTAGAGAAAGCCCGCATGCAGCAACGAGGACCCAACACAGCCAAAAATAATAAAATAAATAAATAAATGTCTAGTCTTTCCATTCTACATCAGTTCACTTCACTGACCTTCCCATAAATCTGGCAGTATTATCATCCTGTCTGCTTTCCAGTTAAACACACAGAGAGGTTAAGGACTCTCATTCTTATAATCCTTTGTTCAAACCATTGCCATATCCTACTGCTGCTTTTTTGTATCATCTATTGAGTGAGCTCTTTCTGCTCTAACCACTTAAAAAGCTTTGTGCAAATAATGAATTCGAGGCTGGACAGCAGCAACATTCTTTACAAGGACTTTCAATGTTCAGTCATCCCATCTGCATTAATCCAATTTTCAAGAATTGTTAGAGAGGCACATCAATGCTGATTGACGACGTGAAACACAGTCACAAGCTGGAGAGATGCAAGAGAATTTCTACTGATGAAAATAATCATCTTCATAATGTGATATGCCTTTAATAAATATTTAATGAGTACCTACTATGTGCCAAGTACTATTCTAAGTTATATGTATTTTATTAAGTTCCTCAAACTTCATAATCATGGAATCAGAAGTGAAGGTAAATATCACTTTATAGTATAAAACTATATACTGTGCAGAGACATTTATAAACCTTAATATGGATGGAAGTTAGTGTATTTAAATGAGATTAAGGGAAAGAATAGGAAAGGTAATTCTCGTATGGCAAAAACTTACCTCTATCTGTCCAGTTAGAGGAAATCAGTTGGTGATGGGTATGTTACACAATCACAAAACATATAATGGAGTCTACAGAAGAGACACAAAAACTTCATCAATCTGTTCATCTTCTGGAAGTCTATTCCACATGAGCAGAAAAACTGACGAAGTCTTGCCTGGTCTTATTGACATTTTCATGCCCTGGAGGGTAAAGGAAGTGATTATACGAACTATCATTTCTGGCCCAATTTTGATCAGCAAGGAGAATTTAGCTCATAAAAGGCCAGTGACAAGAGACTGGAAAAACTGGCCATGTCATTTTTAAGAATTTGGAGTACCTTGGGAGGGACATTCATTAGATGGGTACTCTAGACTTTAAGAAGAAAGGTTTCAAAAATTTCAGATATGAAAAACTTAGAAGAAAGCTCAGAAAGGTAGCAAAAGGTGCTAATGATATAACTCTGACAATGCAAATCTCAAATTATTTAAATGAGAAAGAAAATAAGGCTGATAGTGGAAGAAAATGACATAATTATGCAGAGAACATATATATTATGTCTACAGATCATAAAAAGACATGTACAGAAGAGGAAAAGGAAGATGGATAACCAAAAGGAAGAAAAATAAATATAGGACTGTAGTGTGAATTGGCAAGAATAGTGGCAGGAAGGTCAACATCCATAATGAGCTGAGGTTTGCAAAATTTGCTACCAACCACTGAGTTTGGCCTCAAATGGAAATGAGTAGGGCTATTTTGGGTGAAAAGTCAAGACTGTTCTGGTTGATATATTTCCCCCCTTGCTCTCTTGCACTTTGCTATTTCTTTCTCTATTAAACAAAGACATTATCTAATATTAAAACAAATTTCCTTTACTTTCCAGTATTTTCCCTAAGCCTTTCTCAGTCCAATATGTAGGATTCACAGTTTAAAAACTAATTTTCTAATCTACCAATGTAGGAAATGGAAGGGCCCAAGGCAAAGATGTTAAGCTGAATGTATTGAGGCCACAAGCTCATAGGTAGAAGATATAAGGAGACCTCAGGGTACACATCTTAAATGAAGGGCAAAGGTAGTACTCACAAGAGGGTATTTTCCTGCCTTCTCGAGATATTTCTCTAGCAAATTGTGATAGGATTATTATTATTTTTTAAATTAATTAAATTTATTTATTTTTGGCTGCATTGGGTCTTCATTGCTGTGCGTGGGCTTTCTCTAGTTGCGGAGAGCAGGGGCTACTCTGTTAAGGTGTGCGGGTTTCTCGTTGCAGTGGCCTCTCTTGTTGTGGAGCGCGGTCTCTAGGCGCACGGGCTTCAGTAGTTGTGGCTTGCGGGCTCTAGAGTACAGTCTCATTAGTCGTGGCGCACTGGCTTAGTTGCTCCGCGGCATGTGGGCTTCTGGGACCAGGGCTCCAACTTCTGTCCCCTGCATTGGCAAGGTGGATTCTTAACCACTGCACCACCAGGGAAGCCCGTAACTATTTTATTACTTCTTATTCTGTGGATCAGAAATTCAGGTAGGGTTCAGTGGGGATGGCTCCTCTGCTTCACATGGTATTAGCTAGGGCAACTCCACTGGAGTTAATGATGGAGTTATGATGGCCTCTATCGTTTGTCCAGGACCTCATCTTGGGTGGCGTTATCTGAGATGGCTGAACCTCTCTCTTTTCATGGAGTCTCCAGACTCAGTTACATGTATTGTCATTTTTCCTTGTGTGACCTCTCTGTCTACATGAAGTTTCATCCACCAAGGCTTATCTCTCCCGTCAGGTTATCCAACTTTACCACGCAGCTGGCTTCTCAGACAGTGGAAGGGAGAAGCTGATGGCCCTCTTGATGCTAAGGCACAGAGCTGGCCCTGAATCAATTCCACTGTCCTCTGTTGGTTAAATCTAGTCACAGACCAGTCAAGATTTGACAGGAAGGAAATAGACTCCAGCTCTTTAACGGAACAAGTGACAGGAGTGTACAGAGATGGAAGGAATTGTTGGCAGCCATTTAGCAGATGATCTAGCACGAAAACCTAAGAAAATGTTTATTTCTGAAAACTTATAGCAGAGGTTAGAATGTGGATAAAGTAGTGAAAATTATATTTTTCAAGCTACTTCCTTCTATCTAACCTAAAATGGAAAGAGATCAACAAACTAACACACACACACATACACACACACACACACCCCCATATTAACAAGAAGTATTGAGAGTCTGACACATTAGACTGAAGAAAAATAAGGTAAGTCTAGACCACTCAGTGAAGCAATAATTTAAGAGAAAGACAGCCAGTGCAAAATGCTAAAGTGTGCCAAGGAGACAAGCAAATTATAAGAGCTAGAACTCATGGTTGAGAGCAATTTGATGATACCTTACAAAACGAATCTGATTGTTTAGACTATGAGGAAAATATCTACATATTGGAAATAGGAATGTTATTTTAAAAACAAATTGGCTGTCCTATATTTAATTTACATAAAAATCAGATTTCTCAGAACTTGTTTTTCTAGCCCTGATGCAGAAATAAAAATAATATATATCCACCTCTTGGTGAGGGAATTACATTTTTTTCCAGTTATAGAAATCATAAAACTGCAAATTATCTGCAAAAATAAATATTTTTAAAGAGCTAAATCACTAGGGATGCCAAACTAATTCAATTCAACCTGGAATTATAACACCATTGTATGTGGTTTGTAAGGGCAGATATAAATTAAAAGTAAGAGGCTTAATACTCCCTGTTGAAAATAAGGAGAGAGACCCTCCTCTCTTTTCTTAGAGCATTTCCTTTAGAAAACTTCTAAGTTCTATCTCTGTCTCTTTGAAATATACATAAATCTCTTTAAAAACTAAATAAGCCTCTTGCACTTTATGACTCAGGAATGTCTTTCTCAAGGACCTAGGAGTCATTTCTTGAAAATGCAATCCAGGAAGATGGTGGCCCCATCTCCTAGTGTCCGTGGAAGTGTGGGAGCCTTACTTCGGTGAGTGCCTTACCACCTGTCAAAAAGATGAGTTTATTTTTCCTTTGGCTAAAGCCAATAAGCTAACACAGGCAGTCACTCCAATTACCAGATGAGTTTAGGATGAATGTGTGACAAATGGTTCTGTCAAGCACTCTTACTCGAGGACTATTTACTGTTTATCTTGAGAATATGTGTGTAATGAGTTGTATCTGCTTGGTTATACACGAGGGTGAGATTTCTTTCTGTCTTGCCATCTCTGAGCAGCTTGCGGGCCTAATATTTATTCAATAACGAAGTTTTCTTTTTCTTCTACCTTTGTGGACAGATTTTCTGGGTCGAGAGGACATTTGGGTTTTAATTATACTTCTGTAACAAGATACAGTTCATGAAAAACACAAATTGATTATAAAAGGAAAACAATGTATTAGAATAGTTTTAAGTTACTTTCGACGACTGAGAAATCTGATAGACTTAATCCCATGGCAACTAAAACCGTGGAGTAGAGAGGCAGCATTGGAGAACGGAACAGCCTGGACCCAGGGAATCCACGATTCTACTCTTGGTTTCACCATTTTGGTATTTGTATTTAATCTTATGAGGAATCATTTTTCTCATTTGTAAAATGAGGTTAAATTGGACTGGTGGCCTGTTGGCAATATCCATCTTTATATGTGTTTTATTTATTATACATTTTGCTTAGGTTATTTTCAAAGTAGAGAGACTACACATAAAAATTGAACTTCTGGATAAAAAGAAGAAGGAAAAGGAGAAGGAGAGGAAGAAGAAGAAGAAGGAGAAGGAGAGAAAAAAGGACGGTTTTGTTATACTGGGCTCATAATAACGTTAGCTGGATCTGAGAAGTGACTGACTCCTTGATCTGGACACATGCTCTTGAGTGGCCCACAGTCTTAATCATTCCCTGTTGTATATTAGTTGGTTTGTTCATCTACTTATATTTCCTGTATACATGTATGCAAGATATAGGTCACTGAACAAACCACTTAAAGTAGATGTGCATGATAAGAGCAAGAAGGGAAGGACTATCTGAATGGTACTTTTCGACTCTCTTTTAGTAGAAAAGTAACACTCACATGTGTATGTACATGGGCAAGGCAAACAATGGAAGGTTTCCAAGGTATGCTCCAGTAGGGGATTAATCCTTTGTATACTGACAGGCAGTTATTGGTGATGTAACCCAAGCACATCATTACCACCTGTGCCTTAACTGGCCAGAGTAGTTTCAACATAGAGCAAAACACACAGAACAAACAAACAAAAGTTGATGACTGATTCAAAATCTTACTAGTGGTGAATTCTAAAATGCCACCAAAGCTCTATGGTAAAGTGTATCCTTATTGATTAGATGCCAATTTTTAATCTTGGTTATATGTATATTTTTCAAATATAGATTTGAAACTGCTATTCCCTTTAAGCGTCTATTCACTTTTTTTTTTTTAAACAGAATTGCTCTTTCTCTTTTCCGTCAAACCTAAAGGTACCTAGTTCCTAAGATAGGCAAATGATCACTACATAAAGACATGTTATTTCTTCTTCAGCCTTCTAATGGACATTAGTTTTATATCTAGTTTACCAAACTGTGGCAGATCTGTGGGCTTTCACTTTGTAGCATGAATGAACATCTGATGAGGCATGTATGGTATGGTATATAAACTATCTATGGTATATGGTATAGTATATTAACTAATGTATGGTATAGTATATAAACTATAAATATATCATGATTTTTAAAAATCAGAAAATAGCCATATGTCAATGAAAAAAATCTTAGAATATCTACTGACTTAAAGTACTATTGAACAATGTCATAATTAGTTTCCAAATGATTTACAATTAGCTTTTCTTCCAAAGAATAATAAATAAGTAAGAAATGAAGCTTAATAATAAGCTTCTCTTTTTTTAGAAAGTTTCCTCATCAAAGAAATCAATATTGTTAATAATAGGAAATGTCACAAATGTCCAGGTCTGCTAAAAATAAACCTGTCTAAAGTGAAAAAAATTCAAAGAAAGGTAAAATAATCTCATTTATTTTTAGCTTGTAATGTGTTTTGGAGGACTAATTGCTTATATACTGAATACCCTGTCCAGGCAAATTAAAATAGAAGTGAAATTATGCTTGGAAATTGCCTGCGTCACACATTCAACCATCCAGATTTCAAACACAATGACCTCAGCAATTCTCTTGCTAAATCCATCACCCTCACATTCTTTATACATATTCCATTTCCAGTCTTTCACCCTGAATAGCTGGCTGAAAATCGTGTTTAGCCTTGAAGTGTTGGCAGCCACCCAGCTAATCTTCAAGACCGCCTAATGAAACGAAAGGGGTGGAGACCAAGCATACAGCATGCCAGCCTTGAGCACATTCCTTGTCAGTGGGCCTCATTCCATGACTATTAAATTATAATTTTAAATGATTTAATTTTTAAATGCTTTTTCATAGCCTGAAGCAATTTATGTGGGTGATATTAGGACCTCAGGGAATTAGCTTCTCCTTTGAATAAATATTAAGTAGTCAAAAAGTTTAGAACACAACTTGTTATATGTTAGTCTCAGTCCAACAAACAGTGGTATATAGGGTGATGTTTAAAATTTTTAGAACAAAGAATGCGATTGATTGTTTATGGAATTCAAGTCAGACCTTTACATATGGTATGGAAATGCCTAAAATCTTCTTTCAGTTCCGGAACTATGCAACATAGGTTAAAAATAAAACCATGTGTATGGCACTAGCAGCTAGGTATTTAAAATGTATTCTGATTTACAAGATTGGAAATTTCTCTTTGCTTCATTGACTTATGACTTCTTTGATTTGAAAAATAACCACAACTTAGAGACTAGGAAAATAGCAGATAAGGACACATTGCTAGAAGATAGCTACTTCACTACAATTTTTTATGACAGTTCAGACTCAGGATTTTATGGCTCACTAAAACTGAGTTCAAAGCCTACAGTATGCATTTTAGCAACACACAATTCTTCACCACCTACTGAGAAAGTTTTAGTGTTTAAACACTTAAAAGCTGGGAATATAGGATCATATTTGGTTACATAGTTCTACGGACAATAAAAATTGATTATTAATAATCATTGAATAGCATCCTGATTGATTTTTTATTTTCAACTTTTAATTTACGTCTTTACTTGCAAAACCCAGAGACCCATGGCCTGGGATTTTCTGTAGAAAGATTTGACAAAGGTAACAGTCTTAGCTTTATTGCTCTTGAGACTTGTGTCAACACCAGTGAAAAATTAGTTGTTTCTTGCCATGAAATAATGCTGCTACTTAAATTTGTATTTACTTGAAGAATTGAGAAAGTAGGTTGGAAATTAAAGAAACCAACAGAAATGATTAAATGTAGAGAATATTTTACATGTCAAAAGCAAATAATATGCTTCCTTCAGGCAAACAGTTTCCAGATTTCATGGAATCCTCATTATGACCCTCCCTCTTCCTGCATCCCAGGCCACTTTTTAAAAAAATTTTTATTGGAGTAAAATTGCTTTACAATGTTGTGTTAGTTTCTGCTGTACAATGGAGTGAATCAGCTATAGGTATACCTATATCTCCTCCTTCTTGGGCCTCCCTCCCTCCCTTACCCCCCATCTAGGTCATCACAGAGCAGCAAGCTGAGCTCCCTGTGCTATATACAGCAGGTTCCCACTTTTGGAGTGGTGTACTTAATTGACCTTATTCTGTTTATGCTGTTACTTCACAATGATGTTATTCTGGTGATTCCAGATTTTCTTAGAACTACTGTAGGCTTCATGGATTTCAAGGACTATAATGCTTTAACAGGACAATAATTTTATAAGTTCCAAAGTTGTTGGATAACACCAGTTTTCAACAATTTCCCAGGCATGCACAGTGGTTTATTTTTAATGAAGAACAAACTGATGTACAGCCAACTGTAAAATATTGGAAATAGCCATCTCCAAAGTATATCAGAGAAGGTTAAAAGGTCACAGGACTTCTTACAAAGTTAACATTTGAATTATTTTTCCGTTTAGCAAGCTGAATAAAGGGTATTCTAGATTCTTCAGATAAACTAAAACAACTAAAAATACAAAAACTTTTTCTGCAATCAAATCAAGACAAGTTAACTTAGAGTGGACTGGTGTGCAGGGCCAAAGAAATCACTGTATGACTGAAAAGGGAACTCAACAATCACTTTGAACATTTGAACAAAATTACGGCTCTATTCTTCAGAAATAACTAAAGAAAAAAAAATGTTAAGGGTTGTTACTTCTTTCTAAGTGAAAGTGAAATGCACTATTAGGAAAAAGAAATCCGTAGCGTCTACATTAATGAATTTATAACCTGTTTGGCACTTAGAGGGGTGCCAGGATATAGTGCTCAATAAAGGTCAGCATCCTCATCGTCATCTTCACTCATTGTTGTAAGTTGTTGGTAGCTGATAACAAGCAAGACAGATTGCTTGTTATCAAGATTCCTGCTTCAAAGGTCATTGACCATATTTCTCTTCAGGGAGTAAGGAATGGGTGTTGGGGTCAGAAAGCCTTCCTTAATTTGAACTATGTTTCTGCTACTTATTAGCAATGGAAACTTGGGCTTTTTTTTAAGTTTGGTGAATCAATTTCTGTTCTATAAATTAAGGCCAATAATTGCTACCTCACACGTTGGGCTAACAATGTAGTCTCTGACACATAGTAGGTGCTTTTTTCATATGTGCTAGTGTTCCCTCTTCTCTTTGAAACACATATTCAGTTGAAATGTTTTTCTGTGCACACCCTGTGTAAGAGGAGAGTTCTAGCAGTAACACATATCCATTCTCCACTTTGTCCTTAGAACAGAACCTCTGAATGTTCACTGGTCACATTGCTTTCCCGGATATGCTTCATTTCCCAGATATCTTTGCAGCTAAGTGTGGTCATTTGAGTTCTGACAGATATGAAAGTGAAAATAGAATGTTCAACTTCCTGAAAGTGTGCTAAATAGGTAGCCTGGCCCACTCCTTCCCTTTCCTAATTTTTGCTGACTGGAATGTAAAAGTAATCACTGGAGCAACAGCAGCCATTTTGAGTCATGCAGAAGAGGGCCACACCCTAGGAATGGATCATTAGAAGCTAGGAAAAATGTGTGTGTCTCTAATGAAATATTGTTCTAATTAAGGTATGTCGTCTGACCCCAGAGCCTTAGACTGTCAAATTCCAGGATAAAAATTTTATGCATTTTAGTCACTGTTAATTTCAGTTTTCTATCACAAGTAGCAAAAGCTAATCCTAACTAACACTATCCCAAAATATATTTGGGAGTATAAGCAGAATTGACATATTATTCATGTATTCTTATGGTTTATTATTTTTGATAGCACTTTTGTTAGGGTTACCTTTTTATGCAAGTTTCTCAGAAATACTTGAATTATATTTATAACACAGAAAATAATTCTGTATGAGCCAGAGAAGTTGGTATGGCATAGGGTTACAAATAATAACATTTAAAGACAGGGATCTACTCCCTTTGACTAAGCTTTGGGTTCTATACAATCCACACAGTGGGACTGAAAAAAGTGATTGGTGTCTGATCATCTGTTCTGGTTACTCTTGCTATACTATAGAACACCCAAAACTTAATGGCTGAAAACCACCATTTTATTATGTGCAAGAATTCTGGAGTCAAGAATTGGGACAGGATATAGGAAAGTTGCTAGTCTTTATGTTATGGTGTCTGGGCCTCAAAGGAGATCAGCTGAAAGCTGGGGTGACTCAAGAGTCAAGGGCTAGAATTATCTGAAGTTCACTCCTTACAAGTATGTCTGCTGTTGTCCTATAAGGACTAGAAGACTAGCATTGCCAATTGGCATAACTTATACATGGTTTCTCCCTGTGTTTTGTCTTCCTCATGGCATAGTGGCCTCAAGGTACTTATTCATATATCTTACAGAGTGGTACAGGGCTCCCAATACATGTGTTTTCAATCAATGTGATAGAAGCTGCATCATCCTTTACTAACTATCCCCACTTATGCTGGTCTGTAGTTGAGGAAGCAGTTGCCTGCCTGCTGAGATATAAGAGGCGGGGACATAGACTCTACCTCTTGTTGGAAGGAATGTCAAAGAACTTGGAGGAAGGAATGATTTAAAATAGCCACACCTTTGTGTACTGAAGGAGAAGTAAGTAGCTCCGAGTTTTGTCATGGCTAGGCCTGGTACTGCCCAATGGTACAGTAAGGAATAGAGCAAGGACTTAATGTGACTTTTCAAGGCAAATTATTGAATGTTGCTGTGGTCCTTCCAGCCCAACTAATAGATAAAACATAGGGAACCCAGAGATGTGAGTAATTCTGACCTAGCAGATGATTATCCTACACAGGTTGCACTGACCTCTGAAATTTGAATGAACTTTATGAGGAACTAACATCTAGGTAACTAGCAACAGTGAAGCATTGGGGAGCTGCTTCCACTTTTATCATTATCTGGTTGATTTCTTTGCATTGCTTAGGTCTGGGTCAAACCAAACACAGCAACCCTGTGTTTGAGTTTCTATTCTCACCAGTCTTCATACTTCGCGGTCTAGTGTCTTAACCTGGTTTGGATGAACAAGAACCTTTTATACTTGGAGACATTAAAACTTGATAGTGGTGACATTATTAATATTTCAAGTTCAATAACTTTTCTAATTAGAACCAGACAGAAATAAACGTCAAGGTATTCTTGCTTATTGGGTGACAAATAATTTCTCGTACCAAGAATTTGTAAACTGAGAGACTAATATTAGAAAAAAAATTTTAGTTTAACTGTTAAAATTCTGTGTCTCAATTTGCTTGTCATGCAACCAATGAAAATTCTACCTAACTTGGGGAAGTTTGGTGGGAATTAAAAATATGAGCGTGAACAGCTCCTGGCACAGAGCAGGCACTTAGTAAATGCTGGCTTCCTCTTCGCCGTGTGGCCTCCTGTAGACTCTGTCACACTCCAGGGCAGTGTCTCATTTCCTAAAGTGAGTCTGCAACTTGGAAATTCAATTTCTGATTCACTGAAAAGGAAATTACAACAAGGCTCAAAATCACCATTGTTTCAAAAGTTCTACCTTTCTAAAAATTAACAAAAGAGCTGATACTTATATTTCTAAGTCATCTTTCATGATCAAAAAATATGCTATTCCAGGGTACTATCATTTCAGTGAGAAATAAGGAGGTTATGGCTTAGAGAGTTTCAAACATGAAAAAAACAAATTTACATTTCTTACCGTAATTTTAATAATTAAGTTGTCATTCGTAGCCATAATTGTAGGCTTATAAATCTAACCCTCTCTGAACATAAGGAGTTGGCTGTTTACAACTAGCTTCTGCCCACGAACATTGGCCTTATTTCTCTGCTCACATAAATTAGTCACTAGTGCTTCACAACATTTTATCATCATTATCACACAGCTTTACAACAGAGCACAGCAGGGCTCCAGTGGAGTAGCTGTGTGTGTGGCTTGTATATTCCCTAGTCTAGAACAGTCACAGCTTGTAATGGATGTGATAATAGAAACTGATCCCTACCCAGTGGATTTCATTATACACTGTCTGCCTTATGCAAACTTGTGCTTTGGGAAACATCAGTTTTATTTATTTATTTTTAACAACTTTATTGGAGTATTGTGCTATGCAGCTGCTTCCCACTAGCTATCTATTTTACATCCGGTAGTGTATAGATCAATTTTAAACTGAAATATCAGAGAACATTTGGCTACAACTGTTAAAATACATAAGAGTGATTTTAAAAATAAAAATATTCATGTTACTAAACAGAAAGTAAGAGGTAGAAAGTTCCAGGAATGGGCCAGCAAAGTAAAGTTTTCAGAAAGGGCTCTGGCTGTTTCCACCTTCTGTTCTGCCATTCTCAGCATGTTGGTGATGCCTTCTCTAGCTGCACCAGGCACTACAATCTTATAGGGCATTGTCCAAAAACAGAGAGGAAGGAGCAGATCTTCTTTTTGACTTTTGTCAGCGAGATAATTTTCCCAGAATCCCCCTATAGACTTCTTTCATTTCATTGGCCAGAACTTGGTCACATGGCCACACTGACTGCAAAGGGGGCAGGAGATGGAGTGTCTGTCACTTTCACCCTCTGTCACGGGAAGCAGACTCTGCTAATGAACAAGACTAGAAAAAGAGTGACTGTAGGGTACCTATGGAAGATCTCCTGTCATCCCTGATAACTGGTAATCGCTGTAAAGTTACAGCTAAGGTCATTGATATTTTAGAGGAATAGTTAAATAAAAATAAGAAAATAATGATACAAGCGGCTGGCATTTGTTGAGGGCTTACTGTGTGCCAAGTGTGGTGCTAAATGATTTACATTTACCATCTCATTTAACTTTAAAAATCAGCCTATGAGGACAATATTATTACATCCTTTCTATAAAGGAGGAAACTAAGATTTAGAGAGATAAAGTAACTTTCCCCAGACATGCAGCTGTTGAGAGTGGGGTCAGTATTTGAAGGCAGCTACCCTGACCCTAGAGTTTATGTTCCTTATCAAATTGAAAATATAATTCTTGGGTCCCTACTACATTTTAATCAGTGTGTCTTACTACACCAAGAGTCTTAGCAACACGCAAGGCGATTTGTTTCTCTTTTTCATCGGAATCATAGTCTTAAGGGGTGATTGCTAAGGTGATTATACATGTGCATATTCTCAAAGGGGATAAAGTATTTAGAGATTGCAATAAAGGGATTTAACCTGTTATAAAATGTGAGAGAAGTCTTCTTTGAATAAGTCATCAGTATTAGTCTGGGTTCTCCAGAGATACAGAACCAATAGTGTGTGTGTGTGTGTGTGTGTGTGTGTGTGTGTGTGTGTGTGTGTGTGTGTATTGCTGTGTGTACAAACACACACATATATGAAATACATGAGATACAGAACCAATAGTGTGTGTGTGTGTGTGTGTGTATACAGAGAGAGAGAGAGAGATTGTAGGGAATTGCTTGCTCACCTGTAGGAGTTTGCAAGTTTGAAATCTGCAGGGCAGGCTGGGAGTTCCCACAAGAGCTGATATCACAGTCTCAAATTTGAAGGCTGTTTTGAGGCAGAATTATTTCTTTTTCAGGGGATCTCAGTCTTTTAAGGCCTTCAGCTGATTGGATGAGTCCCACTCACATTATAGAGGGTAATCTGCTTATTTAAAATGTACTTATTTAAATGTTAGTCACTTCTAAAAAATAAATACCTTCAGAGCAACATCTCCACTGGTGTTTGCCCAAACGACTGAGCACCATAGCTGTGGTAAGTTGACAGAACTAACCATCACATCATCTTTAGTCTCAAACTCCAAGAATGAGTAGAAATTATCCAAGAGCTGGGGAAAGAGAACTCTAAGAATAAAGAACTGAGTGAATAGAGGCATGAGTCAGGATAGAGTTTGGTACATTTAAGGAAATGAAAGAAATTTCTAATGGCTGCATCAGATAAACAAGAGTAGTGATGGCTTGAAATGAGACTGGAGATAAGGAAAGGATCTCTATCATGAAAAGCCTTTGAAGTGGACACTTAAAAGTTCTTCAACACTCACATCTTTGTGTTTTAGTGCATTTTGAGTTTTATTTGTTTAAGGTATAACTCAAAAGCTACAATTTCTAATATCCCTTAAGTTAAGGTGCAGACATGTCACTTATGTTCACCCAATCAAATATAAAACTTGATTTGGTAAGTGAGCCACCTGGGAAAATTGGCTGTGTACTGGACATCCACCTTACATGTGAGTGGTTGAAATGGCAACCAGGTTTTGGGGGTGGTGGCAGGTTCCTGATTGAATTATATGGATTTGAGGGGAATTTGTAAGATGAAATCAGAAAGACTGGAAGATTAAGTGAGTGTTGGAGATTAGAATGAGGAAAGGCTTAGCTTCTATCCATTTTTTAATGTTATCTATAATCTATTTTTACTAAACTTTATCTATATTCCATCCACAGAATCTCACTTATATATTTATGGTTAATACACATCAATATTCACCTCTTAAAAATAATTTGCTCTTTTATCTAAACTGTTCTCAAGATACCACCATTGTATTATTTATTATCTTTCATAAAGCCATATGCAACATAGTCCTTTATAACTTAATGATAGAAAAAAGCTTACCTATTATTATGCTTTTTAAAAATAAAATGTTTAAGTGATTCACTATACTTAATATTTGGTTTTAATAGCAAGGAACTTCAAAATCAAATTTTGCACTAATTTGCAACAAATTTAGTGTAAGTTTCTTGAACAAAATTTTCCCTTAAGTTATGATATACTTCTTTTGTTTTTACTTTAAAGGTCGTACTTTAGGATTTTTTTTTTTTTTTTTTTTTGGTATGATCAAGGTGGAAACTATGATGGGATTAAGTGTGGAATGTGCCAAAATAGAAAGCAAGCTTTTTCTGGCTTTTTTTTTTTTTTACCTTCAAAATTATTCTTTAGCCTAAGGGATTCACATCTTATTACTTGAGTCCTTACAAAGGGCACTCCCTCACAATTATTTTGAGCTCAAAGTACTGTTAGAGGAAGCTACCTTAGTCTGAAATAAACTCAATCAATGTTTCTTTGAGATACTTAAAGAGTTCACCTGAAGATTTATAACACAGAAGTCAAGGAAATATAATTTTACTCCGCAGATTTTGACCTCACAATTGGAAGTATCGAAGGAAGTGGTAAACAAAGGTTTTTAAAGCTTTTGGATGAATGAAAAGCATAATCGCATAGGCTCTATTTTCCAAGAACACCAAAAAACAAAAAGGTTGAATTCAGGTATGTGTCTTAGCTCAGCATCTGCTCCAAAGTGCAGAGGGGATAAGACTTGGGGCTTAGATCTCTCTCTTTCCTCTAAGATGCATTTTTATAAAGAAAAATCTAGTTTTCATAAGAATAGAGGCTACATTTCATGTTTACAGTTTTCTATTTTTTCCTCATGGAATTTCTCTTGAACATTTTTTTCACACTTTAGATTAGGGGCTATTTTGTCATACAAATTTGTTCAACATGAGATAATTCATATATTAAAAACTAAATCAAATTATATTAAGTAAAGGAAATTAGTAAATTGCCACTAAATTTCTCAGGTCCCTTCATTGTATTATAAGCTTTTCATTGTTTTAAGCAAATGTGTATAAACATGATTAGTATATTCCAGTGAAATATTTTAGTAAATAGATTTGAAATTATAGCTTTTGAGTGATATGCGCAAGTGGTATAGAGTATAATTTAAAGCAATTTGTTCACATTTTTTTGAGTTTTGTAATTGAAATTTGTATCAAGATAATTGGAGATTCATATGCAGTTGTAAGAAATAACACAGATAGATACCCTATACCCTTTACCGCAATGGTAATATCTGCCAAAACTATAATATAGTATCACAACCTGGGTTTGACATTGAATGCAATCACATATTTTCACAGATTTTCTCAGTTTTGCTTATATTCATTTGTGTGCATGTATGTGTGTGTGTGTGTGTATTTAGTTCTATCACATTTTATCACATGTATAGGTTTGCATATCCATAATCACAGTCAAAACACATAATAATTTCATAACTAGGATCCTTCATGTTGCCCTTTTATAACCATACTCACTACCTCCACCTTCTCCCGTCCCCAACCCTGGCAACCCACTCATCTCCTTTCATTTAAAAAAATTTGTCATTTCAAAACAATTATATAAATGGAGCCATATAGTATATTGCCCTTTGGCACTGGCTTTTTTCATTCAGCATAATTCTCTGGTGATGCACAGGTTGTTGTGTGTAGCAATAGTGTGTTCTTTTTTATTACAGGGTAGTATCCATGGTATGGATGTACCATAGTTTATCCATTCACCCATTGAATAATATCTGAGTTAGTTCTAGTTTTTGGCTATTACAGCTATATATAGGATTTTGTGTGAATGTAAGTTTTCATTTCTCTGGGATAAATACTCAGGAGTGTAATTGTTGGGAAGTTTGATAGCTTTATGCTTCGATTTTTAAGAAAATGCCAATTTTTTTTCAAGAGTAAATGTACAATTTTACATACCTTCTAGTAAGGTATGAGTTATCTAGTTTTTCCATATTCATGCCAGCATTTGGTGTTCACACTATTTTTTTTTGAATTTCAAGATAAGTATCTGCTGATAACTCATAGTAGTTTTTTTTTTTTTGTGGTACGCGGGTCTCTCACTGTTGTGGCCTCTCCCGTTGCGGAGCACAGGCTCCGGACGCGCAGGCTCAGCGGCCACGGCTCA
>NC_041221.1:53702173-53715062 GCF_002837175.3 Physeter macrocephalus
GCTCACGGGCCCAGCCGCTCCGCGGCATGTGGGATCTTCCCGGACCGGGGCACGAACCCGCGTTCCCTGCATCGGCAGGCGGATTCTCAACCACTGCGCCACCGGGGAAGCCCCATAGTAGTTTTAATTTGCATTACTCTGATGAGTAATAATGTAGAACATCTTTTCAAGTGCTTATTTGCCATGTATATATCCTCTTTGGTGAAATGTTTTGGTGAAAATTTGCCAATTTTCTAACTGGATTTTTTTAAACTATTGAGTTTTAAAATTTTTAATTTAATGAGGTCAAATTTTCCTTTTATGGATCATGCTTTTGGTGTCAAGTCAAAACTCTTTGTCTTATTCTATATGCTAAAGATTTTTTCCAATGTTTTATTTCCTATAAGTTTTATGATTTTATAATATAAGTCTCTGATTTATTTTGTATAAGGTGTGAGGTTTAGTTCGAGGTTCATAATTTTGCTGATGTAGGGTCAGTTGCTCTGGCACCATTTATTGAAAACACTAGTCTTCCTCCATGAAATTGCTTTTATGCCTTGGTCAACAATCAGTTGAGCATATTTGTGTGGGCCTGTCTGACTTCTCTGTACTGTTTCACTGATCTATGTCTCTGTCCCTCAACCAATACCATACTACCTTGATTACTGTAACTAATAGTAAGCCTTAATATTGATTAAGTGATTGCTCCCAATTTATTCTTGTGTTAAAAGTTGTTTTACCTATTATAGTGCCTGCACCTTTCCATATAAATTTTAGAATCAGCTTGTTGATGTCCAAAAAGCCTTGCCACTACAGGATGCCATTTTTTTCTCCATGGACCTAAGATGCCTCGTCACTGTATTAACTTTTAAATAATTTGGAAGCTCAAATGTAAGATTTTAGAAAAGCTAAATCAGGTAAAAAAACATCTTGCACTGACTAGATAAGTGAATAGTCTACATATACAGAATGTGTCCTAATTTCTTTTTTTGTATTATAAGATAATACATTTGAAATAAAATACTTTCTCTGAAATGAAAAACCTTGGGAAACATTAAGAAGTATACTCTTCATATTGGTGTACAGACAGATCTGTAGTTTAAAAGGAGTACTGGGCTTTAAGATCATCAAAATGAGGATGAGTTATTATTTTTGTGGTGAAACTCCAAGGTTCTGGTTAATAGAAAGTTTGAGAACTTTGAGTGTTAGATTAAGTGATTTTTATATAATTAATTAATTAGCGAAGGCTATGCCTTAATAAGATATCATATCTCATTTACATTCAACAATTGAAGAGAAATAGAACAACTTGGGAAGTAAATAAGACAAAGGTTTTAAAATGAAACTTTGTGTTGGATAATATTAATTAGCACCCAATATTTATTTTTTTTACCCATTTCTTGGGGACCTTCTTGTTTAGTGTGGCCTGGAGAGCTAAATACTCCATTTCCTTGTCATTAGCTTTCTAGATATAAATCATTTTCCACCTATTAAATGCACTGTGTGAGATTTAGAAGATAGAAATGAGACAAGCATCATCTTCCTTCTACTGCTGGCTGTTTCCTGCTGTAACCAATGGGATGGAGAAATAATTGTTTTGTTTTTGTTTTCTGCAGCAGAATTCCATGTCTAGTCACCAGCTTTGGTATTGAAAAGGAGTTAAGAGTGGTGGTGCAACAGCTTCTCAATCCTGGTTTCTTGATCGTCAAGGTACTACCGAGAAGTGTGGTTCTTGAACCTAAAACTTCCTTTGGCATCCTTCAGGTTCCTAACCCTTCTGGAGTGCGGTCGAGTGCGGTCGAGGTAGTAGCTACTCTGGTGGTCTGTTCTGTGGCTTTCTGTGGTACAGGTCTCAATGAGATCACTTTGCTCCAGCCCTTTAAACATTCTACAGGTGCCATTTTTCCACATTAAAACTCTTTCTGCTCAAAATACCTGGAGGGTTTCTATTTACTGAATAGAATCCAAATTGATACATAGTTCTGCAGAAACATTATAAAAGTAAGCACCAATAAACATGGAGAAAATCGAGGAATGATTCAGTACCTGACTTTTTAAAGAGGTAGTGAACAGGCTTCTCAATACCCTGTTTTACTGACATGATGGCAATTGTAATTGGACACCTCACCCACCAGCAATATTTGCTAGACTATTTACTGAATAGAATCCAAATTGATACATAATTCTGCAGAAACATTATAAAAGTAAGCACCAATAAACATGGAGAAAATCGAGGAATGATTCAGTACCTGACTTTTTAAAGAGGTAGTGAACAGGCTTCTCAATACACTGTTTTACTGACATGATGGCAATTGTAATTGGACACCTCACCCACCAGCAATATGTGCTAGAAGCAGCTCTGATATGCTGCTCCTTAAGTCAGATGTTTTTGAAGTTTAAGAAAATGAAAGTAAGAAAGTTACCCTGTGTTTTTACTTCTGCCTAAGATATCTTCAGTGAGAGACAAATAGGTGTTTTTTGTTTGTTTGTTTTTTGCAGTACGTGGGCCTCTCACTGCTGTGGCCTCTCCCGTTGCGGATCACAGGCTCCGGACACCCAGGCTCAGTGGCCATGGCTCACGGGCCCAGCCGCTCCGCGGCATGTGGGATCCTCCCGGACTCAGCGGCCATGGCTCACGGGCCCAGCCGCTCCGCGGCATGTGGGATCTTCCCGGACCGGGGCACGAACCCGCGTTCCCTGCATCGGCAGGCGGATTCTCAACCACTGTGCCACCGGGGAAGCCCCATAGTAGTTTTAATTTGCATTACTCTGATGAGTAATAATGTAGAACATCTTTTCAAGTGCTTATTTGCCATGTATATATCCTCTTTGGTGAAATGTTTTGGTGAAAATTTGCCAATTTTCTAACTGGATTTTTTTAAACTATTGAGTTTTAAGATATATATATACACACTCTGTAGTGTGTATTTTTATCCATTTAACAGCATCTTTTGCAGATAAAATTTTTAATTTAATGAGGTCAAATTTTCCTTTTATGGATCATGCTTTTGGTGTCAAGTCAAAACTCTTTGTCTTATTCTATATGCTAAAGATTTTTTCCAATGTTTTATTTCCTATAAGTTTTATGATTTTATAATATAAGTCTCTGATTTATTTTGTATAAGGTGTGAGGTTTAGTTCGAGGTTCATAATTTTGCTGATGTAGGGTCAGTTGCTCTGGCACCATTTATTGAAAACACTAGTCTTCCTCCATGAAATTGCTTTTATGCCTTGGTCAACAATCAGTTGAGCATATTTGTGTGGGCCTGTCTGACTTCTCTGTACTGTTTCACTGATCTATGTCTCTGTCCCTCAACCAATACCATACTACCTTGATTACTGTAACTAATAGTAAGCCTTAATATTGATTAAGTGATTGCTCCCAATTTATTCTTGTGTTAAAAGTTGTTTTACCTATTATAGTGCCTGCACCTTTCCATATAAATTTTAGAATCAGCTTGTTGATGTCCAAAAAGCCTTGCCACTACAGGATGCCATTTTTTTCTCCATGGACCTAAGATGCCTCGTCACTGTATTAACTTTTAAATAATTTGGAAGCTCAAATGTAAGATTTTAGAAAAGCTAAATCAGGTAAAAAAACATCTTGCACTGACTAGATAAGTGAATAGTCTACATATACAGAATGTGTCCTAATTTCTTTTTTTGTATTATAAGATAATACATTTGAAATAAAATACTTTCTCTGAAATGAAAAACCTTGGGAAACATTAAGAAGTATACTCTTCATATTGGTGTACAGACAGATCTGTAGTTTAAAAGGAGTACTGGGCTTTAAGATCATCAAAATGAGGATGAGTTATTATTTTTGTGGTGAAACTCCAAGGTTCTGGTTAATAGAAAGTTTGAGAACTTTGAGTGTTAGATTAAGTGATTTTTATATAATTAATTAATTAGCGAAGGCTATGCCTTAATAAGATATCATATCTCATTTACATTCAACAATTGAAGAGAAATAGAACAACTTGGGAAGTAAATAAGACAAAGGTTTTAAAATGAAACTTTGTGTTGGATAATATTAATTAGCACCCAATATTTATTTTTTTTACCCATTTCTTGGGGACCTTCTTGTTTAGTGTGGCCTGGAGAGCTAAATACTCCATTTCCTTGTCATTAGCTTTCTAGATATAAATCATTTTCCACCTATTAAATGCACTGTGTGAGATTTAGAAGATAGAAATGAGACAAGCATCATCTTCCTTCTACTGCTGGCTGTTTCCTGCTGTAACCAATGGGATGGAGAAATAATTGTTTTGTTTTTGTTTTCTGCAGCAGAATTCCATGTCTAGTCACCAGCTTTGGTATTGAAAAGGAGTTAAGAGTGGTGGTGCAACAGCTTCTCAATCCTGGTTTCTTGATCGTCAAGGTACTACCGAGAAGTGTGGTTCTTGAACCTAAAACTTCCTTTGGCATCCTTCAGGTTCCTAACCCTTCTGGAGTGCGGTCGAGTGCGGTCGAGGTAGTAGCTACTCTGGTGGTCTGTTCTGTGGCTTTCTGTGGTACAGGTCTCAATGAGATCACTTTGCTCCAGCCCTTTAAACATTCTACAGGTGCCATTTTTCCACATTAAAACTCTTTCTGCTCAAAATACCTGGAGGGTTTCTATTTACTGAATAGAATCCAAATTGATACATAGTTCTGCAGAAACATTATAAAAGTAAGCACCAATAAACATGGAGAAAATCGAGGAATGATTCAGTACCTGACTTTTTAAAGAGGTAGTGAACAGGCTTCTCAATACCCTGTTTTACTGACATGATGGCAATTGTAATTGGACACCTCACCCACCAGCAATATTTGCTAGAAGCAGCTCTGATATGCTGCTCCTTAAGTCAGATGTTTTTGAAGTTTAAGAAAATGAAAGTAAGAAAGTTACTCTGTGTTTTTACTTCTGCCTAAGATATCTTCAGTGAGAGACAAATAGGTGTTTTTTGTTTGTTTGTTTTTTGCAGTACGTGGGCCTCTCACTGCTGTGGCCTCTCCCGTTGCGGATCACAGGCTCCGGACACCCAGGCTCAGTGGCCATGGCTCACGGGCCCAGCCGCTCCGCGGCATGTGGGATCCTCCCGGACCGGGGCATGAACCTGTGTCCCCTGCATTGGCAGGCGGACTCTCAACCACTGCGCCACCAGGGAAGCCCCAAATAGGTGGTTTTAAGACTGGTTTTTAAAAATGCAACTCAGGGGCTTCCCTGGTGGGTCAGTGGTTGAGAATCTGCCTGCCAATGCAGGGGACAAGGGTTCGAGCCCTGGTCCGGGAAGATCCCACATGCCACGGAGCAACTGGGCCCGTGAGCCACAACTACTGAGCCTGCGTGTCTGGAGCCTGAGCTCCACAACAAGAGAGGCCATGACAGTGAGAGGCCCACGCACCGCAATGAAGAGTGGCCCCCGCTTGCTGCAACTAGAGAAAGCCCTCGCACAGAAATGAAGACCCAACACAGCCAAAAATAAAAATAAATAAAAATGCAACTCAGTAGATCCATCTTCTAAATGACAGCGTAAAGAGCTCTGTGTATCTGTTCCCCAGCAAAACAACCATAGTGTTTTTTGTCCCCTCAAAATTCATATGGTGAAACAATCCCCAATGTGACAGTATTTGGAAGTGGGGCCTCCGGGAGGTGATTAGGTCATTAGGGTGGAACACTCATGAATAGGATTAGTGCCCTTATAAAATAGACCCAGGAGAGCTCCTTTGTCCCTTCCTCTACATGAGGACACAGAGAGATGATGTCAACCTATGGATCAGGAAGTGGGCCTTGACCAGATACAGAATCTGCTGGCATCTTGATCATGGACTTCCCAGGCTCCAGAACAGTCAGAAATAAATGTTTATTGAGATGCCCAGTCTATTTTTGTTATTAGTAGCCCAAATGAATCAAGAGAAGCAGTTAATTTGTATTTCTCTTAGACTCTCTTTCAAGAGAATCAGGCTTAAGTTTCAATGAAATTAATTAATGGTAAATGAGAAGAATGACCATTACTCTGTAAATATGTTATTAGTCTCTGAAGTTTATTTTTCCCAGTACAGATTTCTAGTGCTTTTAAGCTGTAAAGTGCCTAGCAAAGTATTAGTGGTTTTATTATTATTTTAAATGATTAAAGAAAGCAATAGAGATACACTTTAACCCTTCATAACGTGGGCAGTCTCTATTCCCAAGGGTGCAGAGAACTGCAAAATGGAGTGAAAGGCAGGAAGCTTTTATAGGATAAGGAATAAAGAACAAGGAAGAGAGAAATAGAAAATAAATAAAGAACAAGGAAATAAGTACAGGGCCCAGAGTTGGCTTGGCTTTTGGGGATTGGCTGGTTGGATAGACTACATTTCTGGTCAAGCAGAGCATTTACAGAGACACTGTATAAATTTAAATGCTGTATAAATTTCGGTTTGCTGAGTGGCACCCCAGGAGGAGCAGTTCCATCTTGAGTCTACAAATTTATTTCAACATTATCCATAATCATCTTCCTTTCTACATTTTTTTTACAGCAGTTTTATACCCTCAGTCTCCTAGTCATTCATATACAAAAATTAGAATTTATCTTTGACTCATTCATGTCTGTCCTTTCATATCAAGTTAATCACTAAAATTTATTGACAATTTATTTTCAATTAATCTCTCCCTTTTTGTTGTCATTACCATGTTCTAGTTTCAGATAGTTATTATCACCTGCTTGTACTAAAGAAATAAATATCTATATGTTTCTCTATTGTCTATCGTCCTTCTCCTAACAATTATACACATTACTGCCAGAGGAATTTTTCATACGTTCATTCTCAGAGTGTCTCTTTCCTGCCCCAAAGTATTCGATGACTGCTGGTTGGCTACTGAATTTATTTCAAACTTCCTGGCCTGGTATGTGAAACCTTTCTTAGTGTTTTGCAGCCTACCATTTCAATGCAAAAGAGATGAACAATTCTCTGACGATGAATTAATGCATTCTCTCACACATATTAATGTCTCTTACAGGAAAAAAAAAATTAAATGGAATCACTGCTTTATAAATGTGGAGCAGTGTGTTGAATCTGAGTGAACAGCTCCGTTTACAAAGCTCCGTAACAAAACCAGGCTGTACTTTCAGAGTAAAGCAGAACATTTACATTAGCAAATTATGATGTGGGTCTCTTTTGGTCACAAAACAGGAAAGAGAGAGGGATTTTTAATTTTGTAATAAAATTGATTACTAGGACCTTGTATTAATTTCTTATTGCTGCTAAAACAAATTACTACTACAAACTTGGTGTCCTTAAACAACACAAATTTGTTATTTTACAGTTCTAGAGGTCAGAACTCTGAAATGGGTATCATTGGACTAAAATCAAGGTGTCTGCAGGGCTACATTCCTTCTGGAGTCTCTAAGGGAGAATCTGTTTCCTTGCCTTTTCCAGCTTCTAGAGGCTACCTATATTCCTTGCCTCATGGTCCCTTTCCATTTTCAAAGCCAGCAGTGGCTGGTCAACTCTCTCACATCGCATCACTCTGACACTGACTCTTCTGCTTCCCTTGTCTACATTTAATGACCCTTGTGATTGCATTGGGTCCACCTGGATAATCCATCGGGATGATGTCTTTATCTTTAGTCCAGCTGATTAGTAAGCTTAAATTCATCTGCTTCTTTAATTTCTCTTTGTCATGGGATACAACATTTTCATAGGTCCAAGAGAGTAGGACATGGACATCTTTGGGAGGCCATTATTCTATCTACCGCTGGACCATTCAAAATAGAACTGAAAACAGTAGACTCCAGAACTTTGTCCAGGGTTTATTTAAAGTATCTATATCAGCTTGGCTACTCTCAACCACTTCCTGAATCCTTCTCTCCCTTCCCAACCATTAGAAAATTCATTGCATTCAGAAAATCCTGAGTCTTCTACCTGAGGAAGGATTTAAAAAAAATTTTTTTTATTGACATATAGTTGATTTACAATGTTGTGTTGATTTCTACTGTACAGCAAAGTGATTCAGTTATGCATATATATACATTCTTTCCATATTCTTTTCCATTATGGTTTATCACAGGATATTGAATATAGTTCCCTGTGCTGTACAGTAGGACCTTGTTGTTTATCTACTCTAAATATGATAGTTTGCATCTGCTAACCCCAAACTCCCAATCCATCCCTCCCCCCCGCCCCTTCTCCTTGGCAACGACAAGTCTGTTTTCTACGCCTGTGAGTCTGTTTCTGTTTTGTGGATAAGTTCATTTATGTCATAGTTTAGATTCCACATATAAGTGATATCATATGGTACGAGGAAGGATGTTTTGACATCCTTTCCTTCCCCTCCTGTCAAGCCAGCTGGGGAATAGCTCCAAAAGAATCAATAGAATCAAGAGGAGAAGGTAAGATTGGCAACTCATTTCCTGGATGGACTTCTTTGTATGCAGCAGATTGACATTTTGCCATCTGGGAAGATCTACCTGGGGCAAGACTAGAATTAGAGGGAGATAAGGGAGTAGAGAGATAAGCTGTAGTCCAACACTGGGACATCTGCAGTGTATTAAGGCTGAAGGTCAAGTTGGCACTGCAAGAACTGGAAAGTTGTACCACCTGACTGCCCCCACCCCCGTTAGGAGTGCTCCACGAGGGGGTCGCTGGCATTACTGCCCCTCAATGGCACAGTCGGTTGATGTCAGCCAGAGAAGCCACAAAAGTCAGATAAGAACTACATTAGCCCAGTTAAGTAAAAAGTCTTTGCCCCTTTGCTCTAAACACTAATCATGGTCTTTAAAATTCTGGAGGAAATGGACCCAGAAAAGGGAAGGAAGGGGGATATGGGACAGCTGACCATGCCTCTTCTAAATCTGAGCCATAAATTGCATACGAGCTTGACGTTTTAAATTGGATTAAAGTGGATTGGAATTTAAAATCTAAAACTGGCAGAGAATTATAGAATTTACTCAATAAATCTTTAAAGGACAGTAAAGAAAGATTTAACTGCAAATGTTTGAAGGTAATAATGGAAGAAAAATAAAATTATTTCTTGTCTGTACCCTTTCAGTTTAATACTGGTCCATTTCAGTTTACAGATACAATTTTTCTTCTTTAATTATCTTTATCAAAGATTCAGGCATATTATAATACAATTGATAAACACTCTAGCTTCCTTGATTAAATATGGGAGCTTTTTACAAAAAAATAATTTGGGACTAACTTGAGAGACTTATCTATATAGTACATAAGCTTATCTATTAATCACCTTCTCATATGGGTGATGCCGAAGACACACTGTTTGCATCTGAGAAGGTGACATTTTCTGATTTTGCTTGGTGAGATGTGATTGGACCCTCATGCATCTAGCCTATTTAACCCTATGAGATGGTTATAATCTCCTTTTACACCTGAGGAAACAGAGGCAGAGAGAGGTTGTATAACTTTGTCCAATGTCTCAGAGTTAGGAAATGCTAGATCCAGATTTTACTTGAGAATTCTGTCTCCAGAGCTGGCTCCAGAGGCTAGGCTCACAGCCTAGCAAAACAAAGCAGTTGTTCATGAGTATTTGCTGAATTGAATTGACTATTAGAGTTTATCATGATTATCACCAAATTTGCAACCTAAACTAGCTCTCAGTATTTCACAAAATAGGGCAGGATAAATTGTTCTCCAGAAGGGGTAGTTAGTGATTCATACTGTTAAATTGCCTAATTTTCCAACTGTCAATTGTTAAATTGCCTTATACATTCTCTCAATGGTATTTTGTTTTCCTTGAAGAAATAAACAAACAGGAAAACTTCATCTCAGCCATTATGGAATAAAGCTCCTCTCTCAGCAATGCTTTGCATGGGTTATGGCTGATGTTAAATCATCTTTAAGCATTTAAAAGGCAAATTGGTTTATCCATGGCAATTTTATTCTGCTAGAAAACCTTAATTGTAGAATAAGGTCCTTTCTCTCTGAACTTTGATGTCTTTGGTAAGCTTGAAATCAAACATTTGTATTAATTAGAATCAAAGAATGGTGTTCATTCTTTAGCAGAAATGTTTGTATTATCAATACAATACAAAATGAGGTTGTTAATGTTATTATTTATGGCTAAATGTTTGCTTGCTGAAAAATCTCTATAGGGAGGCGGATTTCGGAGAAAAATTTCTTTGAAGAAAAAAGTTACACACATATACACACATGCACATATAAAACATTTTCCAGTTAGAAAGTAGATCATGCTTAATACCTGAAACTTCAAAAAGCATATGGAGAAATGAAGCCAGTTAACCATAATTCCACAACCTAATAATAAACCACTATTACAATTTTTTGTTTGTTTGTTTGTTTGTTTTTGGTTTTGGTTTTTTGTGTGGTACGCGGGCCTCTCACTGTTGTGGCCTCTCCCGTTGCGGAGCACAGGCTCCGGACGCGCCGCTCCGCGGCATGTGGGATCTTCCCGGACCGGGGCACGAACCCGTGTCCCCTGCGTCGGCAGGCGGACTCTCAACCACTGCGCCACCAGGGAAGCCCCCACTATTACAATTTTGATGTGTATCTTAACAGATATTTCGTTCCATGTTTGTGTGTATATCTCTATATTTCTCTTTATAAAAATATAGACCCAATATATCAACAGCATTCAATAAATGTATGTTTTGAGGAAGTTTTCACTTATAAATATTTCATTAAGGTCTTTCTACATTCATAAATATATTTTCATAATATAGATTTATTGGATGCACAGGAGTCTAATGGCAGCATCATTGTGTATTAAAGCAACAGTCTTCAAACTGGAGATATTTTGACCCATCTAAAAATTGTTGCTTATGTCTTCAGCTTTTAAGAATTGAATACTCTGCAAAGTAGGCATTTTAACTCACATCAGTTGTGATAAATTGAAAAAAGAATGCATCCTAAATACTAAACCAGGACAAATGCATCCATTTATAAATTTTATATGTATCTGAGTCTACCAAATAAAAATATTGCTAGCTCCACTCTGTCCTCTAAGATTTGGCCAATGTGCAGAATTGTTCATGATTACTACAAAACAACTTGACTGAGGTCATCTATCAACATTCTGAAACAGAATCTGAATGGATTATGTGTTTATTTAAAACTGACACTGGTAAAAATTCTGGATCCTAGTCAGAAGAGATCATGGACAATTGTATGTGTTAAATGAAGAAATTATCAGAAGCCATTCAGAAAGCACTAATCTTGGATGCTTTCATGGCTGTTACATTTTCAAGATTGAATGGTATTATATGTTTCTGCACTTGTAATTGAATATATAGCTGTTTCGCCCTTTATGTTAGGAGGTGATAAATCTTTAAAAAATAAAAACGTTAATAAAAATTTGCGAAAGGACCAGCCTAAAATGATCTTGACTCCATTTTGGATTTTTTTTCTAACACAAATAATGCATGCATATTTAACTTTGCTTTTTTCATTGTAACTGTAAAGCTTTGAGATGCCCTTTTGTTCACATCCCTTGAAAAAAACAAAATCAAATTGACTGTGTTGAAAACTATTTATAATTTGAAAATTATAGCAAGATCATATACCTTTGCTGAGTATATTTTCAGAGGTCAGAATTCTGGTTATATTTTTCAAAGGGAGAACTTTAAAGATAAAAGTTATCTGGCGACATGGGCACTTTTATGCACTATGGTTTGGTTGTTTTGCTTGTTTTTAATATTACTCTTTGGAGTTTGGATGCTTATTAGCAACCAAAAGTACTCCTTGATTTTTCTTGCAATTTGATGGATTTTGGAATTTAATTTTCTTTAACCTAATCAGGAAAGGGCTTTTGCAAGAGGTAGGTTTTAGGAGAGAAAAAACAATTCTTATAAATTGAAGGGTAGATTTATTCTTGCATAAAACACCACTGGCTTTCAAGAAGACACAAAAATTATTGATACTTCTTATCTAGTCCTTAGGGACATTGTCATGAAAATAAAGATGATAATGATGATGAGGAGATAAAGGAAGAGGTGGAGGAGTGGGAGAAGAGGAAGGAGGGGGAGGATGGTGTCTGTGAAGCATCAAAACACATCTCCAGAGTATGAAATGATCACATTTTATTTCTTGGAAGCATGTTAACAACAACAAACAATAAACACAAAACAAGAGACAGTTGTTTTTCTTGGACATTTTGTTTGCTACCTTACCTGAAAATTAATATGAATATCATATGTAAGTACTTTGTAAACTTCAAAGTAATTTACAAGGGTAAGATGTTCTTATTTTCATCACTGTTATTGGTATCATTATGATTATACTTACTTGAGCAATGAATATTCATATCACCATTTGTCATTATATTCCATGTTTATGCATGTGAGCTGAATATTACCATGAGAAACACCTTGCCCAAGGCCAAGATGGGAGTGAGTGATAACAGAATAAAGCTAGAACTTAGTTTGTGACTCAAATGTCTGGGCTTCAAGTTCATCACAAGTAGCTATCTTGTCGCATGGCTCAGAAATGACTTTGATGTTGCCATTTTCCTGTTGGAAACACTCATAGTATAAAAGCTAGTCTGAAATTGGAATCATTTTGGCAAACTAGGGTTCTGATTGCATAAGACTCGTGTTTCTATTGTGTTTATGCCTTTGTGGGTATTTCACTCAGTTGAAAGAGAAAGAAAAAACAACTATGTTGTCTTAAAAGCTGCTCGGTCATCTGCAACATTTCTTGATGATTCACTTTCTATTTTCCAGTCTTCAACAGGTGAATTTCAGAACACTATGGAATGAACTTTCCCAGTGAGTAGCCACCAGGATAGTAAATCTCACCCAGAGAATTCACTGAAGTGCATTGTCCCACAGCCTGGGCACCTGTATGCTCATAAAGACTTATTCTTTTTTTTTTAATTAATTAATTTATTTATTTATTTAACATATTTATTCGAGTATAATTGCTTTACAATGGTGTGTTAGTTTCTGCTTTATAACAAAGTGAATCA
>NC_041221.1:53715358-53733075 GCF_002837175.3 Physeter macrocephalus
ACTAGCTATCTATTTTACATTTGGTAGTGTACATATGTCCATGCCACTATCTCACTTTGTCCCAGCTTACCTTCCCCCTCCCCGTGTCCTCAAGTCCATTCTCTATCATAAAGACTTCTGAGCGCAGCACATTCACAGCTGGCGTGCGTTTACACAGACCATATACAAGTAACGATTTTCTGATAAATTATATTGTGTAGAGTCCTGCACTGACTAATAGGTCATTTATGGTTATGTAAATTAAATTAAAATTTTATAAAATAAAATTTCAATTTCCCAGTCACACTAGTCACATTTCAAGTGCTCGATAGTCATGTACAGATATAGAACACTTCCATCATCATAGAAAGTACCAGTGGATGAGGCTGGTATAAACACTTGCTATGCAAGATATGGTCCAAGAACGTGGGGAACAACAGCATGAACAGTGGCAGCAACAACATGTGGGAGCACGTTAGAAAGGCAGAACCTCAGTTTACCCTGTACCTACTGAGGAAGAATCTACATTTCAATAAGACTCTTAGGTGACCCAGGCATATTAAATTTGAGGAGAACTGTAGCTGGTCAAATAAGATAATCTAGTGTGTTTCAGAAGAGAAATATCCATTTTAGTCTAAAATAAATCAATTAACTTTGTAATTTTGGTAGTTCTGTGGCATATGTAAAAAAAAAATTTTTAATTTTCCTTATATACCGAAATTTTGTCTATTTTTTCCCCACTCAAAATTTTGTTATTCAGAAAGGAATCACACTAATACCCATGAAAGAGAGTTGATAAAAAAACATAATTAAACTAAAATAATATCTGTTTAAACATGCATTTAGTCCAGCTAGTTGACAATTAATTCAATTTTTATCATTTATGGTCTGCATTCCATATAAGGTGATAATAGAAAGACATAAAATTCCAGTAATTTTGCAACTTTATTGGGGTTTTTTTGGTATATGTGTGAGGTCTTCATTTTTAAAATTGCTATTTTCCCTTTTCTTATTTTATTTTGGCTTCATCTTTTATTCTTCAAGATTATAATAAGTTTTATTTGCAGAGTATTTATAACTCACTTTCTCATGAAAAGATTTCCCTGACTACAAACAGGTTTATCATAATACAAAAAGAAATATCATGAGCATCTCTGCTCCTGCTGAACATTGGTCAATTTATTTTTTTATTTAGGTTCCAAAGCTCCCTTCTTTAACCTCATATTGGTAATTATTTATTTGCTCACATGTACAGTGACACATTTACCCAACACACACACACACACACACACACACACACACACATCTAAATTCAACTATTTTGCAATGTTTTAATGTGTCTCATTGGATATTCAATAGTACCTAGGCCATAAAAAAATATGCCTCAACTTTATAGTTCAAACCGGACAGTGCAAATAGAATCCAACAAAACTCCATATTTTGTTCATATGACAGGTGAAAAATAAACAACCAGGAAAGTGTTCACTGTTTTTCTTTCTCCATCTCCTACACACATACAAATAGTTATTTGCAACTGAATTTCTCTCCTTCCCCACATTCTGAGGAAGGAGAGTTGATCTTCGTGATTCTCTGGTGTTTAGGAAAACAGTTGGCCAAAGAGGTAGAAGGCATTGGACTGAAGCTGGGAGTGCAGCTGTCCAGAGCTTCTAAATTGAAATTGCATATTAAGAGCCTGAAATGTGGAAAGGAAATTTTGCTGTTTCAATTGCAAGAGGTTTCTGACCAGCTGCTGCTGGGTATGAAGAATTAGGCAGTGAATAAAGGGACTCTTGAAAGTATTAGTGTGGGGTTTCAGTTGGGTGTGGAGGACTCTATAGGATAAATTTTTTTCAACTTATTTATGGTACTGAACTGTGCTTCTTACATTTGACTCCATAAGGAGACTGATTCATATGAGACTCTTGAATATTAGCATTATATACATGTATTTAAAATGTGAAATGATTGCATGATCTGCTATATCTTACCTTGGTATTAATTAGGCTGAGCTTAATTAAAATCCAAGATTTTAAGTTGATTTTATGAAAATTAACTATTAAGTTTTCAACGTCCTTGATGTAACAAAATTAATCACATCACCTAACCAGTCAAGACTAACTGTAGTTGCCTTTAATCTGTAAGGATCATGAATAACTTTTTTCATTCTATTTTCTGTAGCTTCAAAGTTATTTTATATTAAAGTATATATTATATTTGTAATAGGACAATACATTATCTCTAGGGAATTGGATTTCTATTTTCCTCTTAATGGTGTTCTCTAATTCCCAGATTTATTTTACAATTAATATATATTTCTTTATAATCCAAAAAAGTAATTAAAATGGCATACTAATTTACCATTGATACTATTTCTAGTATTTTACTGTTTTATCATCTCTATGCTCAAATGCCATGTTTTGGAAATTTCCCATGGAAATGGTTACCTTGGATCGATCCTTAGGGAAGTTTCCTTTTCAATTAGAGGATATGTCAATTAGAGGAAATTCAGAGATTCAATTAGCAGAGATGTCTCCATGTCTCCTTTAATATTTATGCGGGGCCTTGTATTCTAGCTCTCACTTCCCTGCCTAGGGCTTGTTTAGACCCATTGAACAAAGTAACTGAGCATTTGAAGCAAAAAAAAACCTTCTGATTGTTAAATTGACTGAGACTTCTGGAAATTATGAGGATCACACTTTTCATTTAAGTCACTCTGTATTTTACTGGGTGCCTTTCCCATTTATAGTGGGGTTACTCAGCAATAGAAGACCAAGCTGTTTGATAAATCAGACCACCTGAGTGTGCTTAAGAAATGTTTTCCAAGAAATACAAAACTGCATCTAATTGGGGCCCCAGTTGGTCATACTCAGTGCGAGTCATCATCTTCTTCCCCCTCCTTCTCATACACGACACACAGAGACCAATCAAAAACGTACTCAGCTACCCCGCCCCTACATGGGACAAAATCTTGGATGGCTGTGTTTGGGAGCCATTAAGGTCAGAGGGGCTTGCGGGCTAAAAGCAAAGGCAGAATGAAGCCCTCGTGATGCTTTGGCTCTCTCCAGAAACTTGAAATATTCTTGATGCTCAAGGCATTTAGTTACTACCATAATGCCTAGTTTATTCGACACAACAGTAACCTTATTATTAGATGCCTTTGAATTAATTAAGATTCCACACCACGTAAATGAGGAGTAAACAAAAGCAGGCAAGCTCTTCAACACACCATGTTTTTCTTAAATACCAAGCCTCAACAGAATAAAATGTGTAGGCTTACAAAAGGACTCACTAAGTGATTTTATAAAAAGATACTCACTCCTCCCCAAATTGCAAAACACTGCTGGGAAGTCCTCTCTGAACTGCTTTTTAACCCCACAGAAGCATTCACTTTTAAGACTGTTTGCTTTAAGTGTGACTGCACAGATTTCTGGGGGAAAAATTCACACACAATTTTCCCTGCAAATGATGTGGGGCAGAACACATTGATCTTTATAAATAACTTTGTGTTTATAGTTATGCTTCTTAATTGTGTTGCATGTCATAAAAAAGAACTGAATGAAAAACAGATTTATGTTCAAGCTGGAGGTACAATGACTTAAATGAATCTAAGCTTTTCAAGGCTCTTTGGTTCTAAAAGCTGTTGTGAAAGTGGCCAGAAGCATGTCATTTTGGTTCAACCAAAAATAACAGATGGAGTTTGTGTTTTTAGCATTCTTGTTGAGTATAGAAATAATCAGAAGTGTTTTACTCCCTAAGTTTAAACAGTTGCTAAGTTCTGTAAAAGCTAATAATAACAGTTATAAATAATAAGTCTGACTTGGCAACATCTGTCACAGAATTCTCTTCTTTATTTCCAGTGCTGCTACCAAATCCAGGCCCTTACAAATTATGTAATCTAAGAAAGTTGGTGAGCCTCCCTAAGATTCAGTTTCTTTATCTGAAATGGGGAAAGCATTGCCAGCCCTCTAGGGTTTTATGCCGTATGTACTACTATATGCCAGGTAGAGCTCTATGCACTTTGCAAATACAAATCCAGGAATCCTCATAATAACCCTGCGCAGTAGATACTATTAGTGCATCAGCATTTTGCAGAAGAGAAAACTGAGTTCCAGAAAGTTAAGTAACTTGCTCAATGCCACACAGTTCATGATATGGTGAAGCCAGAATTAAAATCTGGTTCGTCTATCTCTGGAGTCTGCTGTAACCACTGCAACGTTTGCTGGGAACTTAAATGAGATATTATGTAAAGCATTCAGCAGTATGCACTCAGTATTTAATAGCTATCTTTACTATTGTTTACAGCTATTGCCAGACAATGAAAGCACATTTCTTCTGCTCTTGTCCTGCCCAATCAAGGTAAATGGAATTCAACACTTAGTTTGGGGATCCTTATCGTCTTGTCATTGGTACCTACTGAAGAGGGGGTAAATCTTTGGTGCTAAAGACTCTTAAAAAATGCCATAGAAACATTTGAGATTTGAGGTACTGTTTAGATACAGGGTGTGGCTAGAATTCTGAATTCCTGAAAACCGAAGGGCAATTCTATGGATTTTCATGTACTAATGATAATACAGTTGTTCAATAATAATATTAGCTAAAGAAATTTGAGGAGAGGAAATGATCTCATTGAAGTTACTTCTTAGCCCATCCACGTTGTTTTCAGAATCAATCACCTTAAGAATGTGCCTGTGCGTGTGTGTGTGTGTGTGTGTGTGTGTGTGTGTGTGTGTGTGAAGACATACCCATTTATATTTTATGGGTATAACAGATCAGACTTGTGGTTACCAGAGGCAGAGGTTGGGAGGACAGGGATTTGGAGGAAGGTGGTCAAAAAGTACAAACTTTCAGCTGTAAGATAGACAAGTACCAGGGGTGTAATGTACCACATGGTGACTATAGCTACCACTGCTGTATGATATATAGGAAAGTTTTTAAGAAAGTAAATCTTAAGAGTTCTCATCAAAAGGAGAAAATTTTTCTCTTTTTTTATTTCTCTTATTTTTATTGTATCTATATGTGGAGGTTGACGTTAGCTGAGACTATTGTGGTAATTGTCTCACAATATCTATAAATCAAACCATCATTCTGTATGCCTTAAACTTATACAGTGGTGTAAGTCAGTTATCTCTCAATAAAACTTGGGGAAAAATGTAAAATATTTTTAAAAAATAAAAGCAAGTAATGTCAAATGCCTGTCCACTCTCCTCACCCTTAGCATTCTCCCATCCATGGTCCCCAAGTAGAAAAGTCTAAGAAACTCCCTTGGGATGCATGTAGATGATGAAGAGTGTCATTTTAATAATCCACTTTGGGGCCATGACTCACTTTCATTGGCCCCCATTTGGTGCTTTTCACACAGGAAAGTCATTAGTATTGAACTCCATCTCAAAGCACTAAGTAAATAGGGAAGGGATACACAGTATCTGTCCCAAACCATGGTATGGTATTCATTGTCTTTTAGTGTTTCTTCCATCTTGTTTCAATACCTAAGAGTGGAAGAAGCACCCTATTGACCCCTGTGCATTCAAACTGTTACCTGGGAAGTATGAATATACTTCTCATAGGCTCCTTTTCTCTTAAAAATTGAGATAAACGGAAATAATTAATATTAGCTCAATTGCTTTATTTTACAGGGGAACAAAAATTTAATAGTTAAGGATTAAAATTATGTTGCAGCCAGATCTCACAACACAAATATATTTCTTGGCTGTAATGCACTTTGAGTGAAAAGTCATTTCCCACACAAATCTGCATAGTATGACTTGCTTTTTTCTCATCAGGGTAACATGATCATAACAATACTTTATCACACGCAAAAATGAAGCCTGAATAGCTGGACAAGTAGCTTTGTCACTGTGGAGAATTCCACTGGAATCCATAGTGACTACAAAGTTTAATCACATGCTGCACATTTAAGTCTTCCTGTTTTCCATGAACAATTAAAACGTGTCAAGACAGAATAATACAACTAAAAAGTAACTTGCCAAGGAATATCATGATTTCTATAGTTTACATGTTTCAGTTATATGATTCAGTTTGTGATGTAAAATCTCAGTCTTCCTGAAGAACAATTAGAGACAGATGAAAGATATTTTTTATTTGGCATTGCATAATCTCAAACAGGATAGTTAGAGGGACTGACTGAAGACAGACAAATGTAATCACAGGGAAGAGAAGGGAAAGAAGGAGAAAAGAAAGCAAAAATATGATAATAAATATAGGAGCAAAGGTTCTGCAGGAGGTGAGAAAAAGCAACAGGACATCCAGCAACTTTCTAACAGTAGAGAAGGATACAACTGAAGATGGATGGGCTCTGAGGTCTGTACAGAGGGGGGTGGAAAGCAGCAAATAATTCAGTCCTTAGTAATCCTAAAAGATTCATGGCATTATTCTGTGTAGTTTTTAAGTCTTGTGTTCTGAATTTAACTTTACTGGGTTGGATCTGCCTCTACCACTTACTACCAGGCCATCTTTGTGTAAATCAAGCCGTTATGTGACCCTTTCCTCGTAATCTCAAATGAAGATAGTGATAGTACTGACTTCATTCCCTTATTGGAAGAAGTACCACCCTTAGACCTGGCAAAGAGGCCCCTGCTCTGTGTCTTGCATGATAGAGGGTCCTAAATCTAACAAATGAGAATAAAGTGAATTTATTAGAGTACGCATAGGCATATGGGCACTAGCTCAGTGCCCTTCAGTGCTCCTGTGACAGCTTTCAGGCCACAGGGAAACACTTCTCAAAATTTCTTGCTCTGTGTCCTCCTAAGAAAAGGGGACCACGTCCAACTCCAGGACTTGAGGGTTTTCCATTGCCCATTTCCCAGCTGAACACAGCTTCAAAGTATTGGGAAGATTGTGTTGGAAGCTCTCATCAACAGGAGAGCAAAGTTTTCTCACACGCAAAGGATCACTTTCCAATTATGCTGAGCTTCCCTCTTGTTTCTTTTCCTGGATCAATTCCCGTTTCCAGAAGTAGTCACAAATTTGTGAATTAGCAAGGTATTTGCAACAGTTGCATTTGGTGGCTGAGGGAAATTGTGAAATATTAAACAACTCATCATTTTTGAAAGAGTGGGTATGTAGACCTTTAGTTCTGCAACTGGATGGACACAACACTAGAATTGCTAATAACTGCTTCAATTAAATTGAGTAATGACTTCAGTTTTATTTAAATAATTCTAAGCTGAAATTTTGATATTTAATATTATATTTTTCACTCTTCCTTTATTCTTATTAGATGTTTTTGAATATTTAAAAATAATTTAAAACAGTTATTTTATTTTTGATTCTCAATCCTTTAATGCATACATTTTGATGCATATATATTTACATTTTGTACACTTTTAAAATAACTGTATTTTTTAATTCTTTGAGTTAGGATTTGTAGATCACAAATTATGAAAAAAATTGATTATAACAACTTAAAGATTTTGCTGAATTGAAAGCAAGAAAACATATTTTATGAAATATATATAATAATTGATAGATTATAGCAACAGGACATTCAGCAACTTTCTAACAGTAGAGAAGGATACAACTGAAGATGGATGGGCTCTGAGGTCTGTACAGAGGGGGTGGAAAGCAGCAAATAATTCAGTCCTTAGTAATCCTAAAAGATTCATGGCATTATTCTGTGTAGTTTTTAAGTCTTGTGTTCTGAATTTAACTTTACTGGGTTGGATCTGCCTCTACCACTTACTACCAGGCCATCTTTGTGTAAATCAAGCCGTTATGTGACCCTTTCCTCGTAATCTCAAATGAAGATAGTGATAGTACTGACTTCATTCCCTTATTGGAAGAAGTACCACCCTTAGACCTGGCAAAGAGGCCCCTGCTCTGTGTCTTGCATGATAGAGGGTCCTAAATCTAACAAATGAGAATAAAGTGAATTTATTAGAGTACGCATAGGCATATGGGCACTAGCTCAGTGCCCTTCAGTGCTCCTGTGACAGCTTTCAGGCCACAGGGAAACACTTCTCAAAATTTCTTGCTCTGTGTCCTCCTAAGAAAAGGGGACCACGTCCAACTCCAGGACTTGAGGGTTTTCCATTGCCCATTTCCCAGCTGAACACAGCTTCAAAGTATTGGGAAGATTGTGTTGGAAGCTCTCATCAACAGGAGAGCAAAGTTTTCTCACACGCAAAGGATCACTTTCCAATTATGCTGAGCTTCCCTCTTGTTTCTTTTCCTGGATCAATTCCCGTTTCCAGAAGTAGTCACAAATTTGTGAATTAGCAAGGTATTTGCAACAGTTGCATTTGGTGGCTGAGGGAAATTGTGAAATATTAAACAACTCATCATTTTTGAAAGAGTGGGTATGTAGACCTTTAGTTCTGCAACTGGATGGACACAACACTAGAATTGCTAATAACTACTTCAATTAAATTGAGTAATGACTTCAGTTTTATTTAAATAATTCTAAGCTGAAATTTTGATATTTAATATTATATTTTTCACTCTGCCTTTATTCTTATTAGATGTTTTTGAATATTTAAAAATAATTTAAAACAGTTATTTTATTTTTGATTCTCAATCCTTTAATGCATATATTTTGATGCATATATATTTACATTTTGTACACTTTTAAAATAACTGTATTTTTTAATTCTTTGAGTTAGGATTTGTAGATCACAAATTATGAAAAAAATTGATTATAACAACTTAAAGATTTTGCTGAATTGAAAGCAAGAAAACATATTTTATGAAATATATATAATAATTGATAGATTATGTGTTTTTTTATTTCTCACCCAAATATTTAGTCCCTCAATAGAACATCTTCCATCATATTTGACAGTTTTGTCATTTTATAGGCATATTTGTTAAGGTAGGAAGTTAAAACATGTTTTGTAATAGTTTTATTATTTAATGTATAACTTAGTTTAGATCAAGTTAGATTATATATAAGCTTAAAATAATTTAATTAATTTTAGCCATGGCATTTTTCTAGTTACTGAAGAAGAATTGTAAACAAAACAGACAAAACTCCTGCCCTCAGAGGGCTTATGTTCTAGTGCAGAGGTCCATAAACATTTTCTGTAAAAGGCCAGACAGTAAATGTTTTAGGCTTTGTGGGCTACGTATGATCGCTGGCATATATTCTTTTTTGTTTACTTTTTCAAACCTTTAAAAATATTCCTCATTGCAGGTCATGCAAAAGCAGGCCATCCCAAAACAGGCCTTGAGCCAAACTTGGCCCTTAGACCTTAGTTTGCAGACCCCTGTTCTAGTGCCTTTAGCCGCAGTGCATCTGGAGGGCAGCTCGTGAAAGGTCAAATCAAGTCCTATACACTTCAGTATCTTCTATTTTCACCACTGAATTCAACCTGGCTTCTTCTAAAAGTCAGTGTGTGTCTGCAAGTGAAGCAACTTGGGGATATGATGCGATCGGGGTGAGGCATTGTCAAGGCCAAGGAAACTGGACACTGTCAGGTACCACAGGAACAAATTAACTGTTCCATACAATTCACTGTCAGGGACTCAGCTGAGCTGGAGAGAGAGCTGAGCTGTCAGGTATCGAAGTAGCCAACTTAACATACTGAAATAAAGTAACAAGCCAAATGGAAGGAACAGTGACGCCTTTAACCACTTGCTGCAATAGCATAAGCAAGAGTCTAAATCAGGGAACGCACTGACTCCTTCCTGTACCAACAAAAGGTTCCTATAGTGTTACGGACCTGGCTCCAGAGTGAGGAAAAGTGACTTCAAGTTTCCCAATAAGGTGACTTCCAAATAGAGACACCTGGGCTAGGAATGGGGATATGCACGAGAGCATGGCTGGCCAGGGGGCCTGAGTCCTTGACTGCAGCTCCCTTCAGAGACCACCATGCACTGGCTGTGTGTACATCAGGTCCTGCAGAGGGTGGTTTCACCCCATGAGGCCGCCAGGTAGAATCTTTGTCACTGCCTATGATTGGGCCTGAAAATTCACACAAAAGTTTTTGGCCAGAAGCCAGACTCCTCAGTCATTCTGCAATAGGTCATCCTCTACTCTGATGAAATGAACTTACTATTTATTTGACAAATAGTTATTGAGCAGCTGCTCCGTGCCAGATTCTGGGCTCAGCAACGGTGCACCTCTCTGGCTCAAAGAAAAATCTGAAAGGTAGATTCTGTGTATACAGGTAGTTGAATCATTTTTGAAGTATCCAAGTTAAACCTGGCTTTAGATGGCGCAAAATAATCATATTATTGCTAAACATTTACTGCTTTAAAAAATGATTTATTTTAAAATAATTTGTGGATATAGCCTCTCATGGTTTTTAAATGCTAGTAAATATTTTAGCAAATCTTGAAGTTTCCTGAAAATCACGTTATCCTTAGTTTAATAAATTAGTTCTTAAACATACTGATGGTTTAGATTCTCCCACAGTAGACTGGTTTGTTATTAAAATAATATTAATCTAGAACATTTGTATGTAAAGACTAAGGAGAACTGCACCAAGAAAACTTCTTACTGGTTTTGATCTATTTGTACTTCTGTTAAAATTATTTTGTTTTTAAAGAAAAACTTAATTGAGTATAATAATATTGTGCATATGATTCTAACCTCAGTCTTTAAAAGTGTCAGTTAATACATAGACACGTGTATATGCACACTCGTGTGTGCATCTGTGTGTAATGATCATTTTGTCCTCCAATAATGATTCCTCATTGTTTTAAACCCGTAAAACACAGTGCCTTTTGGCATAAAATTTCACAAGGAAGTTGTTCTACTCAATCCAAGACATATAGGGTTCCAGTCTTCTCATCTTAACAAAGATGCACCTGATAATATGGTTTAAAATTTGAATTATGTTCTATATCAAATATCAAAAAGGAACTTGAAGTCAACTGTCACTTGATTTCTGTCTGCTCAGGTATCATTCTTTTCTTCTGATGATGAATATGTTTTAGTTTAAAGAAATCACAAAGGAGATGAAAACTTCAACCAACACATCAGAAATATATTTTGCAGAAAGCCAAGTTGCAAACCTTTAGAGAGGGCACAAGCTGTGTTTCCAATATTTCAGCTTATGAAAAGGGAGAAATGATTAAAAAGTGCAAGTAACTGGTGTGACATTTTGTAATCCTACAGAAAGTTGTTCCATAGAGCTTGGAATCTATTAATTCTTTCCCATAATGTCTATGTCTATAACTCATGATTAAAATCATTTTAATATCATTAATTGAATTTACAGAAAACTAAGTGGTTAAAAGTGGTGTTTTGCTCTCAAAAAAAAAGAGAGAGAGGGAGGGAGAGAAAAAGAAAAATTTATTGCTTAAAGGGATACATTTCAATTATGAGAAAGTCTTTTATCTGGACTACTTCATTAAGCAACACTGCTAAAAATAAAGATATTTTCTAATGATTAGTTATTCTTAGTATTGCCTAATAAATTGTCAGTCACAAGGCATTTATTAGTCACATGCATACATATCAATATATATATATAAACACACACATACATGTATATGTACTACATGTATATATACCTCCAAAGTGCTTTGAAGAGGAAAATATTAAGTACGAGGTAGGTCTTGGATTCAAATAGACACAGGTTCAAAGGCTACTTATGACACTTTTTAGCTGTGTCATTTTGGGCATGTAACTTTACATAACTAAACCTAAATTTTCACAACTATAAAATAAGACTGATAATAATACCTTTTTAAGATAATTCTTCTGAAGATGAAATGAGATAGCATATGTTAATGCTTATCTTAGTTTCTGGCACAAGTGCACACATACAGTAAATCTGATTATTATGCTGTTTATAGTTATTAATATGTAAACAGAAGCATTAGCATTTGTTTTCCAGCAACCATCAGTTATGACCGTTGACTGCAATACAATTGACTTTAAATAACAGAGACAGGATGGGAGAACTGATGCTGTGAAAGGTACCTAAATATCACAGTCTGTGTTGAGAAGGCTGTGTGCTCTGGCAATGTACAGAAATTTGGATATCAAACGACAGGGAATATGAAACCCACTACAGCTTGAAAACTTTACACATGGGAAGGCTTCTTTAGGTGTTACCCAGGTTGCCTGGTGGGCCCTAAATAAGAGCCTCAGAAAATTTGTTGCATCTCATCAGAACTGTGTATCTTAAGAAGGACTTGTATTCACTCGTCCTCCCAATTTGAAGATCTCAACAGAAATGCCATTCCATCCCATAAACTTTACTATATTTATAACTTTCCTGACAGTACAACCAATTTGAAATTTAGTGCAAAGGTCGAGTTACTAAATCTTGGAAATTACCATGGGTTTTGTTTAGTTTCTGCAAGTGAAATTCAAAGTATTTAAAAATAGACTAAAAGAATAAGCAGCAGAAACGGTTACTAGATGTTTGGCGATTTTAAACTTGGGTGAATGGAATTCAAAGCAGTCCTTTAACCTAAAATTCCAAAGTTAGATGGTGTCAGGAACTGTGAGGGACCCAGGATCTGGTTTTATATTTTATAAGTTAAGAAGTTAGCCTGTTACTGTTTCATAGATGCTGCTGGAGGACACATGGCTTTTGGGTCAGAAACAAAGGGCTTTATTACTTCTGGCATAGCAAGCAGCATGAGCACCGGATACCATATTAATGTCAGTTCTTCGAGCTGCCAAGTCCCCCAGGGGCTACGCAATAAGCCTGGATGGATGCTGTACTTACACACAATGGGTCTGTGTCATAGTTGAGGAACACTGATCTTGGGAATTCCACTGCTTTTTATTGACAGCCATAAGCAAGTCTGCATGTTTTCCAGGAGGTGGAAGGGTTACAACATCTCAAGGGTACCAGTGGCTTAAGCCATCTTGAGAAATGGCACAGAAAAAAGAACAGTCAGGGCTTTGTGGCCTCGGCACACCCAGGAAGTCATGTAGGAGCACAGGAACAGCAAGAAGATGATATCTTTATAGATTGTGGATATATATATGTATGTATCTTATATAAATAATACCTATCTATATTTGGTTGTCATGGTCTGAATAGCAATTATGTATTACTATATTTAACATACTGTGACATTTCAATTAAATTAGGTAAAAACTGCCTGTAGTGGAAATACTGTAAGGTAGTCTCCGTGATTCTCACTTCTTGGTGTTCATGTCTCTGTATTATCCACTCCTACTAAGTGTGGATGGGACCTGTGACTTGCTTCTAACCAATAGAATGTGGCAAAGGTAATGGGATGGGTCGGTTAAATAAGATTGTCTTGTCAGCAGATTCACTCTAGAGACTCTTTGCTGGCTTGATGAAGTAAGCAGCTGTGTTGGGAAGCCCAGGTAGCCAGAGATTTGGGGCAACCTCTAGGACCTGATGGTAGGCCCTGCCCAATAGCCAGCAGAAAGCCAGATTTTCAGTCCTATAACTGTAAAGAAATGGATTCGTCTGACGACCTAAGTGAACTTCGAAGTGAACTCATCCCCAGTCCCCAAATGAGAATGTAGAGCAGCTAAAACTTTTATTGAAGTCTCTGAGACCCTAGGCTGAGGACATAGGTAAGCCATACTCAGACCCTTAATCCACAGAAACTGTGAGGTGGGAAGGGCATGTTGTTTTAGCCACTAAATGTGTACTCTTTTGTTACACAGCAAAGATAATGAAAAAACTCCAGTGATTCAACACGTATCAGTGATATCTTTTAAGAACAGCAATTCCAATTACTATTTTAATCAATGCAAAATCATCAAAATAACACTTCTGAAGTCAAATACATCCTAGAATTTCATTTCTGTATGTACTTTTCTTTTAAAATTTAGCATATTTACAGAGTTCTGCAACCATCACTACAATCAATTTTAGAACGTTCGCATCACTCCATAAGGAAATGCAGTACCCACTGGCAGTCACTCTCCATTTCCCCCCAACTTGCCCCATCCCAACCCTAGGCAACCACTAATCTACCCTCTCTCTTGAGCTGCCTATTCTGGACATGTCATATCAGTGAAGTCACACAGTATGTGGTCTTTGGGGACTGGCTTTTTCACTTAGCATATGTTTTCAAGGTTCATTCATTCTGTAGCCTGTATAAGTACTTCATTTCTTTTTGTTACCAAATAATATCTCACAGTATGGATATGTCATGTTTTATTTATCCATTCATTCATCAGTTGATGGATATTTGGGTTGTTTCCACTTTTGAGCTGTTATGAACATATGTGTACATGTTTTTGTGTGTACATATATTTTCATTTCTCTAGGAGTGTGATTGATGGGTTATATGGTAACTCTGTGTTTAATCTTTCGAGGAAATGCCAGATTATTTTCTAAAATGTCTGCACCATTTTCCATCCCCACCAGCAGATGTACAAATGTTCCAATTTCTCCACAACCGAATCAACACTTGTTACTCTCTGTCTTAATTATAGGCATCTGAGTGTGTGTGAAGCAGTATCACACTGTGGGTTTGATTCTTATATCCCACGTGGCTCGCGACGTTGAGAATCTTTCCATGTGATTTTCTTTACACTCTGATCATTTGCTCTTATTCAGAAAGAGCTACATATTTTTGAGGAGTAGAGACTCAATATAGCTGATATATATTGTATGATGTCATTTGAGCATATGTTTGTGTCTGTGTGATAGAATAATGTCCTAATAATCCATGCAAGATTATCTCCACTGATGTAGAGATTTGTATTTTGGAAAGAAAGAGGCACAGAAGAGTTAAGGGACAATAAAACAAAAGAGACCAATTCAAAATCATAGAGAAAACTGAGGGTTAATTTGGTTAAGTTCAGGAAAGCAAGAATCCGAAAGTTAGAGAGCACATGGTAAAAATCCGAGGTGAAGCAAGATGAGTGCTCTTTGTGAAATGTGATGGAGTATCTTTTGCAACCCCTTATGGACCATTAGAGTCTGAGAACATTGGAGGTTTGGGCCAATTTATGGGTACAGTGTCAATGAGAACTGTTAAGTGTTTAACGTCTCCATTCTTACCTTGCATTAGGTACTTCAGGGCTACAGAACATCTCTCCACCCCTAAAAAATAAAGAAAAGAGAAGAAAAATAGAACCAGAAGGAGGCTTACTGATTATATTGTCTGGACCTGGTACTATAGACGTGAGCTGACAATAAGTAAGTCAGAAACATAAAGCTGAAAACCCACATGTAAACTGGAGGATGGAAAAGATGTGGGAATGGCGATGGCTAATAATAGGGCCTAGATTGTTGTCAGTATAAAGTCTGGGAGAAGAGATATCATTACTTTCCTGGGTTAAGAGAAAAATCCAAATTTAAGTGGTATCAGTGTGAAGTCCAGGGACGAAACAAAAGAAAACAAATAAAATGAGTAACAAGATGTAGAAGGCAGCAAGTCCAAATTATTTATAACATTTAAAAGTTAAAGATCCTGGGACTTTCCTGGTGGTGCAGTGGTTAAGAATCCTCCTGCCAATGCAGGGGACATGGGTTCAAGCCCTGGTCCGGGAAGATCCCACATGCCGCAGAGCAACTAAGCCTGTGTGCCATAACTACTGAGCCTGAATTCTAGAGCCCGTGAGCCACAACTACTGAGCCCACATGCCACAACTACTGAAGCCGGTGCACCTAGAGCCCGTGCTCCTCAACAAGAGAAGCCACCGCAATGAGAAACCCATGCACCGCCATGAAAAGTAGCCCCCGCTCACCACAACTAGAGAAAGCCCGCCCACGGCAACGAAGACCCAACACAGCCAAAAATAAGTAAAGAGATAAATAAATAAAAAGTTAAAGATTCTGATCACACATAAATTTTTGTCTCTTTAAAGAGCCATCTCCCTAGGCATAGTCACACACAAAAATGCAGTTTAAGCCCTCATTTCCTGGATAAGGGAACTAAGGATCAAAGAAATAAGGAGATTTATCCAATTAAGCTAATACTGGCTATATTAATAGACACAAAAACTAGAACTGAGATCTAATCCCAAATACAGTGATTTTTCTTTTTCAGTATTAATTCAACTACCTTTTCAAGCCAATTGCAAGCTAGGTCTGGTTCTTTATGATATAAAATGGTGGGAATATTTATTAAGAATATGATTAATTCAGTTTCTCTTTCTCTACTTCCCAGTTTACTCTATGACTATCACCTCAGTAAATTCCATTCTGAGACCTACATGCTTACCTGTTCTCTACCATTATCCAGGCATAATATAAAGTCTAGATTCCACTTATTTTACAGTGGATAAAACACTGTATGAATACTGTACAAACAATGTACAAACATTATACTTGTACAAGAGGAATTAATGTCTCTAACAATGATTGGTACTCTAACAGATTGCTCTGAGTTTATTATTAAAACACAAAATTACATGTAAACTTGACTGATCTAACCCACCTAAGTGGTTTTCTTTCACTGCAGAATAAAATAATATGAAGCAACATCAACCAAAACCAAATAAATAATATAAATGGTCTTGAACAGTTGAATGTAAACAACATACAGGTACTGCCTAAAGCTTATTATTTAAATGAAAACTTTAGGCAACTTCCTGTCTTTTACAGTTGTTTTTTCATTTTTAAAAAAATGTGCATTGCACAATGTATATGCCAGAAACAGTTGTGGCCTACTTAGAGTGCTAAATGTTAAATTTCTGAATCAATAATAACCTCTCTGTTTCCAAGATATTTATAAATCTTTCCTCCTCTTTAGGGTCTTCAAGGACTGTATACCACCAAGAAGCTAAAGAATCTTGAACAAAGCATTTGCACACCGTAGATGAGCTTAGTGAATATTTGTTGATAATGAGGTTGATGATAAATTATCACTGATTTTTTATATCTCAGAGTGGTTTCTCTGCACTGGAACGTTTCTTGTTAAAAATGATGTTTTCCTCCTAAACTTTGGTTTTTAACACCCCTTGATGACTGCCTTTACAGAAATTGATGTAAGAAAGTTGCCATCCTGTTCTCTGCATCCCAATGGCAATTACGAAGAGTTTATAGAGCTTGAATGAATTCTTTATAAGCCCCTGTTTAGAATAAATTTTCAGCATTTATCCAATTACAACAGATATTTGCACACACCAAAACTTTGCAAAAGTAGTTATAAAAAGACTTAAAAGCTATTTTCACAAAACCAGACTTCTACAAATGCAGTTTTAAAATGACATATCCAGTATTTCTAATGAGGAAATAATTGCCTTTGTGGGGGAACACACCTTGAATGACCATTTTGTGCAAAGAGTTAGGTCTCAGAGGCAGGTCAATCAGAGAGTGTACAATGGAAGACAGGCTAGATTCCTCTGTACAGGTAGATGCTCTAAATATGTCAAATATTCACATTTAAGTTTTATGCATAACTGCAAGGACTCTTATCTTCCAGTACAATCTGCCATAAACACATTTCTGGTAAGAGTGTTTCTTGTAAAAAAAGAAATTGGCAGAGTACTACCATTTGAAAGGTGAGGTACACATACAGGGTGATGAGACAATAAACAACTTTAACCAGTTCAGTAGAAGCCTGAATTCGGAACCAGAATTAACCAGAAAAGCTGCCTCTTCCCCTTTTAAGCATTGCCTCTTCATCACCATCTGCTGAATCTCTGGCGATCTTGAGAGGAACAATGCTTGCCACCATCTGCGAAATGGGGCTGAAGCATATCCATTGACTGCTACTTCTGCTGACTTGAGATCAGACGATTGCTATTTTATATCTCAAAACCACATTGCTGGGCTTCCCTGGTGGCGCAGTGGTTGCGCGTCCGCCTGCCGATGCAGGGCAACCGGGTTCGCGCCCCGGTCTGGGAGGATCCCACATGCCGCGGAGCGGCTGGGCCC
>NC_041221.1:53733132-53755512 GCF_002837175.3 Physeter macrocephalus
AAAAAAAAAAAACCACATTGCTTTAGCATCCTTCAGTTTTAGAAAACAATTCATGTTAAACCTATCATAAATTAAGAATCATACTTTGACCTCGCCATCTTAATAATTTGCTCCATACCTTTTATTTAGCATTTAGCAATTCTTCAGCATTGTGATAGTTGCTTAGATGGAATTTAAAGGGAGAAAAAGGAGATAAGGTTTCCTCCCTAAAGAAATGTACTTTCTAGTAGACAGCAATATGAACACATAATTTACTAATTTTAGTGATTCATCTGTAAATCTGGCCCCCTTATTGGATTATGGCCAGGATCAGGTCTTATTCATTTTTGTATCTTCATTGTCTAGAATGGTTCCTGGGACATAGTTGGTATTCATTAAATATTTGTTGATTGAGTGTGAAATAGTTAGGGAAATATATGTAAATGTGTAGTTGACCTTTGTTTTGTTGAAGCAGGATTAAATATGTACAGAAACAGGCATGGAGGCCTGGAGGAATAATGAATAGCACCCAGAAAAGAGGATCTTTAAAAGAAGAGTAGAATGTGTACTGTTAAGGGTAAAGAAGCATTCAGAGCTCTAGTGTAGGAGAAAATATAAACCCAGGACATAGAATGAGAAAGGAGTATGGTCTCTTGACTGAACTTCAGTCTTGAAAAATTGCTGGAGCTATACAGGGCCAGGTAAAGCAGGGCCAGATTATTAATAGCCCTGGAAGTCTGGGATTTAAATTTGATTACACAAGCTGTGAGTTACCTCTATTAGTCTTTCTTCAGAAGGAGTGTGATCAATGTTTTGTTTCAGGGAAATGTCTGGTAGAAGTTAAAGGATGACATACAGTAAGATAGTTATGTGGATAGTCATATATAGTCACATAGTTCGGTTAAGAAAGTGTTTGAAATAATGGTCTCCCAGGCATCAGGTAGGGATGCAGGGTTGAAATGAAGGTTGTGAGAAAGTAGAGAGTGTACTGAATCCAAGAACTGAGAGAAAAAGAGAATGACCCACATTCTAAGATAGGGAATATAAAAAATACATCCAGGGACTATCACAGAGAACAGTTTCATGGGTTTGTGTTGGGTTTTGGAGGCTGAGAGGCAGGGGCAAATGAGAAGTCTTTATTTGTTAATTTCATTATTTTGAGAATCAAACTGAAGACAGTTTAGTAAAAGAGAGGAGCCAATCAAAAAAGAAGGATGCTGTAGGGAAAGAAAGAAGTGTCGGGGTAAGGTTTTATCATCAATGAAAACCTACGTAACCTGTGTTTCACAGACTGCGTATAACAGACATGAAGAGGGTTTATAGGAATATCAAAGGGCAGTGTTTGTCTGGCTTTAGTTCCACTAACACTCTTAATGATTCTAAATTTTTGGAGACATTTCTTGTCAACGTGGGAACTCTCTTCTTGATTTCCATTTTGTCCACTTGTGCTATACATCAGTCCAGTGATATCTCCTGTATGATGGCGGGGCCACATACTCCCACCCAAGCTGCTAGCTCACTATTGCCTTTCCCCCTCCTCTGGTCCAGATATGGGCTGGGACAACTTGACACCCTAGGCAACTGTGTCAATTCTCTCCTCTAACATGCTCCCGTAAATGAGGACAGTGAACTTCCCTCCAAATTGTGCCACCTGTTACACATGCTATGAAACTGAGACTTTACTGAATAAAGTTTCAACTTCAGCCCTCCCTGCCCCCCAGACTAAAACTGAGGTCATAGGTCCAAGACTGGGAGAAATCAGGCTTATTTCAATACTGACCAAAGTTTTTTAAGTACTTTTAACATTATAGGGAGTATAGAAGATATCACTGACTCTAGGTTTAATCTCCAATTTTATTTTCAGTGTAAGGTTTTTATACATGCAGTCTACCTGGAGAGAAATACCTCCTAAATAATCAGACCTGGGGGTCAATATCTCATGGCCGACACTGGTCATCATCATGTCTATTATAATCCTTGCTGATTTCAGGTTTCTGAATTCCCATCCTCTTGCATATTAGGTCTGGTTTCAAGTGTTATGCCTCAAACTTTCTATTTTTAACCTCCAATCCTGATCCTTCATCTAAGCAACTAAACGTTATGATGCTTTAGAAATCAAATCAAAAAGTAAATTGTATAAAAACACCACAAATAAAACGTGTTACTTTTGTGATGCAAGGGAAGTGTTTGGGAGGCAAAGTGCACAGGAAGGGATTAGAACATCTGTGTTTCTAAACAAACTGCAGAAAATTGAAATGGTTTGCGTGAGTCAGTTTGTGCATGTGTGTGTGTGCGTGTGCGTGTGCGTGTGTGTGTTTGATGAAAGCAGAAGAAAAAAATGAAAAAATTATTTTTAACCTGCTGGCTGCAAAGAGTTGCCAAAGGATCACACATGCCATCTCCTTTGCTGAACAGGCTGGGGCTAGCTGCAAGGGCCACAGTTAACAAGTTTGGTGTGGAGTTCTAAAAGCCATATCTGATTCTCTTCACTGTAACATGACAATAGCACTGATAACCCTCAGGTTCTGTGATAAAATCAGGTTTAGATGAGGTCATAAAGGTGAGGCCCTCATGATGGGATTAGTGCCTTATAAGAAGAGAACTTGCTTGCTCTTTCTACCTTGTGAGGACACAGCAAGATGATAGTCTTCTGTAAGCCAGGAGGAGAGCTCTCACCAGAAATGAACTCTACTGGAGCCTGATTTTGGACTTTCCAGTCTCCAGAATTGTGAAAAATAAATTTATGTTGTTTTAAGCCACCAATCAGAGGTATTTTGTTATGGCAGCCTAAGCTAAGACATCTTGGAATGTGAGGAAGTGAGTAGGTGGCCACTGGGCTTAGATTGAGAGAGCCTAGTTGCCCTGTAAAGAGATAGACTTGATACTCTTGCCAAAGGAGATTGCTGATGCATTTTCCTTCTCTCTACATAGGCTGAGTTTTTTTTCCCATGTATTTCATCAGTTCTTAATGTAAATCACTCCTGGTTCATCAATCATTCACCCAAATATGCTTTAGTCCTAAACTGAAAATAACTTATATCCTCAGGTTGAAATAGATATCTTCCTTTCAACAATAAAATCTGAAAAAAGTGAGTTGAGGGATTATTGAATGCACCAGAAATTTCACTTTCTAAAACAAAAGTAAAATAAAAAGCAGAATCAATTCACAATGGCACATTAAACTGACACAATCCCACTGTTATTGGGGTGTTCCCTTGTAGGAACAAACAATTTTCTTTGATTTTTGTAGGCAATGGAAGTGAAAAGCAGCTTCAGGGGATCATTGAAATATTATTATGTGAATTATATTATGTTCTTACAAACCTTATATCTATAGCTGATTACTTCTAAATGTTCAGAAGAACTAATGTTGACTTTTTTTCCCAATGGTTACACAAATGGGAAGACTAAAGATGATAAAATGAGCAAGTTCTATGCTTTTAAAAATAATATTGTTTTCTTTCTAATTTTACAAGCAATGCATGTTCATTGCAGACAACTAGAAATACATAAAGAGTAAAGTAAAAATTAAAAATCACCCATAATCCCCACCCTGCAGAGATAACCATCATTAGTATTTTGATGCATTTCTTCCCAGTGTCTACATATATATATATTTTTAATTTATGTATAATTGACCTACAATACTCTGTTAGTTCCAGGTGCACATTTGATATTTCTATATATTACAAAATGATCACCATGATATGTCTAGTTACCATCTGTCACCAAAGATATTACAATATAATTGACTATATTCCCCACGCTGTATTTCATCCCTGTGATTCATTTATTTTTGGAAATGGAATCTCCTATACACATTCACTGACACCCTTCCCCTCTGACAACCATGTATTCATTCTCTATATCTATGAGTCTATCTCTGTTTTGCTATGTTTGTTCATTTGTTTTGTTTAGATTCCACATATAAGTGAAATCATATGGTGTTTGTCTTTCTCTGTCTGACTTATTTCACTTAGCATAATACCCACTATGTTTATCCATGTTGTTGCAAATGACAAGATTTCATTCTTTTTTATGGCAGAGTAATATTCCATTGTATAGATATACCACAGCATATTTATCCATTATTTATTTATCAACTCTATATTTATTGCAGCATTATTTACATTAGCCACTGATAGATATAGGGGTGAATATCTTTTTGATTTAGTGCTTTTGTCTTCTTTGGGTACATACCCAGAAGTAGAATTACTGCAACCACTGCGCCACCAGGGAAGCCCCATATAGCAGTTTTATTTTTAATTTTTTGAGGAACTTCCATACTGTTTCCCATAGTAGCTGTATCAGTTTACATTCCCACCGACAGAGTACTAGTGTTTCCTTTTTTCCACACCCTTGTCAACACTTGTTATTTGTCGTCTTTTTGATAATAGCCATTCTGACAGGTATGAGGTGATACCTCATTGTGGTTTTAATTTGTATTTCCCTGTTGAGCATCTTTTCATGTGCCTGTTGGTTATTTGTATGTCTCCTTTGAAAAAAATGTCTATTCAGGTCCTCTGCCTATTTTTTAATTGGGGTTTTTTTTTTGATGTCGAATCATATGAGTTCTTTGTATATTTTGGATATTAACCCTGTATTAGATGTATCTTTTGCAAATATCTTCTCCCATTCAGTTGGTGGCCTTTTCATTTTGTTGATAGCTTCCTTTGCTGTACAAAAGCTTTTTAGTTTAATATAGTCCTATTTGTTTATTTTTGCTTTTGTTTCCCTTGACTGAGGAGACAAATCCAAAAAAAATATTGCTAAGATAGATGTTAAAGAGTATACTGCATATGCTTTCTCCTTGGAGTTTTATGGCTTCAGATCTTACATTAAATCTTTAATCCATTTTGAGTTTATTTTTGTATATGTTGTGAAAAAGTAGTCCAGTATGATTCTTTTGCCATGTGTCTGTACAGTTTTCCCAACACCATTTATTGAAGAGGCTGTCTTTCCCCATTGTATGTTCTTGTTTCCTTTGTCATAGATTAATTGACCATATAAGCATGGGTTTATTTCTGGGATCTCTATTCTGTTCCATAGACCTGTGTGTCTGTTCTTGTGCTAGTACCATATTGTTTTGATTACTATAGCTTTGTAGTATAGTTTGAAATCAGTGATTGTGATACCTCCAGCTTTGTTCTTCTTTCTCAAGATTGTTTTGGCTATTTGGGTTGTTTTTTGTTTCTACACACATTTTAAAATTTTCTGTTCTAGTCCTGTGAAAAATGCCATTGGTATTTTGATAGGAATTGCACTAAATCTGTAGATTGCCTTGGGTAGTATGGTCATTTTAACAATATTAAGTCTTCCCATCCATGAGCACAGTATATCTTTCCATTTATTTGTATCATCTTCAATTTCTTTCATCAATGTCTTATAGTTTTCCAAGCTGAGTACAAGATTTTTTTACCTACTTGCTTAGATTTATTCCTAGGTATTTTATTCTTTTTGATGTAATTTAATGTGGGATTGCTTTCTTAATTTATTTTCTGATACTTTTTTGTTAGTGTATAGAAAAACAACATATTTTTGGATATTAATTTTATATCCTGAAACTCTACTGAATTCATTGGTGAGTTCTCATAGTTTTGGGGTGGTATCTTTAGGATTTTCTATAATCATGTCATCTGAAAACAGTAACCGTTTTTACTTCTTCCTTTCCAACTTGGATTCTTTTCATTTATTTTCCTTGTCTGACTTCTGTATGACTAGGACTTCCAATATTATGTTGAATAAAAGTAGGGAGAGTGGGCATCCTTGTCTTGTTCCTGATCTTGGAGGAAATGCTTTCAGCTTTTCACAGTTGAGTATGATGTCAGCTGTGGGCTTGTCATATATGGCCTTTATTATGTTGAGGTGTATTCCCTCTATATTCACTTTGTTGAGTTTTTTTTTTACCATAAATCGATGCTGAATTTTGTCAAAAGCTTTTCCAGCATCTATTGAGATGATCATCTGCTTTTTATTCTTCAATTTGTTAATGTGGTATATCACACTGATTGATTTGCAGATACAGTATTTGACCATCCTTTCATCCCTGGGATAAATCCCATTTGATCATGGTGTATAATCCTCGAACATGTTAGTGAATTTAGTTTGCTAATATTTTGTTGAAGATTTTTTCATCTATGTTCATCAGTAATATTGGACAGTAATTTTCTATCAGGGTGATGCTGATCTCGTAGAATGAGTTCAGAAGCATTCTTTCCCCTGAAAATCTTTGGAACAGTTTGAGAAAGAAAAGTGTTAACTCTTCTTTAAATGTGACACCATCTGGTGCTGGAATTTTGTCCGTCTGAATCTGCTATACCATGTTTATTCCCAATTAATAAGTGGGGGTTAAGTGGGGGAGAGGAGAATCAGAGGTAAGGATTTGAGGTGTTTGATATTTGCTTCTTTTTCTCATAGTTCTCTATTTTCATTTCCTAGTCGAAATTTCAACTGATTTGACACATGGGAGTAGTCTAGGAATAATGTAACAGGGGCTGTCTCCAATTACTGAAGATAGTCCACAAGCTATTTGGTAACAGGATAGGAAAAGAATATATTTTCTTGATTTATTTCAAACAGAACTATTTAAATGAGGCGACTAATACCTTGCTATCCTGGTCACATAATTGAGTTATTACAACTCAAGTGACTTGAGTTTTCACCTTTTTTTGGGTGCTTATTGCAGCTTCTGTTGGCCATGATTTAAATTTTAAGAAGCACATTTTAGTTCTTTCAGTGATACTCATTTACAAAAGTCCTAAAGGGATTTGATTCCCTAATGAGAGGTATAAAACTTGTGACTGAAATCCCACATAAAATTTAAATTGTATTTTCACTCACCAATGGCTTAATAGTGCAAAAACTCTTACTCAGACAAATAATTAGCTTTCCAATAGGAAGGTAAACAAAACTATAAATTATGATTAGATACGTGCTCTTCCCTGCAGAGACAAATTAGTCAACACTATTCTTCAGCTGTGATACACAGATGTTATAATATTGACAGAGCTTTGTGAATAAATTTGGTAAAAATAGAGTCTGAAAACTGTACTCTTTTGTTCATGTTATGGATGTATGTTGTAATTTAATGCCTTGATTTGTATCTTACTCGGTCATTTTCCTTTTCTTTGTTACAGATAAAGGAAATTAAGAGGAGAATTTAAATGTTTTTAATTGCAAGGGGGAAATAAATACACTCAAGGAAGCCTTGTGTTTGATAACATTTTCCAATTGGAAGTTCCTATGACAACGCCAGATTTTCCTCAACCATTTATTTACATAAAAATCTTGCCACTTAAAGGCATACATTTAAAGCAATCAAATGTCTAATATTAAAAAGCAGGGTTTTTTTTTCTTTCTTTCTTTCTTCAGTCTTCCAAAAATGAGTGTTTTTTTAAGAACGGAATTTTGTATTAGCCAGCTCAGGCTGCCATAACGAAATACCACAGACTGGGTGACTTAGGTTATTCTTCTCATAAATGGTGAGGAAAAAAGAGACAAGCAATGGGCCTAAAATATATTACTGTCTTCTTGGCGCCAGTATCATGTAAGATGAATCTAGAAAGATGATTTCATTTAATCTTTATAACCCTGTAGTACTTCATGATCTGTATTTATAAGTTAACTAATTATAGTTCAGGGTAAGCATTCACTTATCAAAAACCATACAATTAGTAAATAGTAGAGCAGGTATTTAGCCCAGGTTTATGTAACCCCAAAACTTTTATTTTTTCAATAAAATACTACTCTTGATTTCTTGCTATAGTCTTTCAATAGTGGGAACAATCTTCATGTGATATGTCTATTTCACAGGTTTTCAAATTATATAAAGTGATTGAGGAATATTAGATCTAATGGAAACCATAATCATCCAATTCAAACTTTTCATTTTGCTTGAAAGGAAACAAACTCAAAGTGATAAAATGCCATATCAGGGCTTTACAACTTGTTAGTGAGAAAGATAATACAAAATCTCATATTATGAACTAGATTCCAATTTTACTTTACCCAACCGTTTTTAAAAGTATGGTATCAGTGCCTTACATATCTATGTGTTACTTATATACGCATCATCAATCTCACTTATTGGGGAATAAGGATATCCATATGATTGTCAACTGAAAAAAACAATGCACAACCTAAAAGTTGAGAATTATGTTTCATTCGGCGGACTTTCTGAGGACTTCAAGTCTGGGAAGCAGCCTCTCAGATGGCTCTGAGGGGCTGCTTTGAGGAGGTAGGGGAGGAGCCAGGTCGTATAGGAGTTTTTGCAACAAAGACCAGGTAGCGGGAACATCAAAAGATTACTGTTAATTAAAGAAAACCAGACATCTGAAGTTAATGAATTTAGCACTTTTCTATGTATGGGAAGATGCCTTAGCTATCTAGGGCAAGTATCGTGTTCTTTCCCATCCAGAGTCCCCTCAGGGTGCACCGTTGGGAGTGGCTGCAATGGCTGAGGGTGTGGCAGTGGGCAACCCATTTGTCCCCATCCCAGGTTCCCTCAGGACCACCTTGGGGGTGACGATAGTGACTTGATGGCTGCAACATCCTTTGTTTACTGATACGGCAGGCAACATTTTTCATTCACATGATCCTTAGCTTACATAGCTTACCCTATTGGGAAATGTAGGGGCGCACAAGCTTGGTAGAGGAGTTCTAGTGGGTTGAGTTTTGTTATTTGGAATTCCTATCAGGCAGGTGATCATTGTCCTGGAGATTGTTCCTTGGCTTGGAGGTCTTTAGTCCCTGTCCTAGGGCTGAGGGACAAGCCTTATATTTTTGAAAATAATTGCTGTTTTAGATAAAATTATTAATTAGCACTTGTAGGGAAGATCCAGAGTGATGCTCAATCTTACTGATGTGACCAACACAGGGACAGTGAAGGGGAGAAACGCATAATGCTTTGGATTCAGTAGATTCTGGGCTTGATTATGAGCTCCAGAGTCTCAGAACAATATTGGGGGCAAGGGCAGCAAATATTGTTGCTGATTCAGGATATTCCATGTTAGGGACTGCCAGATTACATCAGAGTAGGAGCCTAACCTTTCCATGTCTCAATGCAGAATTTTATGTAAAGATGGGAGATTAAAAAAAAAGTGAGGAATTTAGGAAAGAAGCAAAGAAGAAGCATGAAAATAATTAAGATTACTGACAAAGCCTCTCTTCATAGATTGACTTGACACTTTTAAACCACAAAATATCATGAAGCCTTGAGAGATGATTTGCTCTTTGACCTGTGACCATTTTTTTTTTCATGACTTTGTTGTTGTTGTTATATGAAAAAGATTTGGAAAGTTATTTTTAAATGAAAGTAGTATTTTGTGAGAGTGTAGAAGTTGACGGGGCTAAGGGACATTATGGAAGAACTGTCAGGCATCAAGAAATTATCTAAAAAAGGTAAGAGTCTAGGTACAGAGTTTAAAGAACAACAATATAGAAATACAGCTTGGTAGGGTTAGATTATTTTCATGGAGCATAAATCAAGCAATTAAATTACTTAGCAGAGTAAGTGATGTGATCAGATCAACAAGAAAATGTAATTTGGAAAATGTGCAACCCTAGTATAAATTAATAATGCTTAAATGTAGTTACCCAGAGTAGTAACAGAATAATGCAGTTGACTGAAAGAAGAAACACTCTTAGTCAAGAAATTTGTGTACATATTCAAAGACAGTTAGGGATGAGATGTTTATCTTAAAGTTATAGCCCTAACTAATTTATTCTCCATGTTATCTAGGCATTATTAAGATAAATACCTTAGATATTTACTTCACCTCTTACGTGTAAACAGGGAGGGAAAAAATACATTTAATGTACAGTTGAAAAGCTGTACTGTGGACATACAAAAGAATGATTACACTTTAAAATATTGGGATTTTGTGAGACTATCAATGAAGGGGAGAAGAAAGACAAAGGCAGTAACATAGAAAAAAACTTCAAAGATTGAGGCAATTGAGTTTCCACAGTAAAAGGAAAAAATGATGAGCAAGAAGTTGGTGGTGGAGAAAAAGACCTTTTTCTATGCTGAGGTAGAATTTGTAATCAGGCTTTTACGAGGGGATAGTATATAGAAGAATAAACTGAATATTTAGGATATTTTAAGCTTTTTCTGATAATAGTAATATGTTTCATTTATATAATTGAGAAAGGGAAAAAAGGAAAAAATTTAACTACGAAATAAATCAATAATTCTAAGCCTCAGAGGTAGCTATTAGAACATTTTGAAATAGTTCCTTTTGGTTTTCTATGCGTGTTTACATGGATAACATAATAAAGTCTACAATTTTATATCCTTTAAAAGTTATACCTGTTTTTTAGCTATATCTTGTTTGCTCAAATCAGGTAGACGATGTAGTTGTCATGTAAAAACATACAAAAAAGCAAAAGCAAACTGGACAAAGAATACAGAAATGAAGCAACAGATAAATAAGTATGTGATAAATAGTAATGTAAGAAACACCCAGAACATTCAACTACTGTTCTGATATCTCTCAATTTTGCTGTTATTCAAAATGATGCTATTTATTAAACTTTATCCTGTTGATAGATGATTTCAAAAGTTATGACCGCTTAAAAGACTAATTACATTTTGGTCTTTGATCACAAATAATCCTTTTATGTAAGATATATATTTTGGCTCATGGCAAGCAGCCTGCAGCAATGAATATTACCTAAAATAGGGCAGCATCTGCAGAAAATCCCCAGGCTGGCTGTACAAACATACCTATTTCCGCTTCCATTTAGGATGAAAAAATCTACAAAGACTGTTGCTTACAGTCAAAAAACTCACCAAAAGCATCAATTTTCTTGAAAGCTCAAGCGGTGAAGCGACCAACTGAACACCACTTTGGAATAGTTGGGGCCCAAAACACGAAAGTGACTCACCTTCTCTCCCAAGCTCTTTGCTGCCCTCTGCCAGGTGCTCCTGGGAAAGATTGGGGGCAGGACAGGAGATAAGACAGAATCCCCCTTGCTGGAGCAGGTGCCGGGGAGATGATCAGTGGCTGCTGGAGAATAGGGGAGAAAATCTGCCCAAGTTCATGGAATGGTCTCTCCTGCGAAGGTAAGCCTTAAGTTACCAGTCGGGAGATAAAACACTCTCTTGCCCCCATTGCACAAAGATCTATTGCTTCTTGAAAAAGAAGGTGTAAAAATCTTTTGGGCAGGAAATTCTCACCCAGGACCAACCACAGATTACAGGCAGGATTTAGCTGTCACAGGGAACAGGGGCAGTACCACTGAGAAAGCCCTGCCCTTTGCACAAAGCCTGAGGTTGAGGCTGGACCAGACAAAAAGAGAACCCCACCAGATAAATTAGGAGTATGGGATTAACAGATACACACCACTATATATAAAATACATAACAAGGATTTATAACCTACAGTGGAAAAGAATCTGAATATAGATAGATAGATAGATAGATAGATAGATAGATATCTGTAGGTATATATCTGAATGACTTTGTTGTACATCTGAAACTAACACAATATTGTAAATCAACTATAGAAAACAAACGAGAACCCCGTCGGTCTCCATTACAAACCTAGTACCTGTTAAAGTAATTAAACAAGGAAGTCATTAGACTGAAGTGTCCCTGATGCCTTGGTAACCTAGGTAAGCAAACTGAAACCTAAGCCAGAGTCAATTCACTGGAATCTGAGAAAAGAAAACTGAAAAACAGCTAATCACAAACAGCCAAGCAGCCTTCACCAAATAAGGCAACCATCTAAGCTGTAGCCAATCATATAATTGCTTTGTTTTGCTTCCATCGTCTTCTCTAGAAAAGCTTTGCTCTGAGCTCTACCTACTGCTTTTGGTTTGGCGCTGCCGGATTCGAACTGCTGTTTGCTCACATAAACTCTTGAAATTGTTAACCTACCTCAGTTTATCGTTTGACATTTCTATGACAAAAAACTACAGTCTACCCCTGGGGGAGGTACAAGAACATGGAGAAAGAGCTCCTCTGTAGCACGGGTGTTCAGGAATTGCTGGAGGGAAAGTAGGCAAACTAATAAGAGAAACTAAACCCTCTAGCACCCCAGGTGCCACTCTAAGAGGTAAGATGTCAATCAACCACTGGCAGAAATTGAAGCCTGTAGTGTCCTGAGGGTAACAACGGTATCAATGAAAGGCAAACACAATGAAATCTTAAATACATGATGCCCAGTGAGAAAAACCAGAAGCAAAAACTATATATTTTATTCCATTTTTGTGACAGTCTGGGAAAGATAAAACTACTACTACCAGTCAAAACTCAGACCCATGTTTGCCAGTGGCTAGGGATAATTGGAGAGGATTGACTGGGGAAAAAGAGGTGCAAGTGAATTTTGGGGGTGTAATGGAAATCTTCTATATCTTCATTGCAGTGGTGGTTGCAGGACTATATATATGAACTTAAATGTGAGTAAATTATACCTCAATACCATTGACTTTTTAAAAGTCTGCACAAAGGAAGAGTGATGTCATGTTTGTTAAAAGGAGAATGCAACTGGGATTTAAGAAACCTGGTTATCTTTCCAAATCTGCAATTGCTCATTGACCACATATTTGAAAGATGCCTAATTCATTTATTTATTCAATCGTTTATTTATTTTATTTTATTTTTTTTTGCGGTGCGCAGGCCTCTCACTGCTGTGGCCTCTCCCGTTGCGGAGCACAGGCTCCGGACGCGCAGGCTCAGCGGCCATGGCTCACGGGCCCAGCCGCTCCGCGGCATGTGGGATCTTCCCGGACCGGGGCACGAACCCGCGTCCCCTGCATCGGCAGGCGGACTCTCAAACACTGCACCACCAGGGAAGCCGTATTCAATGGTTTATTCATCCATTTCCCGATACTATTCAAAATAATTTGTCTACAGTGTTAAAGAAAATAATGTTTCTAGTCTTATGGTATTTATAATGGAAGAGATAGCAAACAAACAAAACAGCACAAAATAAAATTTCAGACACTGGTAAGTCCCATGAAGAAAGTAACACAGGTTGAAAAGACAAAAGACAAAGCATCACTGCAGAAGGCAACATTATAGCAGATGAGATGAAGAGAACATTTGGCCAGCACTTTCAAAGATGGGCTTGAGATTCTTAGGCAAAATCTGGAGGATGGTGCTATTCAGAAGGAAGAGAGATACTAAAGCCAGGCTTTTGATTGGAGCTGTTTAAAGGAGAAATATGTAACTATCTATATCCTAAGAGTTTCAGAAAATCCTCAAGGTGTATCTGAGACATTGAGACATATCATTGCTTTAAAAATAGCCTAGGCCTTCCCTGGTGGCGCAGTGGTTGAGAGTCCGCCTGCCGATGCAGGGGACACGGGGTCGCGCCCCGGTCCGGGAAGATCCCACGTGCCACGGAGCGGCTGGGCCCTTGAGCCATGGCCGCTGAGCCTGCGCGTCCGGAGCCTGTGCTCCGCAACGGGAGAGGCTACAACAGTGAGAGGCCCGCATACTGCAAAAATAAATAAATAAATAAATAAAATAATAGGCTAATAATGCCATTTTCTTAAACTAATTCTTTAAGTTATTGTTCTTTGTGAATCTTTTGACTATACTCAGGAAATAATATCATTTTCCACCTTTTTTTTGCAAGATGGACTGTGTCAGTCGTATAGGAGCTATTGAGCCAAAACATTCATGTACTGCTCTAATCTTGAATTATCAATCTTATGTAAGTTAGTTTTTTCACTTTTCTTTCACTAAATATCAAATCCAATTTTTGAAAATTGGCCTACAATTAATTCATTTTCCTTTGGGGAAAAAAGCCTTTGGAATCTTTCAATATATATATTTTCCTTATCATTACATTTCCAAGAAACAGTTCATGTTTTATCCATATAATAAAGACCGTTATGACTTATTGGTTTTGAGGTTTTTTGAAATGTTCCTTCCAAATAACTGTAGTAGTAGAAACTGGTTTTACCTGAAATTGACTCTCAGCAGAAAAATTCTGTATTCAACATATTTTGTGTATCCTATGAGTAATCTGAAGAAATATTTGTCATTTGATGTATAAAGTTAAAGGAAGAGAAAAATCCTTTGGTGTGCTGCATCTAGAACATTGACACCAAAATGCATACGGGATTCCAACTTCTTATAATAAAAAGCAGTTTTAACAGACAAACCGTCTCACCGTAAACAACTATAAAATATGGACATGAAAGAGACATCATTTAAAGATGTGAGAGAACAACCAAAGCTGCCAAGATCTTAAAGGTTCAAGATTCTATAGAGAAGGGAAATTGAACACCTATATGGAAACATGAGTTTTCATCTCTACATCAAGCTATACACACCATAGGTCTAAATATGTAGATCTAAGCATAAAGAGAAGATAATACAGATTATATAAGAAAACATATGATCTGTGTCAGGTAAAATTTTCTTAAACACTATAAAAAAATACTAACTATAAAGGACAAGATTAATAAACTTGAGTTCATTAAAAACCATTACGTTATAAAAAAGACACCTTGAGAGGGTGGAAAGGTAAGCCACAGAGTGGTGAGAGATGTTTGCTGTAGATATCTCTCAAGTGATTCATATCCCCAATGTATAAACAATCCTTAAAAATTACCAATAAAGAAACAGGCAGCCTGATTTTTAAAATGGACAAAAGACTTGATCAGCCACTTCAAAGTGAAAGAAAAGACGAACTGTCCAAAAAAATTATTAGTCATATGCAAAGTGCAAAAAATTCACAAGATATCATTATACAGCTACCAGAATGGTTATAATTTTAAAAACTTATGCACAAACATAAGCCCACCAAAAAATCTGATAATACCAAGTTTTGGTGAAGATATCGAGAAACTGAAACTGAGCACATTGCTGATGAGACTGTTAGTTGGTACAATTATTTTGAAAATAGGCAATCTCTACTAATGCTGAATGTATGCTTTCTCAGTAACCTAGCCTTCCAATCCCATGCAGACCAAGTTGTGGGGGCTGAAGGTGGTTTGAAAACATGTATGGAAGTTTCCCCACAAAAAGATGAGCTGCTTTTACACTTGGCCTACTTCAGTTAAGATAAAGGTTTGCTTTACAGAGCTTTTTAAATCTATTCTATCATGTGATCAATGCAGAGAGGTGAATTTTTGGCAATGAGAAAAATGATGTGAAAGTTGCAAGATCAGATAGAGGATTCAGACACTAAGCAAAAGTTAGTAACATTTGCAAAGTTAGATAATTCCGATGTTTACTTCTCTTGCTTCATAAAATAATCTTCATTTGTTTTATTGAGGGTTAAAAAGTTGTGTGTGTGTGTGTTTTAATGAAAGGAATGCTACTTCTGTCTTGTCAACTCATCTTAAAAGTGGCATGCTTGAAGTTGAGAGAAATTAGGTGAATGTGTTTCTTTTAAGTATAAATTCTTTCATAGTCAAAAGCATTTAAAGAATGCTTTCTTTTTCTATTTTTGTCATTAAAATGAGAAAGAAAACATAATGCAAAAAACCTTTTTAATGAATTTGTAGTAAATGTGAGAAAGTATTATCCTAATTTATATTTTTGCCTATCCAAACTCACTTCCATTTACACCCCACAAAGTCTTCCCCAACACGAAAGCTGATGTGACTGCATGTAGCAAAGACCAGAAACGAGGACGAAAATAAACTATGTTGCCTTTGAACCTAAGTGGGATAGAGAAAAGCTGGGATTTACCAAGCCTTTGTTATATACAAAGATTTCAGGTATTCTTCCTGTCAGTAGCCTTGGAAGACATCAAAGAATATTTCTCCCAAGCAGAGGACCTGCCTCTAAACTGATATAAAACCCAGAAAGCACTAGAATATTAATGGGTTATCAGTTCAGACTTTATAGTAATCTTCAAAATGCCCAGAAAGCTAATGGAAATATTAGATGATTCCAGATTATCATTTTATGTGTTGCTGTAAATTTTAATGAAACATATTTCTGTGCTCAAGTGCTTAATCTACACTATTATGGGCATTTTAATCAAGTCTTATTGTTTACTTGCCTGGGAACGGTAAAATAATGTAGGTGTATGGTGGAAAGGTCAATGGACAAGGAGTGAAGACACTTGTTTTCCAGTTTGGGGAGATTATGAATAAAGCTGCTATAAACACTTGTATATGAGCTTTGGGGTAAAAATTGCACTTGGTTAAACACCTAGAAGATTACTACTTTCATTGTTTTATAAGAAATTGCCAAGCTATTCTCGAGTGGTTTACCAAGTTGCATTCCCACCAGCAGTGAAGGAGAGCTCTTGTTTTTCCACACCCTTACCAGCATTTGATATTGTTAGTTTGATTTTTGCATTTCTGATAGAGTTACAGTGGTATCTCATTGTGGTTTTAATTTGCATTTCTCTAATGACAAATGATGTGGAGTATTTTTTTTTACATCCTTACTTGCCATCCATTTACCTTTTTGGTGAAGTGTTTGTTCAGATCTTTTGCCCATTTTCTATGGAATCATTTGTTTTATTGTTTTTAGTTTTGTTTTTATTGTTGTTGAATTTTAAGTCTTTATATATTCTGGATATAAGTCTATAGCAGATATGTAGTTTGCAAATATTTCCCCTAAGTCTGTTGTTTATCTTTTCAATCTTTTAATAGCAACTTTCAGAGGACAAAACTTTTAAATTCTGATAGTCTAATTTATCAATTTTTTCTCTTATGGATTATACTTTTAGTGTTTTATCATAACTCATGTCAACCCAAAAGCCATGTAATCTTCTTACATAGGAATCAGATTCATGTGTCTTCATAACTGCAAATTTTCTGCTAGCATACCTATATTTGAGTTGTCCTGGGAACCAAGTTATTATGTGTCTATGCCACTCAGGTGAGAATTATAAACTATTCTAGAATTTTTAATAGAAAAAAAATTTTCCAACAGCATTTGTTTTACAGATTGCTTTTTTTTCCAATTGTTGATTTTAACACATTTTTCACTTTTCCACTGCTTTTAGAGATAATTTACAACAACTTAAATGAGAGTGTTAATACTTTAGGGGATAATTGGTGCAGAATTTGACAGATTTATTTTTTAGAATGTTACTACTACTTCTTATTTCCATTACTTAGTGAATTTAGTAGAAGCACCAAAGTATTGCTTAGTAGTGTTGACGTGGTAGACTCTATATTTATTAACTTCTTCAAATTATTATTATCCTCAGGGAGACTTTGTTTTTATGCCAGTGTAATGTTTAGGGGCAGTTCCCTTTATATAATCCTCAGTTGAACCTTGAATATATACTTGAAATGCTTTGTGGGATGCAATTCCATAGACACTGGTTTTTGATATGAGAGCCATTTGGGGATTGATGTGGAAGTTCAAGAGAATCTGCAACTGTCTATTTAATTATAATCATATATCTACCTCCTCCAGTTAAGGTCTCTAGGTTATATCTAGTCTTGTTAACATATTACTAGAACATTTCACATAGTATGAACTTTACAAATCTGTTACATTTTAATTTGAACTTCACTGAAGGTAGCCTCAGGTATGTGATATATGCTCTCAGGATTATGTTATAGACAGCTCTGATGTGGATTAGAAGCACTCTATGGAGAAAACAAGCAGTAGAAACACCATTTTTCTATTCTTTTAGCCTTTTGAATCAAATATGGCTAGAAAAATATAATTCTTATTAATCAGAGCTTGATTAGGGAATTACGTTTAAACGTTTGGGATCTAAAAATTTTATAAAGTCTCCTTTTTATAATGACACCAGTCATATTGGATTAGGTCCCATCCTAATGACCTCATCTTATCTTGATGACCTCTGTAAGGACCCCATCTCCAAGTATGGTAACATTCTGAAGTACTAGAGGTTAGGATACAACATATCTTTTGGGGGTTGGCACTATTTAACCCATAACAGTCTGCTTCCTGGCCCCTCAAAAATCATGTACTTCCTATTTGCAAAATATATTCACCCTACCCCAACATCCTTAAAAGTCTTAAACATTCCAGCATCAGCTCTCAGTCCAAAATCTCATCTAAACATCATTAACTCAATGTCCCAAATCTCATCATCTAAATCTTTGAAGTCAATTAGGGTACAGTTTATCCTGGGGCAAATTTCTCTCCATCTGTGAACTTATAATACCAGACAAGTTATCTGTTTTCAAAGTACCATGATGAGACAGGAATAGCATTTACATTCCCACTCCAAAATGGAAAAATTGAAAGGCAAAAGAGGTCATGGTTCCCAAGCAAGTCTGAGACCTAGCAGGATAAATTTCATTAGATTTTAAGGTTTGAGAATAATCCTCTTTGGCTTGATGCTCTGTCTTCCAGGTCCACCTGGATGGCAGCCTCACCCTCTGGAACTGATGAAGTGGTGTTGGGGTGATTCTTTCCTTTATTTAAAGGAAAACGTACTCACGTCAGATAGCTCTACTAGCACATTTCCTGCCTGTGGCATCCCAGTAGTCTGGCAGCCTTCCTTTATTTCATCTGGTTTCTTTCCCTTTCAGTCTAAGCTGGCAGCATTTCTGTTAAAATGGTTGACTGGATCCACAACTCACACACCTAATCTCTTTAGCAGAGGGTTGCCTAGCCATACCCTTGGTGTTCTCTCCAGAGCACACTTTCTCATTATTTGCAACACGGATAGGCTGAGGATTTTCCAAATCTCCAAATTCTGGTCTCTTTTTGCTCAACAGTTTCTTTCTCTATTTTCTCCCTCCTCTCACATTTTACTATATGCAAAAAGGAGAAACCAGACCACAGCTTCAGCACTTTGCTTAGAAATGTCTTCTAAATATCAAAGTTCATCACTTACAATTTTGCTTTCCACAGGACAGTAAAACACAATTCAGCCAAGTTCTCTGCCACTTTATGACAAAGGATCACCTTTCTTTCAGCGTCCAATAACATGTTGCCCATTTCCGTCTGAAACCAGAAGCATCTTTAATATTCACATTTCTAAAAACAGTCTGGGCTTCCCTGGTGGTGCAGTGGTTAAGAATCCGCCTGGCAGTGCAGGGGACATGGGTTCAATGCCTGGTCCTGGAAGATCCCACATGCAAGGGAGCAACTAAGCCTGTGCACCACAACTACTGAGTCTGCGATCTAAAGCCTGCGAGAGCCACAGCTACTGAGCCCGTGTGCCACAACTACTGAAGGCAGCGCGCCTACAGCCTGTGCTCTGCGACAAGAGAAGCCACCGCAGTGAGGAGCGTGCACACCTCAACGAAGAGTAACCCCCGCTCACCGCAAATAGAGAAAGCCCGCGCACAGAAACAAAGACCCAACACAGCCAATAAATAAATAAATACATTTATATTAAAAAAAATAAAAACAGTCTCTTTAAGAAAAGCTAAACTTTCCTGGGTACCAAAATCAATATTAGGATTCTCCAGAGAAAGAGAACCAGTAAGAAATGCACACACACACACACACACACACACACACACACACACACACACACATAAATACACATGTGCATATCAGAGAGAGAGAGAGAGCAGAGACAGAGACAGAGAGATTGAGAGATTGGTTTATTTTAAGGAATTAGTTCACATGATTGCAGGGGATTGGCAAGTCCAAAATCCAGAATGCAAGCTGACAGGCAGGAAATTCAGGTAAGAGTTGATTCTGTAGTCTTGAAACTGAAATCCCCAGGATAGGACAGGCAGGCTGGAAACTCAGGCAGGGTTTCTATGTTCTGTCTTAAGGCCAAATTCCGTCTTTGGACATCCTCTTAAGGGCTTCAACTGATTGAATGTTGCTCACTCACATTATGGAGAGTAGTCTGCTTTACTTAAAAGCTACTAATTTAAATTTTTAAGTGTTTAAAATATATATTAATAGCAACATCCAGACTCATGTTTGACTAAACAATTGGGCACCATAGCCTCGCCAAATGGACACATAATATTAACCATCAAACACTCTGATAATATCATGGAATTGAACTGACTTTGTAATCAACAAAGGCTGAATCCTGCTATAAAATGAGTGTGGGATTAGAACAGAGACTGCTCATGGGGAATAGTTACATCTAAATTACTCACAGATAGATAAAATCCTCTTTTTCCTTTAATGGAGTAGATTAGAGCATAATATGGTAGAAATTGCATAAGCTGGGGTTCAGACAAACCTATGCACTAATTATAATTCTACCATTTACAATTGTGTGACTTCAGGAAAATTATAGGTAATTATGATGATTTGCTGTTTAGTAATTGAATGGACAAACCATTGGCTTCACATATGGGAAGGCCCAGTTGATTAGATAATGGTGTAGCTCAGAATCATTGTTCATCAGGAGGCATTTGAAATGAAGGCTGTGGAGGTAGAATTTTGTAAATCAAATCTAAAAGTACTGTCAAATGTTGTACTCAGAGCTTGGTATATGTCCAAAATCTTAGAAATTTCTTATCATTGGCTTCCCAGGGATGACTTTATACGATAGAGTTCTCTCAAATATAGTATTGTTTCTGTGTTAAAACTTGAATTTCTTTTCAGATAGATATTCTAGTTAAAATGCCCGGAGGCTACTATAAAGTAGAATGCTTGTAAATAACCAACCTATTGAGATCTTTATAAATTAAGAGAACATATCTATAGAAAAACTAGTGGGAATTTAATCAAAGCATTGACTTGCTGCCAAATAAATCTGTGAAAAATAGTCATCACGTGCTGAAAATTCAAAAATAATCACTATCAATCAAATCAGAAACAACTGTAGAAGAGCAGAGCAAGAATTTCTGAAAACAGTACTTCCAAGACCTGCGAACCAGAAATAGCATTTTCATGAACAATCTTTGGAATTTATCTGAAGTTCCTGAATAGTACCCTTGCAATGATCATTTCAGAAACTATTTTCTGTAAGATTATATTTACACTAGGTGAAAATTTTGCCTAAAGAATGGACTGAGAGCTACAGGTTAAGCTCAGGGGTTCACGATCTTGGTAATTGTTTCTGCTGTTTCTTACACTCAGTTTCTTAAGCCAGAAACCTAGGAGTCATCTTAGTTCCTCTTTTTTCTTTCCGTCATACCCTGTATCCCATCCATCAGCGAATCCTTTCACTCTCGCCTTTAAAATCTATTTCGAATTAAATTCTTTCTCACCACTTCCACTCTGTCACTCTATTCCAAGCAACCAGACCACAATCATCTGTCACATGATTTATAGCAATCGCCTCCCAACTGGTCTCTCAGATTCTATTCTTACCCCTCACCGTCTATTCTCCACACAGCAATGAAAGATCCTTTACAAGTTCAATCATATCTGTCTCTGGCACAAGATCTTTTGATGGTTTCTGTTCTTTCTTTTTTTTTTAACGGACCTTTATTGGAGTATAATTGCTTCACAATATTGTGTTAGTTTCTGTTGTACAACAAAGTGAATCAGCCATATGAATACATATATCCCCGTATCCCCTCCCTCTTGCGTCTCCCTCCCACCCTCCCTATCCCACCCCTCTAGGTGGTCACAAAGAACAGAACTGCTCTCCCTGTGCTATGCAGCTGCTTCCCACTAGCTAACTATTTTACATTTGGTAGTGTATATATGTTGATGCTACTCACACTTTGCCCCAGCCTCCCCCTCCCCTGTGTCCTCAAGTCCATTCTTTATGTCTACGTCTTTATAACTACCCTGCCACTAGGTTCATCAGTACCATTTTTTTTTAGATTCCATATATATGTGTTAGCATATGGTATTTGATTTTCTCTTTCTGACTTACTTCACTCTGTATGACAGACTCTAAGTCCATCCACCTCACTACAAATAACTCAATTTCATTCTTTTTTATGGCTGAGTAATATTCCATTGTATATACGTGCCACATATTCTTTATCCATTTGTCTGTCGATGGACATTTAGATTGCTTCCATGTCCTGGCTATTGTAAATAGAGCTGCAATGAACATTGTGGTACATGACTCTTTTTGAATTACGGTTTTCTCAGGGTATATGCCCAGTGGTGGGATTGCTGGGTCATATGGTAGTTCTATTTTTAGTTTTTGAAGGGACCTCCATACTCTTCTCCATAGTGGCTGTATCAACTTACATTCCCACCAACAGTGCAAGAGGCTTCCCTTTTCTCCACACTCTCTCCAGCATTTATTGTTTGTAGATTTTTTGATGATGGCTATTCTGACTGGTGTGAGGTGATACCTCATTGTACTTTTGATTTGCATTTCTCTAATGATTAGTGATGTTGAGCATCCTTTCATGTGTTTGTTTGAAATCTGTATATCTTCTTTGGAGAATGTCTATTTAGGTCTTCTACCCATTTTTGTATTGGGTTGTTTGTTTTTTTTGTATTGAGCTACATGAGCTGCTTATAAATTTTGGATATTAATCCTTTGTCAGTTGCTTCATTTGCAAATATTTTCTCCCATTCTGAGGGTTGTCTTTTCGTCTTGTTTATGGTTTTCTTTGCTGTGCAAAAGCTTTGAAGTTTCATTAGGTCCCATTTGT
>NC_041221.1:53755542-53757281 GCF_002837175.3 Physeter macrocephalus
TCACAGTGTTGATTCTTCCAATCCAAGAACATGATATATCTCTCCATCTGTTTATATCATCCTTAATTTCTTTCATCAGTGTGTTCTAGTTTTCTGCATGCAGGTCTTTTGTCCCCTTAGGTAGGTTTATTTCTAGGTTTTTGTTCTTTTTGTTGGAATGGTGAATGGGAGTGTTTCCTTAATTTCTCTTTTAGATATTTCATCATTAGTGTATAGGAATGCAAGAGATTTCTGTGCATTAATTTTGTATCCTGCTACTTTACCAAATTCACTGATTAGCTCCAGTAGTTTTCTGGTAGCATCTTTAGGATTCTCCATGTATAGTATCATGTCATCTGCAAACAGTGAGAGCTTTACTTCTTTTCCAGTTTTGATTTCTTTTATTTTTCTTCTCTGATTGCTGTGGCTAAAACTTCCAAAACTATGTTGAAAAATAGTGGTGAGAGTGGGCAACCTATCTTGTTCCTGATCTTAGTGGAAATATTTTCAGTTTTCACTACTGAGAACGATGTTGGCTGTGGGTTTGTCATATATGACCTTTATTGTGTTGAGGTAAGTTCCCTTTATTCCTACTTTCTGGAGAGTTTTTATCATAAATGGGTGGTGAATTCTTTCGAAAGCTTTTTCTGCATCTATTGAGATGATCATATGGTTTTTATCCTTCAGTTTGTTAATATGGTGTATCACATTGATTGATTTGCATATATTGAAGAATCCTTGCATTCCTGGGATAAACCCCACTTGATCATGGTGTATGATCCTTTTAATGTGCTGTTGGATTCTGTTTGCTAGTATTTTGTTGAGGATTTTTGCATCTATGTTCATCAGTGATATTGGCCTGTAGTTTTCTTTCTTTGTGACGCCTTTGTCTCGTTTTGGTATCAGGGTGATGGTGGCCTCATAGAATGAGTTTGGGAGTGTTCCTCCCTCTGCTATCTTTTGGAAGAGTTTGAGAAGGATAGATGTTAACTCTTCTCTAAATGTTTGATAGAATTCGCCTGTGAAGCCATCTGGTCCTGGGCTTTTGTTTGTTGGAAGATTTTTAATCACAGTTTCAATTTCAGTGCTTGTGATTGGTCTGTTCATATTTTCTATTTCTTCCTGGTTCAGTCTCGGCAGCTTGTGCATTTCTAAGAATTTGTCCATTTCTTCCAGGTTGTCCATTTTATTGGCATACAGAGTTGCTTGTAGTAATCTCTCATGATCCTTTGTATTTCTGCAGTGTCAGTTGTTACTTCTCCTTTTTCATTTCTAATTCTATTGATTTGAGTCTCCTCCCTTTTTTTCTTGATGAGTCTGGCTAATGGTTTATCAATTTTGTTTATCTTCTCAAAGTACCAACTTTTAGTTTTATTGCTGTTTGCTATTGATTCCTTCATTTCTTTTTCATTTATTTCTGGTCTGATTTTTATGATTTCTTTCCTTCTGCTAAATTTGGGGTTCTTTTGTTCTTCTTTCTCTAATTGCTTTAGGTGCAAAGTTAGGTTGTTTATTCGAGATGTTTCCTGTTTCTTAAGGTATGATTGTATTGCTATAAACTTCCCTCTTAGAACTGCTTTTGCTGTATCCCATAGGTTTTGGGTCGTCGTGTCTCCATTGTCATTTGTTTCTAAACAGTTTTTGATTTCCTCTTTGATTTCTTCAGTAATCACTTCGTTATTAAGTAGTGTATTGTTTAGCCTCCATGTGTTTGTATTTCTGACAGATCTTTTCCTATAATTGATATCTAGTCTCATAGC
>NC_041221.1:53757390-53811589 GCF_002837175.3 Physeter macrocephalus
AGCAGCCATGGCTCACAGGCCCAGCTGCTCCGCAGCATGTGGGATCTTCCCGGACCGGGGCACGAACCCGTGTCCCCTGCATCGGCAGGCGGACTCTCAACCTCTGTGCCACCAGGGAAGCCCTGTATTTTTAACAAATTCTTTCCTGTAATTGATATCTAGTCTCATAGCTTTGCGGTTGGAAAAGATACCTGATACAATTTCAATTTTCTTAAATATACCAAAGTTTGAATGTGACCCAAGATATGATCTATCCTGGAGAATGTTCCATGAGCACTTGAGAAGGAAGTGTATTCTTTTATTTTTAGATGGAATGTCCTATACATGTCAATTAAGTGCATCTTGTTTAATGTATGATTTAAAGCTGTGTTTCCTTATTTATTTTCATTTTGGATGATCTGTCCATTGGTGAAAGTGGGGTGTTAAAGTCCCCTACTATGATTGTGTTACTGTTGATTTCCCCTTTTATGGCTGTTAGTATTTGCCTTATGTATTGAGGTGTTCCTATGTTGGGTGCTTAAATATTTACAATTGTTATATCTTCTTCTTGGATTGTTCCCTTGATCATTATGCAGTGTCCTTCTTTGTCTCTTGTAACAGTCTTTATTTTAAAGTCTATTTTGATGGATGTGAGAATTGTTACTCCAGCTTTCTTTTGATTTCCATTTGCATGGAATATCTTTTTCCATCCCCTCACTTTCAGTCTATATGTGTCCCTATGTCTGAAGTGAGTCTCTTGTAGACAGCATATATATGCGTCTTGTTTTTGTATCCATTCAGCCAGTCTATGTCTTTTGGTTGAAGCATTTTATCCATTTACATTTAAGGTAAATATTATATGTATATTCCTATTACCATTTTCTTAATTGTTTTGGGTTTGTTATTGTAGGTCTTTTCCTTCTCTTGTGTTTCCTGCCTAGAGAAGTTCCTTTAGCATTTGTTGTAAAGCTGGTTTGGTGTTGCTGAATTCTCTTAGCTTCTTTTTTTGTTTTGTTTTGTTTTACGGAGTAGAATTCATCTTTATTTTTATTTATTTATTTATTTTTAACATCTTTATTGGATTATAATTGCTTTACAATGGTGTGTTAGTTTCTGCTTTACAACAAAGTGAATCAGTTATATGTATACGTATGTTTTACTGACTAGACTATAAAGTCTATGTGAGAAGAAGCTAGGTTTATTTTGCCCATATATTGTAGCCTTTGTGCTTAGTACAGTGCCTAGTACATAATAAGTGCATAAAATTTTATGCAGAGTAAATGAATGAATGATTGAGAGGAAGGGTAGTTTTTCCTGTAACTGAAATAATCCAATACAGTGAAGGGATGGAAATCAAGCAAATTTTAAAAGTTGACATATGCAGAACCTGTCTAGATGTTAAGAATTTAAACATGCTATCTCTGGGCTAGGAGATTGTGTTTTGAATTTCTTCACCCTATTCTTAAAAGACTCATGAAACAGACACTGATTCTCTGACATGAATATTTCAACAGTTAAAAGCCCCCCATTGCCCTTAATCTACCACTGCTCCATGTATGTGTATGTGTGTGTGTGTGTAAGTGGGAGACCTCTTTTCTCTCATATAGAATTCTGTTTTAAATTGGGAAAAATATTGGGGAAGTTGAAAGATAAATTAACAGAACAAATTTATAGAAAAATAGTACTCTTTTTAGTAGAGCCTAGAAATAGACAATCAGAAAGCAGGGCCTTGAGGTTGGAAATGAGAAAGAGAATGAGAAAAAGAGAGAGAGAGAGGCAGAAAGAATTTTGCGTTATTTTATTTAAAGATTCTGAAGAGGGGTGGGAATTATTCCAAAGAATAGGCATACTCCATCTGTTTGGTCTTAGAAGGAGTCTCAACTATGTCACACTGTCACTAAGCCTGCACTTAGCTGTCTTGGTTGTGTGAGATTGATGGCAGAGAAACAGAGAGTAGGAAATCAAGAACAGAGCAGCTTTATCAATCTCTCTACACAGGCCCTTCTGAAACACAGCAGCCTTGAAAGGCTATGATGTATGAATTTATCTTCTTGGAATCTTCCTGTTACAAGAAAAATCCATGAGATTTTCTAGCTAAAGAATGATAAAATCCTAATACCTCAGTGTTCTGAAACTTTGTTATAGTCCATAAAATTGATTTCAAGTTTTTGTACTTTTTGTGGTCTGTATATCCGTGTAGCTGAGTGTGTCTATTTGTGTTCTCTTATAGATGTTAAAATATCAGTGTTTTCCCCTAGGTGGTCCTTAGAGAGATCATGCTATGTGTTCAGCAGATATATGTATATATTATATTATTTAAAGACACTGTAACATGGTAAAATGAATAATGCAAACAGCAGTAGTAACAAAGCAAGCATTATTTCAAATATACATATCCTCTTCTTGTCCAAAGTCACCAATATATTTTTAAATAAGTTGGCTGTAGGTGCCAAAATAATTTCCAGTGACTATTGACGTGTCTTGACTATTTAGCCTAGGACAATTCATCAGATACAGTCAGAATTATTTCCAAGGAAGAATAAAAATGAGACCCTTTTTAAAAAATAAGCAATATTCTTCCTCAACCTTCACCAAATCTTGATCTCGTTTTAGTTCTTCTCTAAGTTCAGAATTTGTTGGCTACTCAACTTTATATATAAAAATAGAGCCCTTTTTGACTGAGGGCAGCACTTTTGACTCTCATCTAGTTGGTAAAGTGTTTCAAAGTCAGAGCAAACTTGGGCTCTCAAACCTGATAGGAGAAGTATGTTCAAATGCTGATGGACATATATCTTGACATTGCTGAGTTTCTTATGGATTGTGTACAGTTACAAGACTTCATGAAAAATACTTTTGATTCCTTAAGAAACTTCTTTTTGACTTCACAAAATGGGAACTGTTGTTCTCCAGGAATCAGGATATGAACAGACTCTCTCATTACTTTTACTTATAGAAGATTTTCCCAGCTCCTAATCACTTTTTTTCCATTAGGTGTATGTGAACAAAAGTGGAAACCACTGATAAAACCCAGAACATTCTGGGTATGAAGCAACAAAAACCCAAACCTGAAAACATGGCTGAGACTATTGCAATGCTGATTACAATCAATGGCCTACAGCACAATCTTTATTATTTCTTCGTTTTTATGGTTGACAGAAAACATGAGATCAAATAGTATTACGTAACAAGGGAGAACACTTAAAATTATATCACAAGATCCTTGGTCTTAAAATTGAGTTTAGTTTAAAATATGTATGAGGTGGTTTATTCTTACTACATTTGTTTGATATATGACATAAAATGTGATTAAAAATTAAATATTCCATAAAATGTAAACAGTAGAGATTATGTAAATGGTGGAACTGATGTGAATATTTGTTTTATCTCTGTCTTGATCAAATTGACACACCAAGCAAAAGTTCATCCAAATTAGATTTCAATCCTTTAAAGGAAGTCATTCAATTGAAACTAATTTTCTCATCCCTTGCCTCCTCTGTGTGCTGTCTGATTAATTTATAGTCAAAGCCAAGGGGTGGAAATACATTTCTATAACATTTTTTTCTCCTAGAGATTACTTATTTCCTTTTTGGAGGTTTTATTTCAATTGCATTGTCAATGTAAAGAAATTATGTGACATCACTGAAGTTGGGCCCAAATCAAGCTTCCATTATAAACAGAACTTATAGGGGACTTCCCTGGTGGCGCAGTGGTTGAGAGTCCGCCTGCCGATGCTAGGGGACGCCGGTTTGTGCCCCGCTCCGGGAAGATCCCACTTGCCGCGGAGCGGTTGGGCCCGTGAACCATGGCTGCTGAGGTGCCCCGCTCCGGGAAGATCCCACATGCCGCAGAGCGGCTGGGCCCGTGAGCCATGGCTGCTGAGCCTGCGCGTCCGGAGCCTGAGCTCCACAACGGCAGAGGCCACAGCAGTGAGAGGCCCGCGTACCGCAAAAAAAAAAAAAAAACAAAAAAACCCAGAACTTATAAACAGAACTTGATGAATAACAATTTAGGAAGATGTTTCAAAAATTTAACAGACAATAATACAATGTAAAAAGCACCAACATTATCAGAAAAAGCTGCAAAGAAATTTCTTTGATCAAGGCAGTTTAAATGTGTGACTTTTCTGTGTCCTGGGTAAGCAATTATTTTCTGTCTGAATTGCATTTTGTCTCTTCCATCTCTGTAATATACTGCCCTGTGAGTTCTACTCAAGTACTTAATTTTTTTTTAAGTAAGTAAGTAAAGAAATAGAGATCATAGAAGCAAGTAAAAAAACAAGACAAGACCAAACTGATATCCAAAATGGCCAAACAATGTAGGTAAACAGAAAAATATTTTTTCTTGATGAAATCTTGAAAAACCTATCCAAAATTTGTACAGCAAGCAAAGAAGACTAAAGTACATCTGAGTATAGAATAATATAAAAAATAAGTAATATTTTTAGCATGCTGAATGAAGGTGTCATGTTATCCTGATATTATTCAGCATCTTCAAATGTGTATTTAATAATTAACAGTGTATGTTAACGATTGTCAAGCTATAGCTATATTTGGTTACCTGTTTTTATAAATAGTGTTTAATTGGAACACAACCATACCCATATGTTTATGTGCTGTCAAGGCTATTTTTGTGATACAAGAGCAGAGTTGATCAATTTTGAGACTCACAGATTGTAAATATACATTATATGGCTCTTTACAGAAAAAAAGTTTTCTAAACCTTGGTCTATACAAATGAAAATAATTAAATTTATGGTATTTTAAGATGACACAATTGAGGCAATTTTTACTAATGAAAAGATGAAAATGAGTTAAAGCAGTCTGAGATACGCAATGGTGTGTTATGAGTTTTATCTTTCTAAAATTGTACATTTCCTAGAAGAAGCAATTTTATTCCAAGAATACAATAACTATGCAACATTACCTTTTTGGATTTAAAAGGGAAAAGAAAGCATTCTAAAAATATATCTATGTGTTAGGGTAGGCTAACTGCATTACGCAAGTCTAAAATTTAAGTGACATCACATTATTATTATTATTATTATTATTATTTATTTTTCACTCATACAGCAGTCTGAAAAGACTGTTCCTCTTTGGAAGGCTCTTGAGGCATTGCCCTCTGCTTAGGACTGCTTGGCTCCTTATATTTTTGTGGTGGATTTTTTTCCAGGTCCTTGGAGCTTTATTTCATTTTCTGATGAGGAAAAAGAGTGAAGGATTGTGAATGGAAGGATTTTACAAACCATATTTGAAAGTGTGGTTCATTGTTTCCACCCAGATTCCATTGTTCAGAGCTTAGTCACATGGCTTTCACACAATTGCAAGGGTGGCTGGGATATATAGTCTTGCTGTGTGCTCCAGCGGAATAGGGAATTCCTTTGATGATCCAGCTAGGTACTGTATTAAGTGCATGTGCCCACATACGCTCATGCACGTGCACGTGCGCACACACACACACACACACACATACACACACTGTAATACGGAAGAAGCAGCTTGTAATCTCATTCACAACAGCAGTCAAATTTTATTGCTAGTAAAGTAGGCTATTTTAAGAGTCTGTGGTAATTGTTCAAGTTCATACATTCAAATTACATCAAATTTATTTACTGAATTGACTTTTAAATTAACATTAAAGTACATATCATTTATGACAAATAGCTTATATTTATGTAATAAGAATACAGTTTAGTACTTGGATGTCACACATAAAAATTAAAAGTGAATATCCTTTAAGAATTCTTAAAGGGCTTCCCTGGTGGCGCAGTGGTTGAGAGTCCGCCTGCCGATGCAGGGGACACGGGTTCGTGCCCTGGTCTGGGAAGATCCCACATGCCGCGGAGCGGCTAGGCCCGTGAGCCATGGCCGCTGAGCCTGCGCGTCCGGTGCCTGTGCTCCACAACGGGAGAGGCCACAACAGTGAGAGGCCCGCGTACCACAAAAAAAAAAAAAAAAAAAAAAAAAGAATTCTAACAAATTATTAAGAAAATATGAATGTTTCAGTGTAAAGCTGAACAAAATGTCTGAAGTTATTATCAACATCTATAGTCTAGAGAGTAGCACTATCCAAAAGAACTGTGATGCAAGCTATATAGGTAATTTTAAATATTCTTGTAGCCATATTAAAATTGTAGAAACAAAACAGGTGAAATTCATTTCAATAATACATTTGATTTAATCCAGTGTATCCATATTATAGTTTCAGCATTAATCAATATAAAATTATTAAGATAGTATTTTTTAAGAGTCTTCAAAATCTGGAGCATATTTTATGCTTCATGCATGTCAATAGCCCTATTTCAAGGACTTAATAGCCACATTTGGCTATGGCTACCATATTGGACAGTGCTTTCCTACATCATTGACTCTCAAATTTAGGGAGTCTGACGATCACCTGTGGAATCTGTTAAAAGTACAGATTCCAGGTTCTCATTTAGAGAGTCTGATTTAGTAGGTTGGCGTGGGGCCCACGAATCTATATTTTAAGAGATATACTCATGATTTTCATGTAGAAGATCAGGGGTCCACAACTGATAAAAGGCTGCTATAGAAGACTCTAAGGTCCCTTCTACCACCAATTTAATAATTTCTAGGATTTTTCAGAACCTGTTCTAATGATTTCAGCTTGTAGTGTTTATTATAGCATACAATTTTGTGAAAATTTGTTTAACAGAGCATATTGAATTTCAAATATTTGGATATTTTTAACAAAGCAACAGGGCAAGTTAGAGTTGACCAGGGCCATCTTTGTTCTAACTCACACTCCTCCACTGAGTAAAGGGACAGATGGATGGGAGCCATGTTTACAGTGTCACTGAGGAAAATACTCAATTGCCAGATATGAAGAAACTTATCCATTTTGATTATCACAGTAAGCTTCAATTTCAGAAAACAAATTAAATCCATATGTAGTAGATCTCAGCTTTAAAAAATGCTTCCAACATTCTAAATCATAAGCAACATATGGTTTATTTTTACTGTTTCATTATCCTTCTCTATTGTGAATTTTCCTCAGATCCTCAGGTTCATATGCTTTCCTATAGACTCTACCAGATGTCTCATTTTATTGAATCCTGTACTTGTCTGAAATACAAATGACTGCTATTTAGAAAGTTTAATATCTCTGTATATGCAAATGATTTGTATATATATGAAAAAGTTTTCTAAAATATTTTAAAATACCAAGACTCTCAAAATGTTACATGTATACTAGCAGCAGCTTCTGCTTTAGAAATAGATGACAGTTTTTCATTATTTTCCAATTTAAAAGGGTTGATTCCACTCACTCATATCTGTGAATCATTCTCCTCTAAAATGAAGAAGACAAAGGACGTAAAAGTTTACATCTTTTCTTAAGAGAACTAAAGAACAGAGAAAAACACATTTTTCTCCAAGGATGCTTTCATTTGTTGGCATGAATCCAATTCAATCCTCTCCATGATCAATTGTGGTCCAACATATATCTCCAAGCTATTTTCTTTCCAAAGACATACAGTTAAGTGAGGTATGAAATTTCCTTAATCTTTATCATAATAGAAGTTGGAAAATATATACTGTTGAGTTAATCTACAACTTGAAACTTTCTGTGAAATTTCTTAACAGCTTTGATAGAAAAAATGTTCTATTTTTCATTTATCTGCTCAAATTACTTACAGAGTGAAGCCTTTTTTTCAAATGTTAATCAAAATAATGTATTAGATCTCATTTTTCATATGCAAATTGGGCATATTCTAAATGCAAGGGAGTGCCACACATATTACTAAGAATACAATGGACCTTAAGGGTCCTACTTCCAAGAAGAGTCAAGGTGTGCTGGTATGTATGCCATTTCATTTATTTCTTCGATAAAATCTTATAAAGTATTATTATTATTCCAACTTTGCTGATTGAGAATCTTGAACCCAATGTAACACAGCTCCTGAATGTTAAAATTGGAGTATACACCCCATATTTTAAACTCTTTCCTCTACATCTGGTGAGTATATTGGGAGAGGACAGAGGCAAAAACCAGAATGTACCCAGTTTCAATGGACATTATTTATGATACTTAATTCCTCCCATTATGAAGCAAATATAATGTCCCAGATGGTTTTCATAAAATCAGAGAAATCTTGTGTTTGAACAGTGATGTGGAGAGAATGAGACTGCCTAAGATTATAAAGAATAGAACCAAACTAATCATTATTTTTCTTTTAAAAATACAAGATAAATTACTTATTCTTAGATCCCCATACAGTCATTTTCTTATAACCGAAAGATATTTAATGTTATATTGTTAGGCCATCACATCCTGAACAGTGAAAATTGGCGTAATTTAGTTCATGTAGAAAGCTATTGAGACTCTTAGAGTAAGAAATTTTACAAAGTGACAATCCTTCCTGGAGTATTAAAAATATCAGTCGTTTTATAGTCTGACAAATCAGAGTTCAATGATAGTTAATAACATGCATTTAATAGAGAAAAAACACAAAGTACTGTATGATCTTTTGTATCTTTTCATGTTAGCAGGGAACAATCTTCCAGCTCCTTTCAGTCCCCAGCCACACCCCTCAAAAAAAAAAAAGATTAAAAATGAGACCTAAAAATCAATGTTTATTAAGCTACAATTTGGATTATAGAGAATACCATTACAGAGACAGATTTTTATGTTGAAAATATTTTCAAACATTAGTGTTGTTCAAGGTAACCAAGCTTTTTTGATATGTATATGCTGCCATCTTACACAACTAGCCTTTCTTTAGTCTCTTTACATCAAATAGTTACCCTAAGACTAAAGATGAATACATTAATAAAGATTGCTGTTTAAAGAATAATGACTGCAGAGTTGACAGTGGGAGGTAAGGTCAAGATTAAATTTTCTGTTTTTTGTTTTTTTGTTTTTCTCATATTCTCCAATTTTATTACAGACTTTGCTCTCTGTACTCTGGACGCAAGGTCTTTGAACTTGCTTTTTTCTCTGCTAGGAAATGTCTCCTTATCCCTTTGCTTTGTCCTACAGACAGCTGATTCAGCACTTTCCCTCCAAGAGAACTTTCCTACCCTCTCTGATTGTTCAATTCTCTTGGATATGTCTTTTGTAGGACCATATGCTCTCCTTAGGAGTATTAAATAAGGGTTTAATTTTTTTTTAACTGCAATTACTTAATTTGCCTCTATTTTCTCTGCTAAACATACACCATTGTGAGAGCAGGGTTGCTGTCTGTTTGGCTAACCAATGTTTCTCCAGTACCCATTGAAATGCCTGAAAAAATCTAAATTAAGGTGGTACCTCCTTATCTCCTCATCTTGCCCCTAGCACTTGCCTTCAGTTGACAATTTATTGTTTAGTTTTGTCACAGTCAAGAGCAGTCTTTGCATTGGACCCATACTTCTAGCACCATTTTGATTATAAAAAATTTTATTAAAAGGATCTAATTTTGATTCTGCTGTTTGATTAAGGAAACTACTAAGATTAAAGACACAGATTCAAACCTTGTCACGCTTAATAAATGAATAAAAATTCCAGTAGAATATTTCCTAGTATTGTTTTATAATGAAACATTATTAAATGCTTAACTTATAGAAAGATATTGAACAAAATGAAACAACCTTTTAAAAACCCAACACCCAGGTTAAATTACAAAAAATACAACTCTGTCAAAACAGCTGACACCTCTATGAAATTTCCAAGATCACCATTCCCAACAAGTCTCAGGTTGTAACTATTCTAAATTTGTTGTTTATCATACTACGTATTTTTCATGTATTTGTGTATGTATGTGTATATATATCGTATGATATAGTTCTGTATCTTTTAAACTGTATATATTTATATATTATTTATATTTTGCATACATTCTTCACCACCTGATTTTTACACTCAGTATTTTAATTGTAGGTCCATCCATATTTTTCTATAACTTTAATTCATTTTTTTTTTCTCTGCTGAAGAGAGAACTTTAGGATATTTCCAACTTTTAGTATTTAATAAAATAGTTTCTATTAATATTCTTGTGAATGGGTTTTAATGTATGCCAGAATTTCTCTAGACTATAAATCTAGTTGTTGAATGCCAGCTCACAAGTTTGTTAAACATTTGATTATACTGGTATGTCAAATTGTTTTCCAAAGTGATTTTACCAATCTACATTCTAATAAACAGTTTAGTAGATTTATTGTTGCTTCACATCCTGAGCCATTATTTTCATGTTTTAAAATTTTGTTAGACTAGAGCTATAAACACAGTGTGGATAAATCTTAGTAACAGTTGAATGATAAAAGCATCTTTCAGAAAACTATATACGGTATCATACAAATACTCTTTTTTGGAAGCAGGGGAATGATAAATTCAAAGACCAGGAAAGTGGTTCTCTCTGTGGAAGGCAGGATATAGATGGATAGGATGGGAAAGAAAAATAGCTAGCAGAAAATTTTAGTAATGCTCTACAACTTGGATATGGATTTGGATTTGTCGTTGTTACACGTATTAAAGTAAGTAAATAAATATATAAAATAAATAAATCAAAGAGCAAGTCACATATGTATCAACATACCAATTATGCTAGTGTGTCATGAATTGTGGAATTTAATTAATCCAATTATACGTACCCAGTGACTGAAAATAAGTAGACAGGCAGACAAAAAGAAAGATAAGTATGTAGATGGAGGTGTATGATGTGGAATTGTGTTACACTGTGATTTTAATTAGCATTTTCTTCATTTTCCAATAAAATCAACCATCTTTTAAAATGTATTGGCAATTTGTGATTTCTGATCTGTACTGATATTTTTCCCCCATTTTTCTATTGTATTAATTGTATTTTTCTTTTTGATTTGTACATTTAAAAATATATTTTGGCTATTAATCCTTTGCTGTTTATATGTGTGCAGATTTCTCTTCTCTTTATTTCAATAATTCAACAAATATATACTGAGCTCCAATTATGAGCCAGGAAAACACAAGTTTCTAGGTGCTTGGGATACAGGGATAAACAAAGCAGACACATTCTAAGCTTTATGTAGCATATATTTTATTTTGAGAGAAAAGATTGAAAACATATAAGTGTTTAAGAGAATGAAAAGAGAAGCCACAGACTGGGAGAAAATAGTTTCAAAATGCATATCTGATAAAGGATTGGTATCCAAGATATACAAAGAACACTTAAAAGTTAACAAAAAGAAAGCAAGCAACCAAATTTCAGATTGGGTGAAAGATGTGAATAGACATCTCACCAAAGAAGATATACAGACAGCAACTAAACATATAACAAGATGATCAACCTCATACGTCATTAGGGAATTGCAAATTAAAGCAACAATGAGCTACTATTACGCACCTATAAGAATGGCTAAAATCATAAACCCTGAGAATACCAAATACTCATGAGAATGTGAAGCAACAGGAATTTTTTCACTGCTGGTGAGAATGCAAAATGGTATCACCATGTTGGAAGTCAGTTTGGCAGGTTTTTACAAAATTAAACATACTTTTACCATAAGCTCTGGCAATTACATGCCTTGTTATTTATCCAAATGAATTGAAAACTTACGTCCACATAAAACTTGGAGAGGAATGTTTATAGCAGTTTTATTCATAACTGCCAAAACTTGAAAGCAACAAAGATGCCCTTCAGTAAGTGAATGTATAGACAAACCATGATATGTCCTTACAGTGGAGTATTATCCAGCACTAAAAAGAAATAAGCTAGCAAGCAACAAAAAGATGTGGAGGAAGCTTAAATGCATTTTGCTAAATGAAAGAAGCCAACTGAAAAGTCTACATATTGTATGATTCCAACGGCATGACATTCTGGAAAAAAACAAGACTATGGAGACCATAAAATATGAGCAGTTGTCAGGGTTTGGAGGGAAGGAGGACTAGATGGAGCACAGGGGATTTTTAGGTGAGTGAAACTATTCTGAACGATCTGCAATGATGGATAAATATATTATACATTTGTCAAAACCCATAGAATGTGTAACACCAAGAGCAAGCCCTAATATAAACTATGGACTTAATTAATGTATCAATAGTGGCTCATCAGTTATCACAAGTGTACTATATTAAAGCAAGATGTTAACAATAGAGAAAACTGTGAGGGAGAGGTGAGGCAGTATATGGGGACTCTCTGTACTTTCCACTCAATTTTTCTGTCACCCTAAAACTGCTCAAAAAATAAAGTCTATTAAAATTAAAAACACAAAAGTGTTTGATATGTCAGGCAGTGATAGGTATTTGTGAGAAAAATGAGACAAGGCAAGGATACAACAGTTGCTGGGGATGAGAATGCTATGCTGCTATATTTTAATAGAACGAACAGGGAAGACCTCCCTGAAAAGAAAACATTAGAGCAGAGATTTGAAGAAATGTGGGGTTAGGCAAAGATATGTAGAGAAGAGTGACTTTGTCAAGAACAGGGAGGGCAATAACCTTGAAGTTAGGAAGAGTAAGGAAGTCAGTCCAGGAAGCAGAATGAGCAAATGAGAGAGTAATTATTTTGGTCAGAACCACAGAGGGAAGTCACACTATGGAGGAATATATACAGCAGGGTAAGACTTTGGCTTTCACTCTGAAGTAGGAAGCCATTTGAGGGTTTTGAGCAGAGACCTGGCCCTACTTATGATTTTACAGAAGCATTTGGCTGCTATGTTGAAAATAAACTGTTGGTGGCAAAGACAGAAAGAGATAGGCTCTGATTCGGTGACTTGGTTTTTATTTTCATTATGATGTGTTTTGATAAAAATATGTGTTTAATTATAATCATTTTCTACCCTACCCACTAGCACAAATGTATTTCTTTATAACAGATTTTTTATATCTTGTAGAATATTATATTTACTATACCTTATTCTTCTTCAATATTGTATTGACCCTTATTAACCTTTTCTTTGCTTCTTCATATAAGTAAGCTTGTCAAGTACTCTGAAAATCCAGGCTCAGACTTTTACCAAATTCGCGTTGAACTTGTTGATTAATTTGAGAATAATTTATATTCCTGAATACTGAGTCTTTCTATCCATGGACAGGGGTCTATATCCCTAAGTTTTAATAGTTTTAGATTTTTGATGAAAGAAGGTGATGACCTGGAAACACATGCTAGACTTTTGATATCACTTTTATTGGGAAAAACTCATGAAATTGGAATACCAGGATTTTAGGTCCTCCATTGCCCTCTGCCCTGCAGCAGAGCACAGGATCTAATTATGCCGGATATCAGACTTTCTAGGTGGGCACTTGGCCTTTGACTGGGTTCTCAGGTTTAAGTTGCGTGACTAGGGAAGACCAAGCCTATCTCCTCATGTAACTGGGGTCTCCAACAGTAATACGACATGCTCAAAACCTGACACCTAGCCTGTTCTGCCCTATCAGTAGATTTTTTTTTTTTTTTCGGTAGGCGGGCCTCTCACTGCTGTGGCCTCTCCTGTTGTGGAGCACAGGCTCCGGACGCCCAGGCTCAGCGGCCATGGCTCACGGGTCCAGCCGCTCTGCGGCATGTGGGATCCTCCCGGACCGGGGCACGAACCAGTGTGCCCTGCATCGGCAGGCGGACTCTCAACCACTGCACCACCAGGGAAACCCCAAATCAGTAGATTAATGGGTGGGTGGAGCACGTCTCCCCTGGTGAGATCAGAGACATGGGGTCCATGCTTTTAAGTTTCTCCTGTGTGGTGGGTGGAAGCCTGATCTGTAACCTTAGCACTCTACCAAAGTGATTGCTTGAAGAACTTGGTGTAGCTGGTTTTCCATATAGCCTTATAGGAGGCATTACACAGCATCGGTTTTTGACAAATTAATTCTTTCTTAGTTTTTTTACATAATGGCCATGTAAATATTTTGTTAGATTGACTTCTAGGTACTTTATATTTTTATGATGAAAGACATTTTTTAAAATATCCAGCAGATTTGCTAAACTTTTATTAATACTAATAGTTTGTCTATATACTCTTTGGGGTTTTGTTATAGGCTGAATTGTGTCCCCCCTCAAAATTCCTATATTAAAGTCCTAACCTCAGTAGCTCAGAATGTGACTGTATTTAAACATCAGGTCATTAAAGATATAAATTAAAGTGAGGTCATTAGGGTGAGCCCTAATCTAATATGACTGATGTCCTTATAAGAAGAGATTAGGACAGACATGCACAGAAGGAAGTCCATGCAAAGACACAGGAAGAAAACGGACAAGGAGAGAGGTCTCAAAAGAAACCAACACTATCAGGACCTTGATCTCAGACTTCTAGCCTCAGAATGTGAGAAGATGTATTTCTGTTACTTAAGCCATCCAATCTGTGGTACTTTGTATGGCAACCCTAGTACACTAATATAGATTTTAATTTGAATTGTGCTTCTTAGATTTGGTCGGTTCATAACCTGTTTGTCTGTAGGTGGTAGTCTTTAGACAATCAAACCATCTGTGAACAATGACACTTTATTCCTATAATATTATTATAGTTTTATCTCTTTTTCTTACTGAAAAATTTAGAATGTTGAAAAGAATCAGTGAGAGTGAATATTGAATGGAATGCTTCTATGTTTTCACCACTATGAATGATGTTTGCTATGGATTTTTGATAGATAACCTCTATTAGTTTAATGACTTCCCTTCAATTCTTATTTGAAAAGCTGCTTCTTTTAAAATTATGGATGAGTATTTAATTTTATCTAACACTTTTTCAACATCAAAACAGGATATTTCTTTTTTTTAACTCTATGTTCTTTTGGAATTTTTAATAACTGGATAGATACAGGTATTACTTATATGATATAAAAAGAAGAAAAAATGGGGTGAATATTTATAATCTTCTATTCGATTTAACAAAATCCAATGAGCGTAGACCCTAATTATAACACTCTTGCTAGTTCTCTGCAGCCACAATTTTCATTAATTTTATTGGTGACACTTCTCAAACCATACAGTCCAAAGAACATACCTAGTAAATACTTGAAACTGGGCGTGAAATACTCACTTGACATGAAAACTGGACAGAGAGAAGCTACTCTTCTAAGATACATGATGTTGGGTATTAAATCTCTGTTAACTCTTATAAGGAGGCAAACGAATTACAGATTCTCATTTACAATGAGCGATTATTCTTTCTTGTTAGCTTCACAAACTGTTGTGGAGACAGTCTTATTTCACTTTGTTTTAAAGCAAATTTCCAAATTACAGGAAGTTGTTATTTTTATGTATATGTTTTTTAATTTTCTGTGCAGGTGATCCTGTGTCCTAAGTCATTTCTCAGTAGTGTTTATTTATGGGTTTATGTTGATACTTTCACAATTCTCCCTGGGTATTGAATATAAAATATAATTGTTCTAGGTCAGGGTTGGCCTTGTCCTTGACCTCAACATCTGAACCTATTCTTCACTTTCACTTTTATAGAATCAATCATTTCCCCTCTAGCTATACACAAGAAAGCTCCCATGAGATACTTAGACTTTTTGTGTCTGAGGATAGCTTTAAATTTGTGCCTCTGCTAGACATTTCAGCTGGTTCTGTTTATTTTAAAAATCTGGCATCAAATCAATCAGGCAATAAAAGAGGACACTCTGAGGGGGAAAATAAAAGAATTATAATTTCTCCTTAAATCATCCAACACACATTTTTAGTGTGCTTTGAAGAAGGCATACTATTGAGATCACTTAAGTCACAATGCCTTGTTTTACATGGATGGTAAGGAAGGAATTCTCCAAAGTTTACCCATCCTGTCACAAGCATGGGCTGAGTCATCCTCTGTGATTGAAGTTTTTCTGTCATGGGCTGAGTCATCCTCTGTGATTGAAGTTTTTCTGACAGAAAACAGACATAATGCTAAAATAAGTCTTCTCTAGTACTATCACTGCTTAATAGGAAAGCTCCTATTGTATATAAAATGTTATCACAACTAGAAATATTTTCATTTTAGCATTTTGTGATTCATCTAAAACAATTATAATTTGGAAAGTTTGAGTAAGGTAATTCCTAAAGAAAGCACAGTTGAAAATCACTATATATGTGCGTATATGTATATAAATACATATATATGTGTACATATATATGTAGGGTAATTTTGATAAAAAATAAACTCATTTAAAATAGACAAGTTAGTATAGGTGTGCTATTAGAATCTTCATACCAATGATTTAGATTTCATTAACTTCTTTTTATCAATTAGGAAGGCATTTCTTGTATACAGTACATAAATGTCTATAGCAATAGAGTTTTCAAATTTGAAAAATAGAAAGATGTAGTAGATTCAGTTATTGGCCCTCCTTCTTCAGCCCTTCCTGCAAGCTCACCGTTGTCATGCCCCATTTATGTGCAAAGGGGACTTCCCTTGACTTTTTTTTTTTTTTCCTAAAATTATTTATTTATTTATTCATTTTGGCTGTGTTGGGTCTTCGGTTCTGTTCGAGGGCTTTCTTTAGTTGCGGCGAGTCGGGGCCACTCTTCATCGCGGTGTGCGGGCCTCTCACTGTCGCGGCCTCTCTTGTTGCAGAGCACAGGCTCCGGACGCGCAGGCTCAGCGGCCATGGCTCACGGGCCTAGTTGCTCCGCGGCATGTGGGATCTTCCCAGACCAGGGCTCGAACCCGTGTCCCCCTGCATTGGCAGGCAGATTCTCAACCACTGAGCCACCAGGGAACTTAGACATGTGACTGGCATTAGCTGGTTGTACGTAGGCAGAAGTGACAGTGTGCCAGGTTTAGGCTTAAGTTTGAAAAGGCCTTCCATGTTTCCGCTTGCTCTCTTGAGCTTCTAACATTGCAAAAAGAACACACGCTCTGGTCAGCCTGCTGGTCCAAGGAGCATGAGAGACGCTAGGAGCACAGCTGCCCCAGTCGCTGCAGCCTGAGCCAGAGTTGGCCACCTGAGCCTAGCTTAGATCAGCTTAGCTCAATGAATCTATGAGAATAATGAGTGCCCCTGAGATTTTGTGGTTATTTGTTGTGCAGCATTATAATAATAATAGCTGACCAATCCAGGGAAATTTGTTTTTATGGAAATAAATAAATATATTATTTATAAGGTGTTCTCAGCACCCCCCCTTTTGTTTCCTCTCTCTGTCATCACTCTTTTGGCAAAAAGGATAACCAGACTCTCTCCTAGTGATATACCTTCAAGATTCAGTGTGCCCATAAACCTGAACCACATACCTAAGGTAACCTGCCAACGTGTCACATTTACATGCATGAAGCAGGAGTTGAGCATAAACCTTCCCTTCCCTCCTCAGCTTCTCCTGGGGCAGAAATATCAACGAACCTAAGGTGCCAAGAGATTAGATGCCATGTCCCACTTCAGAGGCTGCCTGGGCATTCTCTTCCTTGTTCCATCAAGTTTAGTTATTGGTCTACATCTCCTGGAATCCAGGAAAATTTCTTCTAAGGTCTTCTTCCAACATGCACCAGCACATATCCCTCACGCTAGAGTGGGAGTTGCTAAGTTAATAATTTGTTTCACAGATATTTTAACCAGGAAATATAAATTCTGCTTTTCCAAGAAATACCTGCACACAAATTATCAAGAACTCATTTATAATTAAAACCGTGCTGAGTGGAAGGCTGATTTTACAGTTTAAAAAATTATTTGGTGCTGGGAAGTTTATTTTATTTTAACTACTCGTTTCAAAAAAGGAGTTGCTGTAGAATGGAAACTAAGTGTAAACCCAAAGTCTTTATTTGGCTAAATGATTTTCAAAAAATTGGATGTCCTATGTATTTAACATGATTTTCCATACCATTGGAATGCATTTATTCTCATTCAAAAGGAAGAGAGACCTTGAATTATGTAGACTAGGGAATTGTAAAGATCATACAAATGATCTTTACCAAAACTAGGTTGTACTAGCTAGTGGATATCTGTTTGGGAAACAGGAACTATAACATAATGGTTTAATCTAATGAAATCTATAAATCTGTTGCTTGCTCTTCGAAATTGTAGAAAGGGAAACCAGTTTTGAGAGTGTAAGGTTACATGGTGTTTCCGCCATATTTCTTGTTACCACATTTAAGTTAGACTGCCGTCCTGATATCTGAGAATCCACCTGCTTATTGTGTCAGGGAGTGGTTTAGAGAATCTGCTTTTGTGTATCTGTGAAGCATTTTTACAGCTTTCCTGTCTCAGGATGTGGGACATTTTTCACTCTTCTCAGGAAACTCAACACTGTGGTAAAGGGAACAGTGAGCGCAAGTCCAGTAGTGTCTCTTTTAAATTTGGTGGTGTATAAATAATTAAAACTTAATCCATGAACTCTCACTTTTTTCTCATCTTTTAATTTCTTTCATATCATAAAAAATATGAGTACATAATTACCACGATCAAGTAACATGTAGCTTAAGGCAAGCAGGATTTGAACACAGATCTAATCAATTAAAAATCCAATTGCCAGAGAGAGACTAAAAAAAAGCTTACATGTCTACTAATAACTGAAAATATGCTTGGATTTGCATGAATTCTACTCTAGAGAGCAATACCCTGACAATATTTCCTGACCTAATACCTCAAATGTATTAACTTTCAAACACAAATAAAAAAACTAGTCTATAAAAAAAAATCCAATTGCCCAATCATTCTAAAAGTTTACTTTATTTTTAGTCTCCTATATGTCCCCTCTTTTATCAGTTTATTTTATTCTTTTTCTTGTTTTTTTACCTTCATACACCTTTATTCTATTTACTAAAGGGACACCTGCTCCATAGACACACATTACAGCATAGAAAATGGAGAATCTGTTTACAAAAAAGGATTTGTTTATATTTTATTAGCCTTGGCTGGTACACTTAAGTTTGCTACCAAGTGTTTATTTTTCCAATATCCTTCTAGGTAGAGACTTGCTTCTCCTTAGTTAGGTATAATCTTTTCCCCAGTTTGGAAAAAGAAGGTAAACACTGAGAATGTCAAGGCACAAGAAAGACAATTTTACTTCACTGGGTAGAACATCTTAAATGTTGATTCATTCATATATTGATTTATATAATGATTAACAAATATTTATGAAGAGATTGCCATTTTCCAGGCACTATTCTAGGGATACAGAAAAAAATAAGAAATATCTAACTTATTTGGGTTAGTGACAGTGGGATGAAACAGACAATAAACAAGCAAACCAATTTAAAAATACTTTAAAATGCCAGGTAATTAAAAGCGCTATGAAGGAAATTAAATATCCAAAGTGAATAGCAAGTGGTAAAAGCTACTTTTTTGTATACGGAGGTGACATTGCATCGGAGACCTGAATAATATTATACAGTAAAGGAAGAAGCCACAAGAATGCTGGTGGAAGAATGGCCCATCAGAGGGAAAATCCTGAGTTGGAAGCATGCTTGGGGTGTGTTTATAGGAAACAGTAAGTAGACCAGTGTTGCTGAAACACAGAGAGAGAGAAGAAAGAGTGGCAGGATATGGGAAGAGAGAAGTAACCAGGGATCAGATCTTGTATTTAGGTAAGTTCCTTCTACACCTATTTTGTTGAGAGTTTTTATTATGAATGGATGTTGGACTTCATCAAATGCTTTTTCTGCATCTATAGAGATAATTATGTGGCTTTTATCTTTCATTCTGTCAATGTGGTATATCACATTGATTGATTTACTTATGTTAAACCAACCCTACATTTCAAGGGTAAATCCCACTTGGTCATTGTGTACAATCTTTTCAATGCGTTGTTAAATCAGTTTGTTAGTATTTTACTGAGAATTTTTGCATCTAGTTTCATTAGAAATAATGAACTATAATTTTCCTTTCTTGTGGTATTTTTGTCTGGATTTGGTATCAGAGTGAAGCTGGCCTCATAAAATGAGTTTGGAAGTGTTCCCTCTATTTTTTTGGAAGAATTTAAAAAGGATTGGTATTAATTCTTCTTTAAATGTTTATTAGAATTCAGTTGTAAAGCCATACAATCCTGGGCTTTTCTTCATTAGAGATTTTTAATTACTACTCCATTGTCCTTATTTGTTATTGTTCTGTTCAGACTTTGTATTTTTTCTTGATTAAATCTTGGGAGGTGGTATGTTTCTATGTATTTAACTTTTTCTTCCAGGTTATCCAATTTGTTGGCATATAATTGTTCATAATAGTTTCTTACAATCCTTTTACTTCTGAGGCATCCATTGTAATAGCTCCTCTTTTATTTCTGATTTTATTTATTTGAGTCTAGATAGTAGTCTAGCTAAGGGTTTATTGATTTTTTTAATGTTTTGTCAATTTTTTCTTTGTTTTCTTTCTATTTATATATTTATTCCAACTCTGATGTTTATTATTTCCTTCCTTCTGCTAACTTTGGGTTTAGTTTGTCCTTTTATTTTTCTAGTTCCTTGAAGTATAAAGTTAGATTGTTTATCTGAGATCTCTCTTATTCTTTAGTATAGGTGTTTATCACTATAAACTTCCCTCCTTTAAGTGTGATGGAAAGTCATCCAAAGGTTTTGAGCAGATTTAAAAGCTTTATGTGATATATAGACTGTAAGCTGGCAAGGGTGCAGTCATGGCATCAAAGGTCGCTGTGGATCAAAGTTATCCATAACACTCACCTAACACTGAGGTCTTCCTGAAATAGAGACTTTTGTGGGTATGAGCCCTCTTTGTGTTTATCCTCTGCCCTACTTCCCAGACCGCATTTTGTGTTCCACTTTTTAGATACGTGCAGACAACAAATTTTCCCTCCAAAAGACCCCACAGGGGAACCACTTTTCTAATAACTATGAAAAAGAAAGATGTGCAGGTTAATGGAATATTTCCCTTCTTGCATTACTTTGGAGTATGTTTTTTTAATCTCAGCAATATTGACGTTTGGGGTGGGTTAATTCTTCGTTTTGAGGGACTATCCTGTGCCTTTTAGGATTTAGCAGCACCCCAGCTTTTACCGACTAGCTGCCAGCAGCACCTCTTAAATTGTGATGAAATTGTTTCAGATATTGCTAAATTTGCCCCTGGGGGACAAACTCTCTTCCCACTGGTTTATATATTTTACAAAGAAAACCAGTTTTATTGTAAATATATTAACCAAAATATTGGCTAACGTTTTCCATTTTGATTTTAAGTGGAAAGTAAAATCTTTTTTCTTTCTTTCTGGGGGCCTAATAATTTTTGAAGTGTTCTATAACTTATACCTACGCCTTCACTCTAGCAGTTAAATAAATCTCCTCAGTATGTGTTTATTCAACTGGTATTGTTAATGCTACTTACTGGGATGGAGAAAACACAGATTTTCTCAGACATAAATTCCATGTTAATAGCAGTTCCTGTTTGGATGACATAACCCTTTACTGATGAGATGGTTTCTATAGAAAGTTTTGTAAAATAAATGAAAGAAAACTAGAGTTCTTTGTTTTTATGTACTATATACCTTTTTCTGAAGAACATTTGTGTGCTATGTGTTAATGGTATTTACTGTATTCTCATATTGTCTTTTTGAGTATAAAATGCTCACATTCTTGTTATCTGAATTTACATTGGTTTTAAAGTAGATTCTACGAATTAAGCCAACATTAATCGGTATACATTAACTGAGCAGTCATATCAAGAATCAACAATCATATTCTGACATACCATATCCTAGAAGCACAATGATGCTCATTCTATATACATCATTCAAATGTGAATTGTGTCACCTGAAGTATACACCAAGACTGGAATACAGGAGAGGTAATACGATACAGATTTTGTACTTAGTAAGATTACACTGAAGCTTAAAGAATTCTAACAAAAAGTATAGAAAACAAAACCAAAACCACCTGTGCCCTAGGATTATAATTGTCAGGTAATATATGCCAAGAACCTGATACTTGTCCAGTCAGCATTGTTTTTCGTGGAGAATAAACCTAATGTGTTCTTAGTTATTCTTAGGAATCATGGAAAAGCTAAGACTCGAACTCAACTGTGAAGGCTGCGCAGAGAGTGAAGGATTACATGAGCAAGTTTATGGCAGGTGAAGCACAAGCAAGGTTTGGCTTATGAATGGTCTAGACTCATTGGAGCAGTGGGAATCTAAAACGTATATTATTGGTAGTCCTTTCTGTAGGTGGCTTAAGCAAGGATGCGTTTTTTTGTAAAGTGGGATAACCATTGAAAGGTTTGGTTAAACACAACTTTACATAGAAATGTTAACATTGGAGACACTATTTTTGATAGCACTATCTCTGGCCAGCAGAAGGTAAAATACTAACACATTTAATAGCATCATTATCACATCTGGTTGACATATTTAATCATATTCGTTTGGATTAAGCAGAAGTCAGGGGACTCTTGATGGGACTGGGTGAAGACATCTCAATAGAACATAGGGTGCCCAAAGGGGACACATGTTCTTAAGGGTGAGTCCATGGAAGCTCTGAGCAGGGAGGGGGCAGAATAAGGACACGTGGCAGCTAGAGGAAGAAAGAGTCCTGTAATTGAAGGGGGTAGACAGCCAAATATACACTTGCCAACAGCATTTCAGAACAATGTGTTTTTAGTCTACAGAGAAATTTGAGTTGGATAAAATGTTTCTATAATAAATGCTATTATAGGAATGAAAAAGCAGAGTAATGAGTTCATAGCATAAACTATCTCAGTTTCCAAAGTGGAATTCACTTCCTGAGATACTGAAAAATGAAAAATAATGGCAGGTGCTGAGGTGAAAAAGAAGCCTACTTAAAATCATATTCAAATCAGTCTTAGAATTAATTCATAAAAATATGCCTGAGCTTATCAAATTGCCTTCAATTCCTTTAACACTTTTCAGTGTTTATGAGGATGATGGATTTTATGATTGTGAGTACTAGTATCAAAACCATAAAATTATTGGACCAGTATCATGATGGTCATTTCCATTTTTAATATATTTCTAATTTTAATTTTGGTAGATTTTTAACCAGTGTATGTATTGTTGGTCAAGCCTATGACTCTTCAAATCATAGTAATTTTTCATTTATTTTAAATTTTAAAAATAATTAATAGAAATAAAATGTTATTGTAATAAACTTTTAATATTATATTACAGTTACAATAGTTTGAACTCTAAATTGTATTAGCTAAGTAGAGAACTTCATTATAAAGGAAACAATTCATATAAATGTGGTCCAACAGGGTCCACATTTATATAATCAAATTATCTTAAGGAAGAGCTATTGATCATTTGAATCTAGGATTGATTAAGTATGTCATTGATACATATTATTTGCTTGCAGTTGTTTGTGCTTGTAACTAATTTCACTAATTTGTTGATTCATTTTTAGTAGGATTGACTTTCAGCAAAGACGTGCAGTCACAAATTACCCTGAATGAATTTAATATATATTGAGTCTGACAGCTTTATTAGAGATAAATTATTCTAATATAAAAGAGAAAGAAATGTTTTAAACTTTGACTTTTCTAATTGATGACAGGTGTTGAGTTAATTGGTAGTAAAAAGAAAAAACACTCTGCATCGGACACAATTTCTCAGTGGCTAATGCTAAGCACAAAATTTTCTCCTATTTTTAAAAAAATTATGGGGTTGCTACTACAAATAAGTCATATTCAATATCAAACTGCTTAAGCCACTTGCATTGTTTTAAATGTGACAAAGGATGGAGGACTTGGGCAAATGTCTTTCTTTACAAACAATGCAAATATATAAAGACTTAAAGGGTATTGCTCTCAATCCATCCCAGATTCTATAGCATAGATATTTTATTTAACTCTTCTCTTCTATATTTGTTATTTTCATTGAATAACCAAATTTATAAAGCACCTCTTTTGTTTATTTTTAAGCATTTAACTAATACCCAGAAGACCATGACAAAGTGGGCATCTGACTAAGTAAAATGCTTTAAGGTTTCCCTCCTCACTTCCAGCCTATTCTCAAATGAATAATGATTAGTGACCTAAACTCTGAATCTGTCTGTCATCAGAATTCCCTGTTAAAAGTGCAAATCCACTTGATAGAGGGAATGACTGTTCTGTATTAATCACAGAAACCTGAGCATATATTAGTTTGTCACCATTAAATATACAGAGCAAATATACAAGCAATTGAAAAACTGGGGCATTTTTTACAGTAGAATGGACCAAGGTAAGATTTCAGGGATATATGTCAGCCAAGGGACAGCATGAAGGTCTCAAAGTGGGAAAAGATGCCGTGAAAACAAATCTCACTTGTTTCCCATTATTTTTAAGGTAAACCTGGAGTACTATGGCTAGAGAGAATCTATGAGATATTTATACTGACTCCTGATTAATTTCTTCTAAAAGCTAGGAATTGTAATTACACTACTTTATTGATGATTCTGGTCACAACTCCTGTCACTTGAAGTTTGTGTTTTTTTCCCTCTCTGGATATTTGGTAAAAGTGACTTTTGTCCTGAAGCTCCCTAGTGACTATTCAATTCTCTGTTTCAATTTGTTTAATAAAGATCTTATTTATACAGAACTCTCTTGTTTATTAAATATAATTTCTTCCTGCCATGTGTTTAGCTCTTAATATGGTCATGATCAGATGTTTCTTCAATTGAAAATTCATATTAGTTAATAATTGATTAATATCAGATTGTAAGATACAGAGCTTCATGTGCTTCAGGATAAAAAATAACTTTCCTCTTCACCCTCTAATTTTTCAATATATTAATACCTTTCAATAAGGTGATGGATGTCGTTCAGCATATAGACAAAGAATAACCAAATAGTCTATAAGTAGTAATTTTCTAAGTGTTCTTTTTAGAAGTATAACATCTGGCTGGTTGCAATTTCATTAAAAATTCAAGGTATAAATGTATTAGTAAAATCTCCTAAAGGCTATTTTGGTATCTATTAAGGTCAAATATAGTCCTACAGTATTCCAGTTCTGGCATAAACATTAGGGATAGTGGTTCTTTAATTTGGCAACATACTAGAAAAAAATAGATACTTTTAAAAAATACTGATACCTGGACCTTCCTCCAGACAAACCAAATGATAGTCTATGGAAGTGGAGGCTGGTCATCTCTGTTTTTAAAAAGCCCCCCAGGAGTTTCTTTTGTACAATGGACCTCAAAATCACTGCAATAGAGTGATGAGGAAGGGGGGATATTATAGATATTCTTAAACTGTCTGTTATTTATAACTTGCTGATTTCAAACTCTCCCAGAGTAGTAGAAAGGCAATTTAGCATCACATCTGCAGGGACACACAACAATTTTTGTTTGGGGAAAAGTATATTTTTTGCTTCACCTTAAATTCAGGGGATCATAAGAATATTCTTTGAATAATAATCAGAAAGTATTAAGTAGATTCTAAAATATGACCTCAACCCTATTAAATGTTCTATCAAGTATAAAATTAAAAAAAAAAATCTTGACTGTGGTTCACAACTACCAGGAACTCTAAGTCTATAATTTTTCTGGAATTCAGGTAAGTTAGAACCTTGAACTTGAAAATAACTTAATGATTAAAATATCTCAGATTTGGGTATAGAAAATGAATACTTTAGTGAAAAATATGAATTAAATTATTATGTTTAAATTGTAAAAGTTGGACAAATATTCTAAGAAACTAATTTGCTGCTTGATGAAATAGACATTTTGGAGAGGATTTTTCAATGTGGATTCAAAAGCCAACTTGTTCATATCAATTGCCATTTTAAACTGTTGGTTTTATTTCCTCTTATCACTTTCAAATGCTTCTTGATCTCTTTGCTGTGTACATTTAGATCATAACTTTTCCTTCTCACTACCATTTTCTTATTACCTAATAGTTTATTTCATACTAAAATGGGAAAGTAATACTTTAAATTGATGTTGTAGAGGATCATAGTCTAGAAGACATTTTTCTTACAAAATTCAATTAAATTAATCAAACGTTTACTGAAAAAAAATATATTATAGGCTCTTTACTAGGATCCAGGAATTCCAGAGCTAAGGGGCTCAGAACATACCAGGGAACAGAGACACAGCTAAGCTTAATCAAAAAATAAACACACACAGATATGCTTTCTGAAAAATTGATAGGCAAAGTTTTGGGAAGAGGGGGAAAAGAGTAAAAGGAGTAATTGATTTTACCTTAAATTTCACAGCATCTGACTTTTTATGTGAACATTAATAAGAATTTTACCATGTGGCTAAATTAGTATATTATTTGGGGAAGTGGGTGATAAGAGAATTTCCAGAGAAAGACTGTCCAAACAACTTTTTCACTGACAAAAAATTTATTCGGGACCAGTAATAAAGCAAGATGGAATAGTGAATACATCAGAAGGGTGGTTGGAATGTTTTATCCCCCTCCCACCTTCCCTCCCTTCCCTTCTTCCCTACTTCCTGTTTTACTTTCCATATGATAATTTACTTTGAAATATTTCACTATAAACATTGTAGCAGAAATATGCATTTGGAGTGTGCAGTAGAGTATCTGTTTATATTTTAAGGGCATTGATTTAGTATTTGATATAATATAATCAAGATTACACACTTTGGAGACATTCAAAGAAGTATCAAAATCTCTATCAAGGGGTTTATTAATTAGCAACACATATATTAGAAAAAAATTTTCTTTGATGAAAATGAGTGATGTTTAAGACATATGGTTGGCTAGAAATTTTGTGCAGACACCACCCTTGCATAAATAAAGCTTACAAGTCAGGCAAATCTAGTGCTCATGGAGGACTCTTGCCTACCTCAGATAAAAGGACTTCTGTAGAATTACCATATGACCCAGCAATCCCACTACTGGGCATATACCCAGAGAAAACCATAATTCAAAAAGACTCATGCATGCAATGTTCATTGCAGCACTATTTACAATAGCCAAGTCATGGAAGCAACCTAAATGTCCATCGACAGAGGAATGGATAAAGAAGATGTGGTACATATATACAATGGAATATTACTCAGCCATAAAAAAGGAATGAAATTGGGTCATTTGTAGAGACATGGATAGACCTAGAGACTGTCATACAGAGTGAAGTAAGTCAGAAAGAAAAAAACAAATATCGTATATTAACACATATATGTGGAATCTAGAAGGATGGTATAGATGAACCAGTTTGCAAGGCAGAAATAGAGACACTGATGTTGAGAACAAACGTAGGGACACCAAGGGGGGAAAGCAGGGGTGGAATGAATTGGGAGATTGGGGTTGACATATATACATGAATATGTATAAAATAGATAACAAATGAGAACCTGCTGTATAGCACAGGGAACTCTACTTCACTTTGCTGTACAGTAAAAACTAACACAACATTTTAAAACAAATATACCCCTCCCAAAAAAAGAATAAACATACAATAATTTTTTAAAATAAAAATTTTAAAAATTTAAATAAAGGACTTCTACTAGAGAATATTTTTGCATCTGCCTCAGACTTATTTGAGGACAAAGTAGAGTTTTCCAGATCTATTGAAGCAGATTCAATCTATGTGTGTTTTATTTCATTTTTCACACTTGCTAATAAATATTTGTGATTCCACAGTATTTGATCTAACCCTTGCCTGCATTGCCTCACATCCCTTGGCAGGCAGTGTGTGGATAAGGGTTGTACATGACCAGTGACCCCTACTTATCTTGTTTGCTGATTGTCCAATTTGGCTTATGCCGGTTCACAATACTCCCTTTCTTCCTTTCTACTTTCCTCATTATTTCTTTCCCTCCTTCCCTCTCTTTCTCCTCCATTGTTCATTATTTATTTATTGAGATCTTGCTATCTCCCCAGCATTGTGCAAAGCATTAAGTAAAACTTTTAAATTTATAATTTATATTTTCACCCCCCACACAAAGAAAAAAGATTCCTTGCAGAGTTCACCATGGTTAAGAAACTTGTACCTCCTTGACATTTTGTTTTTCAGTGATAAACCTGGAATCCCCATGACTACTCTTTGGAATCTCTAACCTGACACTACCTGGTTTTCTATCATTTTGGTTGTGACTTCTACATGATGAGTGCAAATTACAAATCGATAATTGGTAGATAATATAGTCATCCTTTAGCTTGAGATATTTAGGTCTGCCTTGTTAATGATAATTCAGAGTAGTCATACTAGAATTTATTCAGCAGTAGGGCAGTCTAGGAAGGCAGATCAGTGAGCCAGGTTAATCTGGACTGAACTGGCAAAAACAGTCAATGAGGCAAGACAGGCTGTAGGAATTAGCAACCTGACGTCCAGAAAAGTAAAAGGATCAGAGTCCAAATGACCTAGACTGGAAAATATATAAGGTGACAATGAGGTGACAAGTCTAAGTCAAAGAATCTGGTTCATAAGAGACAGCCCTACTTCAGGGTCTGTGGGGTTATCACCAATCACTTGAGCCAACTGCTAAATGTGAGCCAAGCTCTCTGTGCAGGAAACTCCCCATGTATTGTCTGTTCACAGTGTGGATGATGGCTGACTTGGGCTATAGCTCTATAAAGGCAGAAACTATGCGTTCCTTGTTTTTTCAATGATCTCCAAAGATATTCAAATGTGTTTATTCCATACTAGCGGATAACGGTGAAAGAGTCTCCAATTCTTAAACTGGAGATACCTTGTTTGGGGTGTTCTTATTTTTAAATTTTTATATTTTCCTATGTCTATGCACTTTCTTAAGCATGTTATGCTTAGATGATCGCATGATGAGTTCACTTCAATGGCTTGAATAGGTACCTCATGGCCCAATTTGTGCTACAGTGTTTGTGCATTTCCTTGGGAGTGAAGATTGCTTGTTTAATTTAGCCCATTGTGCTCTCTAGGAAAGGAATCAGAGGAAAAAAGCAAAACAGAAAAAAATTGTGGAATTTTGTACCTTTAGTTAAAGTTTGGACTCCTTCCTATGCTATGGGAACCTCTAATTCTTACATTGTATTGAGACTAAAGGCACTGCACCTGCTGTTTTTCTTTCCACATTATTTGCTATTTCTTTGATCTACTAAAAAGTCTCACCTTATCCATATTCACTTTTTTGCTTGAAAATATCCTTTAAAATAAGTCCGAGTAGATCCCATTGACTGTGAGCATATTTTGTGATATCTTAGTTTGGAGGTTATCATCTAAAATCATGCAACACACATAGCTAATCATCATGGTACCTGTTTGATTCCTTAAGCAAAAATGGTAAATATATAAACCAGCAGAGGAAAAATATAATTGGAATTTTATGAGTCTGAGCACCAGCTTTTGATAACTCTTTCTAGTATATACATCAACGTTCTTACAAAGGGTGTTTTCAGCTATACCAATTACTTCAGTGTCTGTTCTTGGAAAAACTGTTACTCTTTACTAATTGATCTCATCACCAAGGAGAAGCTCATCAAACATAGTCACAACCATAAATTCTTCTGCATTTCAATCAAGGGATATAGAAGGCCTAGATTAAAAAGACATTAGGTGTCTCATAAGAATGAGTTTTGAAGAAGAGTCAGCATGCAGAGTAAGTACAGTTCATTAAAAGTAACTGTGCTGGGAAATTATGGGGAAGATATATAGTCTGGCTTGAGAGTATCATGAGTAATAATTCATTGCCTAATTCCCTAAATGACAACTCACCATCCCCTCTCTCACATTTTTAGGGCTGAAATGAAGAAAATTTGAGAATGATCTTATCAGAGCAACACGAGGATACAAAAACAGGCTTTAAAAACCAGTATAAGTATTTTTCTTGGAATTTGGGACGGTCTATATTAATCAATCAATCATCTTAATTCAAACTTGAGGTTTGTTAAGACCAACTTTACATCAGACATGGTTTTCTTTTCAAAGAATAAAATTATTTTCTAATAAAATCACATGGACAGAAATGCTGGTCAGAAATCAAGCCAATTAAGTGTTTCTTTATGATGATCTACTTCAGTTTTATTTAAGCTAGTTATATATATTCTGAAATAGTTTAAATTTCCATCTGCCACTTTTATAAAAGGTTTTCAAAGCTGAAGTTTAATCAGCCAAAAAACAGAATTTTTTTGACTAAACTACGAAGTAATTTCCAGTTTCTATAACGTTGAGACTCCTTCTATATGACTGATAACTACAAAATAAAAGCAGTTATTTTATTCAGTGGTTATCTACAATCATTTAGAACATTTGACTGACATGTGAATGTCCTGACCTTGTGAAATAAAGCCCCAAACCTGAGAAGTTAACTCAGCACATTTTCGTGAGACATGTCTGCAGGCTATATATATACTACTAGAATAGAGAAGTGTCCATATCTCTGTATTAAGGATGTCAGCATTTCCATTAAGAATAGCCTAGGTTAGAAAATTAACTTGATTCAATCGTTACATTGCTTCAGAGTTGCTTAGGCTTAAATACTCTACTAAAAATACGTATTCTGATTACCTGGTTGCTTCAACTAATGAACATATTTAAATACAGAATTTGATTCCCTTTACTAGATATACATCTCTTCTCATTTGTACTTTGGCTTCTCTTTGGTAAAATAACCAAACTGTACATCTTTAAAGTTTAAGGCTTTTCTGTCTTACAAGAATTTATGTATGTGCGTTTGGAAGCAACTCAATCTGAAGGATCATTTGAACAAAGCTTAGTTTCTTCAAACTTTGGAATCACTTGGTAAAACGCCATTTAAAAACAAGAACAAAAACAAAAACAGAAATAAAACAAAACAAAAACCAGAGGAGATTTAACACTAGGGGGCACTGAAAGCCTCTCCCAAATTTTTGGCCCCTGCTTGCTCAAGCTGTAGCTTGGTTCTCATTCCCGCTTTCTTATTTATAATCTTTAGGGGATAGTATTCTCCTCTATATTTGATTAGTTGATTTTTCTGTCAAAAGGCCAAAGATTGAATGGGGAAATAGTGTGTCCACTTTTATTTTCAGGACTGGACATGATGTATGGCCAGTGAAGCTTCTGCATTCCCACACAGCTATTTCTCTGGCATTTCATTTTTTAGTAAAAACCATGATGCTTAAATAAGGTACTTACAGACATGACCCATGTAATCCACCAAAGCAAGTGTAAATGACAATTTTCTGTTATTCACAGGTCTTACAAGTGATAATCTATCTTTAACGAAGATGATTTTACTCTACAGCTATACAATAATGATAGGTAAATTATATTCAGTATTTTCTTTGTACCCGGCACAGTCTGATGCACTTTGGTAGGTAGGATTTTCTCTTCTACATTTTTTTTTTTCTTTACCATAGCCCTAATGATGCTGAATCAGTCATTTTCTCTACTTTGTAGATTGGAAAAACAAGACATTGGAAGATTAAGTAACTTACTCAAAGATAAAATTGTTAATAAGGGTGAGAACAGGTCCAGAAGGCAGGCCTCTGTGGTGCCAAAATTTCCTTAATTTTGATTTATTATACATTGAGCATTTGGCTCATATCCACAGTTTGCTCCAGTCTAAAATATCTCCTTCTCTTCTACGTGTCATACCATATGTCCTGCTTTTGTATCAGAAAATATAGCTACCATTGTTAAAAAGAACCTCTAAAACCAAGAAATGCTCTACAATGTGCAAGTAATATATTTTATAATTATATCATTTGAACAAAAATTTTTATTACTTCAAAATGACCCCCATGTACATGAATGTATTTGGTACATACAAATCATCTCTCTGTATTTCTTGCCTAATCAATCACTGAATAGGATAAGCATCTATGATGGATCAAATACTATAAGAGATACAATGTTATAGAGTACCATCTCCAATGTCCTCAAGCGACAATTGGTTAGAAATATACATGTAAAATATATGCAAGGTTGACCAAATGGACAATGAGTACAGCAGAGTTACCTTGCTTGGAATCTTCCTTTCCTCTGTATTTCTCCCTCTCTCCATTGTTTAGGGCCTAATCCAAGCGCCATTGTTTTGTGATTCTTTTTTGGCCATCTCAGACACTAGTCATTCACCCCATTGCTGAAATTCTAATATTGTTAAGTTGTAAGAGTCTTACGTAGATTCTGGATACCAAACCTTTCTCAGATATATGATTTTAAAATATTTTCTCCCCTTTTTTGGTTGTTTTTTCCACATTCTTGATGGTGCTCTTTGATGTACAAGTTTTTAATTTGATGAAGTCTGATTACCTTTTTTTTTTCTTTTGTCACTTGTGTTTTTGATGTCATATCTAAAACTTCATTGCCTAATCTAAGGGCATCAGGATTTATGCCTAAGTGTTCTTCTGGCAGTTTAATAGGTTTAGCTCTTTTATATACGTCTACGATCCATTTTAAGTTACTCTTCCATTGCAAGTAGATATCCATTTGTCCCAGCATTATTTGTTGAAAAGACTATTCTTTCCCCATTAATTTTCTTGGTACTCTTGTGGAAAATCAATTTACCATAAATGTGAGGGTTTATTTCTAGACTCTCAATTCTATCACATTGATCTATATGTTTATCCTTATGCCAATACTACTCCTTCTCTATTACTGTAGTTTTATAGTAAATTTTGAATTTGGGAGGTATGAATACTCCAAATTTGTTCTTGTTTTCAATATTTTTTGGCTATTTTGGTCTCTTGCATTTCTATTTAGATTTTCAGATAAGCTTCTCAATTTCTGCAGAAAGCCAGCTGGGTTTCAACAGGGATTGTGCTATATATATAGATCAATTTGGAGAGTATTAACATCTCAACAATATTAAGTTTCCCAATCCATGAATGTAAAATATTGTTTTATTTATCTCAGTCTTCTTTAATTTCTTTCAATGATGTTTTGTAGTTTTCAGTGTCAAGTCTTGACTTACTTTGTTAAATTTAACCCTGTTTTTTTTTTTGATGCAATTATGAATGGAACTAATTTATTAGTTGAATGGAACATAATTCATTCAATTATGAATGAATTAATTTATTAGTTATGATAGGTTTTTAATAGATTCCTATATAAAGTCAAGACATCTTCAAAAAGATGGTTTTGGTTATTCCTTTCCAATCAAGATGTCTTGTATTTTCCATCTTTTTTTTTTCTGGTTAGTATCTCCAAGACAATGTTTAATATAAGTAGCAAGAGTAGACATCTCATCTTGTTCCTGATCCTAGAGGGAAAGCATTCAACTTTTTACCATCATAATATTAGTTGCGGGTTCCCCATAGATAATCTTATTTGCTTGAGAATGTTCTCTTCTGTTCCTGGTTTATTGGGTATTTTTATCATGAAAGTATGTTGGATTTGTCAAATAATTTTTATGAATCTATTGAGATTATGTCTTTTTTCTCCTTTATTTGATTAATATGGTATATTAATTTAATTGATTTCCATGTGTTAAATTTACCTCATATTCCTAGGATAAATTGTACTTGATTATACTAATTCAGTTTCTTAGTATGGGTTTACTCAATTTTTAAATTTCTTTTCAGTCACTTTCAGTAGTTTGTGTCTTTCTAGAAATTTGTCCCTTTCATGTAAATTATATAATTTATTGATAAAATGATTGTTCATAGTATTCACTCATAAACCTTTTATGTCTGTAATATTGATATTAATTCCCCCTCTTTTATTCTTGATTTTAGTAATTTGATTCTTCTTTCTTTTTTACTTGGTTAGTCGAGACAACAGTCTGTCATTTTTAACAATCTTAAAAACCCAACTTTTGGCTTTGTTGAATTTCTCAATTTTTTAATGTTCTATTATTCTGTAACATCCTATGGAAAAACCCAAATGAAATTTTTGGCCAACCCAATACTTCATCTATTACTGCATAAGTCTTAATTTTCTCTGCGTTCTGCTTGCTTTGCTGTTAGTTTTCTCTTTCTTAAGTTTATTAAAGTGATACGTTAAGTTGCTGATTTGAGATCTTTTTTCTTTTTTAATATAGGTATCTACAGCTATAAATTTCCTTCTAAGCATTGCTTTAGCTGCATTTCATAAATTCCAGTATCTTGTGTTTTTATTTTTATTAATCTCAAAGTATTTTTTTAACACAAACACTTATTTGAGAGGATACATGATCCCTAAATTCATTGCAGTATTATTTACAATAGACAAGATATGGAAGCAACCTAAATGTTCACTGATAAATAAAAGGATAAAGGAGATATATACAATGGAATATTACTCGGCCATAAAAAAGAATGAAATCTTGCCATTTGCATCAACATGGATAGACCTAGAAGGTATAATGCTAAGTGAAATGAGTCAGAGAAAGACAAATATCATATGATTTCACTTGTATATGGAATCTAATAAACAAAACAAATGAAAAAATATAACAAAACAGAAACAAACGAAGATACAGAGAATAAACAGGTGGTTGCCAGAGGGAATGGGGTGGGGGATGAGTGAAATAGGTGAGGGAGATTAAGAGGTACAAGCTTCCAGTTACTAAATAAATGAGTCACAGGGATGAAATGTACAGTGCAGGGAATATAGTCAATAATAATATAATATCTTATATGATGACAGACGGTAACTAGACTTATTGTGGTGATCACTTTGTAATGTACAGAAATATCAAATCACTATGTTGTGCACCTGGAACTAACAAGGTGCTGTAGGTCAATTATACTTCAATTTAACTATATTAATTAGTTAATTAAAAAGAAAAAATAATTTTAAAACAGAGTGGATGAAAATGACCCTCTCACATCATCTTTTGTAACACTGAGTTGTATTTTATTTTTTCATCTGCCAATTTTATATGAAACAATAAATTCTAGTTCTAATTTGCATATCTCTGATAATTACTTACGATAAACTTTTCTATGTGTTATGTATACAGGCTTCTTTTATCAACTAGTTCTTCTCATCATTTGCATATGTTATAAATTTTTTTAACCTTTACCTCCTTTTAAAAGATCTTAACAGTTGACCTTTAAAAAAATTTTTTAAGGGCTTCCTTGGTGGTACAGTGGTTGAGAGTGCCTGCCGAGGCAGGGGACACGGGTTCGTGCCCCGGTCTGGGATGATCCCGCATGCTGCGGAGCGGCTGGGCCCGTGAGCCATGGCCGCTGAGCCTGCGCGTCCGGAGCCTGTGCTCCGCAACGGGGGAGGCCACAACAGAGGGAGGCCCACGTACCGCAAAAAAAAAAATAAATTAATTAAAAAAAAAATTTAAGTGTTTTATAGTTTCCTTTGTGAGATATTCTTTATTTACTTCATTATTTAGAAGTTTATTGTTCAATTTCCACATATATGTGAATTTCCCAAATTTACAATATTTATTTCTAAGTTCATTTCTTTGTGGTCAGATAACATATTTTATATTATTTCAAGACTTTTAAAAAATTTGAAGTCTCTGCTATGGCCTAACATATGGTTTATCCTGGAGAATGTTTTCATATGCACTTGAAGACAATATATTCTACTTCAGTTAGATTGAATGTTGTATAGATGTGTGTTAGATCTAATTGGTTTACAATATTGTTCAAGTCTTCTATTTCTTCAATGATTTTTTTGCCTCATTCTATTTATTATTGAAAGTGAGGTACCCAAGTCTTTAGTTAATTTCTTGGTATAGGACATATCAACTTCTTATACTTGTGCAGCTGTTGTTTAGTTTTTTTATTTAATATAAAAGCAAATTTTTTCACATGTCTGTTGTGTATGCCAAATCATGTATTACCCCAAGTATGTCATCTTGGTTCCTTTTACCCTTATTGAAGGTCTTCAGTAATATTTAAACTATATAAAGCTGTAACATAAAAAATGCTTTTATATCTTGTGTCACATGCAGATAATGTAAGTGAGAACCACTGAGATATTGTTCTGTTACTCTGTGTAGTAGCTGCTATCTGTTTGAAGATCTGGTGATCTTTTATACAGGTCACTTTTTTGACTTACTGCTATTAAGCTATAGCAAGGAACACTGTGGAATGAAGTAAGCTACTGGTTTTGTTCCTCAAATCCACTGAGTGTCAGAGGTATAATGTAATATGGGGGGATTCTTGATGGGCTCTGAAGCAAACCGTGCAATTTCCTTAAGAAGCTTTAAATAATTGTTTCAATCATGAGTGAGAATTTAGAGAAGAGCTTATGAAGAAGAGAAGTACAACTTGCAGGAGTGAGGGAGAGAGAAAGAGTAAGACTACAGGGTAAGAGGAGAGACACCAGAGAGTGAGAGCAAGAGGAAGGAAGCAAAACATTAGGAACCGGAACAAGTATAACAATAAAGAAGAGATGTGAATCTTAGGAAACTTGAAGAACTAAGGATGAAGGTAGCAGTAGGAAGTTTTGCAAGTCTTCAGGAAAAACAATTCGGGAGGGCAAAGGAACTAACATTTACCTACAGCATTGAAATCTGACAATTATTTAGAAATAACTGTTCTGGGTCCAGTTACACTTCTAAACACTTAGCAAACATAGTTTTAGTAATTCCCTTAGGTACCCTATTAGGTATATATCATGCCCCCACCCCCACCTTTTACAGATCAAGAAACTGAAGTTCCGAGAGTTTTGTTAACTTGCCTTAGGTTACACAGTCCCAAGGTGATAGAGAAGAAATTTAGACTCATGTCTACACAATTCCAAAGCCCATGCTGTTCAGAATATATTTTGTCAATGGTTCTCTCCAGGGCACTACCACCCTTTAGATCAGCAGTCCCCAACTTTTTTGGCATCAGGTACCTGTTTCGTGGAAGAAAATTTTGCCATGGATGGGGTTGTGGGGGGGATGGTTCAGGCGGTAATGCAAGCGATGGGGAGCAATGGGGAGCGGCAGATGAAGCTTCGCTTGCTCACCTGTCACTCAGCTTCTGCTGTGCAGCCTGGTTCCTAACAGGCCTCAGACTGGTACCGGTCTGAGGCCTGGGGTTTGGGGACCCCTGCTTTAGATAGTATTTTACAAATTTTGTATGAGCAGTTTTTGTTCTCACAATGATAGAGAAGCATTATTGATGTTCAGGGCAGAAAACCACAGATGTTCCCATGGTATTGGAGTCACAAACACACTATACTTCTAGTGGTTTGTAACTACAGCTTCTGATTCACAATGAGTCCAGTTGCAAGCAACATGATTTTTTTTACCATGTTTTCTAGGGTAACATCTTAGCTTGGGCTACCATAACAAAATACCATAGACTTGATGGTTTAAAAAACAGAAATTTTTTTTTTCTCACAGTTCTGGAGGCTTGACGTCCAAGATCAAGGTGCCATCATGGTCAGTGTCTGGTGAGGAATCCTTTCTGGCTTGTAGATAGGCACCTTCTCACTGTGTCATCACATGGTGAGGAGAGAGAAACAGAGAGAGATCTATCTCATATCCTCTTCTTAGAAATCTACCAATCCTATCAGATTAGTAGCCCACCTTTGCAGGATTCCTGGACCCAATTTCAATGTGTGTGTATGGAAGGGAGTGTTTCTCCATACCTCCAACAAGCAATTGTCAGACATTAGCTGGGTGTCCTACAATTCAACTCAGTTCTGATGCTATCAACCCAGAGATACCACCAGATCCCATAGGTTAAAGGTTTCAGTCCTATAAAACTGCCTACTCTACCACTTCAGATATCAATTGCAAGCCCTGGTTGTTACCTATGCTTCTCATCAATCAGCTATAGATTGGGGCTTCCCATGACCCCCTCCTGGGACTTCAGACACCAGTCTCAAGTCCAGGTTGTTATCTGTACTTCTGACTGACTGGTTATAAACCAGAGGTTCCCACAAACCGCCCCCCACCCCACCTTGGGGGTCTATTAACTTGCCAGAGTGGCTCATAGAACTTGGAGAAACATTTTGTTTACTAGATCACTGGTTTGTTTAAAAAAAATGATAACTCAGGAAAAGCCAGATGGAAGAGATGCAATGGACAAAGTATGTGAAAAGGGCTAAGGCTTCCATGCCCTCTCCCAGCTCAACACTCTCCCCAAATCTCCACATATTCACCAACCTGGAAGCTCTCCAGACCCAGTGCTTTTGAGTCTTTATGGAAGCTTCATTACATAGGCATGATTGATTAAAGCATTGACCATTGGCAATTGATTCAACCTCCATCTCCTCTCCCCTTTCCAGAGGGCTGGGGGTAGGACTGAAAGTTCCAAATCACATGGCTAGTTCTCCTGGTGACCATCCCCCCATGCTGAGATGGTATTCAAAAGTCACTTTATTATATCAACAAAGTTATCTTTATGGTTTTTATCACTTAGAGAATTCCAAGGGTTTTAGGAGCTCCGTGCTAGAAATGGGAACAAAGACCAGATATGTATTTCTTATTACAAATCACAATATCACACTGCTCTTATGACCTCAATTAACCTCAGTTACCTCTGAAAAGCTTTATCTTCAAATACAGTTGAAAAAATATGGGGCTTTGGGCTTCAGCATACCCACACATTGGGGCAGGATAGGGTACATAATGCAGTCCATAGCAGGTAGTCTTAGTTGAGCAAATTTTTTTTTTTTTTACAAGTGTTTCCTTTTTTTATTGGTTGGTAATGATTAGAACAGGGTTAAGTTTGAGATATAGGTATATATAATTTAAAATATTTTTCATTTAGATTTGAAATTTGAGATCTTAAGTTGGTGGATAAGTTGAGCATTTAAATATTAAAATAAATATGTTTAATACGGTTCTTTTTTTTTTTTGCATTATAGTTAGGGATATTGTATTTTTTTTTAACTGTGTGTGGGGGGCGAATGAATTTCCTATCAAGATGGTAAGAGGTGAATTTTACAGTAGTTCTTATAAACAGGATGATTTGAGTCTGATTAGTCTATTATGGAGTGATGCCTAACTAATTTCTGAGCTTTCTGTATTTATTATTATCACTTACCCTCACAAAAATCTTGATAGGGAGGTGTTGTTATTTTTATTTTACAAACAAGTAATTTAGAGTCATAAGGTTTGGTACTTAGGAACACACAACTATTTTGCGATATAATTACCATGCAGCTGAGGTCTGTGTGATTCCATGGCCTGTATTTGTTCCTCACTATCTACCTCAATTCTTACTGGTTGCAAAACAGACAGAGACACGGACCTAGTGATGTCAACTAGGCAATTGTTACCCTCTGTGGGAGGAACGACTGGTCATTCAACCAAAACCTTCACGAGAATAAATTTTTGGAGATTTTGATTCTAAGTAGCAGTGCCTCTTTCCTATAAAATTTTAGTAAATTTTAGTCTTAATTGCTAAGTGTTGTATTCCTAAGTTATTATTCCAAATTAGTTTTCTTTATAAATTTGTACTGTTGACTGAACAATATGTACCCATTTGACTGGTAGCACACAAGTAGATTTAGGCAAATTAGACATAAATAGTACTTCTTAAAGGTTCTTAAGTTGTAATTTTGTGACTTGGAGAAGCTAAGTATGTTGTCTAAGGTACAAAAGTGAGTCTGTTTAAGAACCATAGCTACAACCCAGTAAGTTACTTAAAATAAGTATTGGACTAAATATGATCTAAACTCCTCTCACCAGTTGTAAAACTCTTTGGACCCAGATAATTAGTAGGCGGTTTTTCCCACCTATATTGATCTTTAGTCAGTGATATTAATAAGCAATTGTTATATAATTATTTTAAAGCTACGATTCACAGTCTATCACAGAAACACAATTAAAAATTATTTATTGAATATTTTCTCTATCACAAGCAGGCCAATATTTCTCTGATAATTTTAAAATCTAATTCATGATTCGATTCCTTTGTTTTCCTCTTTAAAAAATGTGGATTGTCTTTCTCCCTTCTCTCAAGTACAAGTGTTTAAATTTAATGTTTCTGCCTTTGGCCCTTTGGCATCCACACATTTTAATATTAAAAAATACATTGCATTTATTATTACTTTCTGCTTCATTTCAAAAACTAAAATTTTTGTCACTTGAGGCAAATAACATTATGAAAAACAACTGTGAACTGTGCTACACATTCAGCGCATCAGGAATGAGAGTGTATCATATGCAAAGAGATTTCTCTTTATGAATATTCATGGGAATAAATATTGGGGTCAGATTCGTTTTGGGTTTCAATGTGACTTTTTACAGAATGCATATAAGGGAATTTTTTTTGAGGCTTTTTTTTCTGTTAGGCATACCTTCAAGATGAAAAAAATACAGTATTATTTCTACAAATGGATTTAAACTGAAGGTGATTTGCATATCAGTGTGCCATTCTGTACACTATTAGATATCTTTAACACAAAACATGAATGCCTTTATTATTGAAACCCCTTGAGGAAAGAAAGGAGAGTTGTTTGAAGATGTTAAAGCGGGGGAATGTTGAAATTGTGTAAATAATGATATCTAGCCAGTACCAAAACATTACCAAAAGAATATAAGAAAGAAAGAAAGAAAAAATAAAGTTTAAAATATAGATAATTATTAACAAAAACACTATTACAAAATATTTTATAGAGAGCAAAATGTATGGGTGGTCACATAAATATGAATAAATGCAGCTAAAATGTTATCTCTATGCAATAGTAAACTAATTTGTATACATCTAGAAAGATTTAGTTAGAAATTGATTTAGATTTAGTATACATTTAAATTTCTAATTAAATTTCTTAATTATTATCTTAAAGGTCCACTTCTCTTTTTTCTATGGTTTATTTATTTGTGTGGCACACAGCTGGCTGGTATTCTCCAGTAGGTTATATGAACCAAAACCTTGTAAAATGTGCTCTCTAAATAAAGTTTAATCAGTGAAATGAATGAATTTATCAAGTATACACATACTTTGAAGAGATAAAGAAAACCCTCCTGTTAGGTCTAAAATAATGGCAGGCAGTTTGCTAGGACAAAAAACCTAGAATGCCTTATCTAAAATTTTCCAAGATGATAAGAAAATAGGTATTATAGTTAATGATGTCTCTTCACTGGCTTAATTATGTTCATTTTCAATATGTATTGTTAACTCTTATTTTGTAGGCTGAGAGAGACTAAATAATATCTGGACAATCATTCCTCTGGAGGCTCAGATTTCATAGTGTGAAAATGAATGTCCTGTCTGTTGCATTACACCCTCTAAATAAAATCCTGATTACCTATGCAACAAGGACCACAGAGGGCACAGAATAACATTATGAAATCAGTTATGCAATACCATTTAGAACAGAAGCAACTCTACCCATATAACCCAGGAGGAAAAAAAAGGAAGTCTCCACAAGGGCAGGGACACACAGAATCACTGCAAAACTACCAAGAACTCTTCAATGTACTGTGAATTGGCCATTATTATTTTAATGAGCTGGCTGTAATTTTTAAAAGCACTTGCTTTTGTAGGCAGATTCATAAACTCTCTTCTAATGGGGTCATTTATTAATTTGCCTAAAGATAATTTCTTATGACAAAAGCCTAGCAAATTTGACAGAATGCATCTTTAAACAACAGGGTCTGAAATTGAGTTATTTAAATTTCCTAAACGTTTCCATTGTGTATTGTGCTACATACTCTCCCGTTGATCGTCTTCTCTTATGTTCAGATTGTTAGCACTCTAAACCCAAGAACATTTCTATCATTATTGCTTTTTTTACTGAGAATATATATATATATACACATATATATTGCTTTCACTTTTACTTTCTTTACATCTATGTTGTAATCTTACTCTCTATGAAAGACCTTAACCTCCTTTAAAATGCCCCAGTCTCCAAATTACTCTCTTTTCCCCTTACCTACTTTGTTTTCCTTTGACACACTGATTACCTCATTTGTATTTTAGTCTCTTTCTTATAAGTAGAAGTTAAGCTTCTTAAGGACAGGGACTTTGTTCAGTGCTGTCATACTGGAGCCTAGAATAGTGTCTGGCATATTGTAAGTGCTCAATAAATATTTGTTGAGGGAATAAGTAAAAAGATGAAAGCTGAACACAATAGATTCATTTCAATTTACATTTGTCATAAATGCTGGTCTTTTTTTATGACCTAACAGTGGACTTTAGTGTTCATCCTTGTCAGAAGTTATCCCCATGGCTGTTCTCTACAATCATTCAGCATTGTCCTAGTTCTGGCCTTTATCTTATCATACTCAGACTCTTCAACAACTTCTTCCTGTTCTTTTCAGCTTCAGCCTGTCTCAGTTTTAGTCCATCTCCTCAATATTGCTGGTCATCTTTTAAAAATAAAAAGTGTTCCATGTCACTCCTCCAACCTCACCCCCCACCAGTCCCACACTCTCAAAGTGGTGCATGAGACTAACTCTGGCCAATGCCTGAACACGAGGATAAGGGTGTGAATTCCTACTGTGTTTTTGAAAAGATTAAATGTTATCCATTAAAATGTAAACCATGCGTATGACTTAGCAATACTTTTTTAAAGATCATTTTTATTAAAGTAAAAGTAACAGCTGTACTGATAAAGATACGCAAGAATCACAGCTTTGTTTTGTAACTGCAATAAACTGGAAAAAAATCTGAACCTGAATGACCATCAAAGGCAATGTTAAATCTGTATTGTGGATCATTACTTGGCTATCACAAAGAATGAAGTAGATATTTATGTACTAAAGAGAAAGGATCTCCATGCATACATGGTTAACTGGGAGGAAAAATTAAGTTGCAGAATATTTTCTAAGATAATCTCACTTTGTTAAGGAGAGGTAGAGAGAAATAATGAGAAAAAAGAAGGACAGAGAGAGAGAGACGGGGGTGAGGGGTGGGTGGAGAGAAAATGCTGTAAAGATAACCTTGAGCTTTAAACATGACTTCCTAATTAAAATACTAAAAATATTAAATTATTTGTATTTGGCCAATATCTCTTAAGGTAAACCTATAACTTTTCTTGCTCTATTGTAACATATATGCTTTTAAAACGTAGGAAATATAGAATCTTAGGTGTAGAAAGGCCTTCAAAGTATAACATTTGTGTGTTTCCTTGTATTGGTAAGAAAACTGAGGTTATAGAGAAATTAAGTTACTTAACTAAGTCACATAACACGTTAAAACTGGAATTAGGGATAAACTTATACTTTTGACACTTAGACTGTAATCTTTCCAGTGAGCTTTTCTCCTTGCCTCTCATGGAGAATATTTACTTCTTTTTTGGGCTTGATTTTGCTTAATTATTATCAATTATCTTGTCAATTACATGCAGAACCAGAGAATACTTTGTCAAGAATAAAAATAATACAAAAAAGCCAAAATAAAAAGATTTGTATTGATTTAATTGGAAGAAAAAACTATAGTTTTTCATAGAGGTGTGATTAAAAATTACAACTAGATAGATAAGATAATAAATTTTAATAAACTTTAACACATTAATCACATAGAAATAATTTGAAAGTTCTACAAGTTCACGATGTAAAAGAAAAAAAATGTGCCTAAGCTGATATTTTAAATTAAACTGGATATTGTTATGAAGGTCATGACAGGTAATTCATTATGCCTACTGATTTGTCTGATCAATTATCATATGTTAATATAGCTGAGATTTCAGTTTCACCTATATTGCATGCTGTCTAGACACGGGCTCAAATTATAGTGTCATAAATAACTTCTGTTTTGTTTTTGTACTTGGGATATATATGGATCTGAACAAAACACAAACCAGATGGAATGCTTAAGTAGTTATATTTTACACTGGACTACTTTCTGCCATGCATTAATGGCTGTATTTAGAATCATTTCTGATTTATTTAGAACTTTGCAACTGCATTTTTTATCAGGTAAAATATATGGCTTCTCACATAGCAGGAAGTCTTGATAATAGAATATTGAAAAATAAAGCCATCACTGTTGCTGTGGTAAAAAAAGAGAAGGATAAATGACAAGCCAAACTTGTTCACTGAAACCTGATGTAGACCATTGTTGCTCAACAGGTCTTCTCTCAAGCACTAGTTGTTCAGAATTTGTAGAGGTGTTAATTAAAAAAGAAGGTGGGGAGGGGATTTTTTTTTTTAGCCAAGTATGTTTGGGACAGCCAGATTTCTCAGCCCATTTAGAATGCATATTCCAACAGAATAGTTTATACAATTGTTGCTAATCTTATGCTATTTTTAAAGTGTTTTTTATTTGTCTTTCAGAGAATCCCTCAAGCCTTGTGTGTTCTGTGGGGTGTGCATAGGGAAATGCTGATATGGATACATTTATTTGATATATTTGCAATGCAATTTAGGGGTATAGCCAATAGGAGGTGGTGGAAAACTATAACTGAGGGAAGGACTGGAGGAAATACAAACCATAGACTTGGTACTCCTCTTGGGTAAGTCTTTGGGAACTGCCCCATGCAAGGTCAACTCTCTACACAGAAGTTCCATGGACACCAACATATAAATAGATTATAGTATAGGAAGGAATACTATGTAAAGTGCCTTTTATGGTGAACTAATACTTTGGTTTAAGGTTATGTTTGAAGCAGATTGTTACTACATCTTATAATCATGAAGAAGGGAAAAGAGATAATTGTAGAATAATTGAACTAAAAGTTGAACAGAACTCATATAATTAGATGAGTGAATATTGGTAAAGTACTTTAAACAGGTCTGGCACATGGAAAGTGATATTTAAATGGTTGTTAAATAAAATAAAACATGGTGGGAGGAGAGGAGAGAGATCAAAGTAGCTTTGAAATGAATCCAAATTGTATATGTATCAAACTATTTAAATATGTCTTTTATTTGAAGTTTAAAATAGTTTATTGTTGACATTTCCACTATGATTTACTTTCTCCTTCAATTGAAAAGATTATATCCAAAGAGTCATCTCAGACCTTCCTGTCTTTTGAATAGATGATAAAGCTTAAATTGATACCTATAAACTCATGTAATGTTTTGGGCAACTTTGTTTCTTAGAGACAGAGTAGCTGGCTCATATTTCATAAATGCTTCTTATTGCTACTGTTAATTTGTTAAATGAATGTACAGATATATCCTTGTATAAGTCTTTAGTAGATATCTATATATAACCTGTTTTTTTTTTTTTCTTTTCCTTGCTCTGAATCCACCAGGCTGACCAAAAATACAGAGATTTTTTTCGTAAGGTCAGTGAAGCAAACTGTGGTACATTAAAAAAAAAATGGCCTTAATTTTCTAAACTGCAGGTAAACTGTTTCTTGGTACCAAATCTCTGTAAGTTTGTATATTTTAACACAGTACTTTCAGTATATATTCTGCATAATCTACAACTTAAGCATTAAGTATTAAATTAGATTCTAAGTTTTCCTCTATCTATTCCCTTTGCCATATGTATATCAAATTATTCCAAAGGAATAAACATTTCTACTGAGTCTTAAAATATGAACTACAGTTAGCTATTTGTTGAATTATTATTTTTTGTTTACTCAAAGAGTCACAGACACTGACATGAAATATTAAATACCATTTATTCTTAATTCAAAAGAAACATTCTAAGTAATTAAAAGTAAAAAGAATAATGATTAATAATTAGCATTTGTAAAACTCTCATGCCTACCTCAACTTATGGGTGATATATAAAAATTTTCATTTATGAAAAAAAGTGATAATTTATTACTTCTTGATTGGTCATTCTGTTGCAAAGATGTTTAACTTTCTTGGGGTAGGATATTTCACATTAATAGTACCTTTTGAAGATCTAAAGTTAATTAGTTCCCAGAATACATGATCATTTACATGAGAGAATCTTTTATTTGAAATTTAAGACCAGCAGTTTTTTCTAAAGACAAGGTCATTTTTCACACTTGAATTATAAAGTAACTCAGCTCTACTAATGAAACCTATGAGTATAAACAGTGTGCAATTAATTTACAACTGAGAATAGAATAATTTTCCTCAACATCTTCAACTAATGAAACCTGATTCTTCTCTTAACTCAGCATAGGCCTCTCCACACCCATAACCTTCATGCAAGAACCAGGCAGATGTCTTTTAACTGCCTTGGTAGTAAGGCTCTCTGCTTCATTAATGCACCCCTCTTGCCTCTGGGAATTTTGGGTTTTGACCTATTTCTCTGTCTATATCACTCTGTTCATTTCTCATTCTCCCTTACCAGGTTCTTGTATGTGTGCATAGTATATACATGCATTATATTTATTATGCTTTTATTCTCCCAAACTTGTAAAAAATACATCTTAAAAGTTATGTTTGTAATTACTTCTCCATAGTATTTGGCATGAAGGATTTCAGTAATTGTATAAAATCATAGGAAGTTGAAGATGTTCTTTGAACAGGTTCAGGAAGGATGTTATTCTCAAAAAGAGAGTCAAAGACTAGTACTCAGATAATGAAGGAGTTTTCCCCTAAAAATATATTATCAATAACTGCTGTCTTTTGCTAGCCTGCTAATTTGTTAAGGAGAAAATAAACCAGGGTTAAGAAAGTTAACAGTGAGAAACTGTTTTTGTTCTGATGCAGATAGGAGGCTGGATATTATAAAGGGTCTAGATCCCGGTTCTTTTAGGTGTCCTATAATTTAGGGTTTCATTAGGAAAAAAGATACTGCTCTAACATATTTCAAGCAGAAAGGGATTTAAAATAGGAAATTAGAGAGTTATAAAACTGTCAGAGGGCTGAGGGAATCAGATCAGGGAAGCCAATACTGATGTTTAGGAAATAATGAATTACAAAAACAGCAGGGAAATAACCCCAATGATTGTAGCAGTCTGCGGCCCTGAAGTGGGTGATTAGTAGAAGAATGCAAAGAAGCCCAGGCAAACCTTTCTTATTTAACTGCCAATGTCCATAGGCCTCCCCAACCTCTGAGTGGAACAATAATGGTTCTACTTCTCTTCCCCTTTCCAAATCTTGCACATGGAAACTAAACCAGAATCCCTCTATTGTGCGAGTCTGGAAAATGTAGTTTCCCGTCTTCCAACCCAGTAGTACAGGGACAAGCTTAGAAAGGAAGGGATGGTGTTGATTACCAGCATATAATACATGCTAAATTAGGTAAAACCGTGTTGACGGCTACCAGAGTTGAAGAGTATTTGTAAAGTTTGAAATTAATCTATAGAAGCCACTCTGCAATGCAGTTAGTTTATACAACTGTTGAAGAAGGAGAACTGATCCTTTTCTATGGCAGTATTTTTCTAATATGTTAAGATGATATTGTCAGAGAGGTTTATTATAAATATGACTATGAAGTTTCATTCTATGAGATATCTATACAGATGGAGAAATGTCATTTCAAATCATTAAAAAGGCTGAGAAGTGTTTTTCTTCAGTATTGATGAAAACTCTTCTGTGTTCTTAAAACTTTGCTTTTTTCTGAAAATATTTTCTTGTTTTTGTTAGCATGTTTTGCTCAGTTATTACTTTTCAGGAATGACTAACCGTGTACAAAGGCTAATAGAATCAAAGGCTAAACAGCTACAGTATGAGAAAATTGAATTATGACAGTCATTTAAAACAAGTTTTAAAGTATCAACTGTGAAGAAGACACTGGGTTTTGTGTTAGAATTTCAAAGAGGGAAAGATAGCCATGTGACTCAACTCTGAATGACTTAAGCATAGTGGAGAAGTTTACAGACTAGTAGAACAACCAGTGGACAAAGAATGATACTGATCATTAATCTGGACATGCCAGGGGCCTTATTAAGAATAGTGCACAAGAAAAAGACTTGTGAAAATCAAGTGTTGAACACTTACTTCTCTGAATTAAAGATTAGTAATCCATGCCTCACTCAGGTAGCAAACCGGATAGAACTTTCAGAGCTTCTAAAAGTGCCTCATTTACAGTAAGAAGTAGCTGCTTAGGAAATGAAAAACTATGGTTCAGTTATCTTCTCAATGATAATGCAACCTACTCAAGAAATTGTTAAATAAGACTGGAAATTATTAAACAGGAAAATCCTGATCATTGGCATCTCAGGATATCTTAATGGTGTTACACAATAAGTCCCCTCATATCCATAATTCCATTAATGAGAGGCCTATATTTAGCCTGGAATCCAATTAGGCAGCACTGTTAACAGAAGAAGTGGAATACAACCCTCCTCAGAGCCAAAGCCTAGACACCTGCATTTTTGGTGACATAGGGCACACAAGGGCAGGTTACAGACATCCTCGCAGTTTGTGGAGATGTTGGTGGAACAAATCTTCATGGAAATCAAGACATAATGGCTTGGTATAATTGCGAAGGTATCTGAGCAATGCATTAGGAAAATTTGAGACTAATCTGCAAGTAATGGCTCCCAAACAAGTAAGTGAATCAATCCCAGAGGAGATGGTATAGGACATACTGACAATGAGCAAAACTTGGACAATACAGTGAGAAGAGACTGGGCAAAAAGCACATTTGTCTTGGCCAACTTTTTAAATATCCTTGTCCATGTTTTATTGAAGAGGAAGTGAGAGTTTACATTGAAACACACTGTAAATCCTTTGTAGTTTGGTATATATGCTTATGCACAAGTTTGTGTCTAATAAAATAGTATCATTACAAAATGTTGGTTCAATCATCCTCACTTAACCCAGTTATTGAGACACATGGTCAGGGTAGACTCTCATGTCAAATTATCTCATGATTCTGGTGACCATAACTAAAGTTCTTATTTCAGTTTGGTCATGCTATATACTGTCCTTAGCAGTATGTGACCCAACTTTTGGATAAATTTACCAACAGAACTAAAGTGAAGCTAAATTATAAAAAGCATTTGTTGTTAGAGCAGAACTTGATCCTCCAAGGTTAAAAATTGTTGGTAGTATTGTAATAGAGAATCTTGGATTCCCTTGTTTGTTATATTGCTTTCACACAAGAGAATCAATATTTTTGAAAACAATCATTTTTCATGGGATTGATCATGTTAAGTAGTGATCTTCTGAGTAATGTTATCTTCAAATCCGCATTTGACTGAATACAGACAAATAGCTAGCATGAAATATAATTTGCTTTATGTGATTTCTCAGCTTGAAGCAATTTATATGTGATAAAAACATATAGATCATCTGAAAATTCTCTTCAAAAAATCAAACTTTATTATCTTTGGATTCTTCTGAATCTTCTTTTTGAGTGAGGAATTCTATTGGATGTAATAATAATTTTGATAGCAACATAGATATATAAGTAGATGTAATTTGCTTTTATATAATAGTATAAATATATATTTAAAGCACAATATTCTATGTTATAGTAGTTAAAAGAGCACTGCATTTTCCAGTACAAGGAAAAAACATGAAAAAATAAGTATATTTTACAATTAATTTTTGCAACTCGAAAATGGGGATCTTATTTATTTGGTAATAATGAGTGGTATGAATATTTATCTTTCATGAAAAGCTCTATTTCAGGTATATTTGCTTACAGACCAGGTGGGGAATCAGTCAGTCTAGTGTATGACAAGATCACCATTTCCCAAAGTCAATTCTGCAGAGCACTAGTCTGTCTGTCTATCTATCTATCTATCTATCTATCTATCTATCTATCTATCTATCTATCTATCATCACCTACTGTGTGCTGTGAGTGTGTTAGCCTTTAGTAGACTAATCTATTTTGTAAATCTCAGAGAACAGAATGCTATAGGCACAATTTCCTTGACTTATTTCACTTTTTGACCTCAGAGACCCACTTCCCCATATATTGTATTTGTTGTCTTTTGAATACATTTGGGTGGCCCAGCAACCTCGCCCAGTTTGACATAAATTGTATAATTGCTTCTTTAGAAATTTGCAAGGTCAAATGCTAAGAGATTAAGCCAGGCAGGCTAAGTGTTACTGCCTGCTGACTTTATTACCCACTTTGGTTCAAAGGTCATGAGAATCAGCCTTGAGGAAATGCCTTAAAAACCAAGAGACACACAAAAAATAAATATTTTTTTCTCAAGACCTTAAAATGCACATGAATTCTCTAAAACTGGTGAGTATTCTGAATATTTGAGAAATAATGAAAAATAAGGAATGCAATCAAAATTTTAAAAATAGTTTGCAGAGACAGAGAGATCGAGTGATAGAGAGATTAGAGATGATTCTAATATTATCTTTTTGAAATTTTATAAGACTTTAACTCTTGCAAAATAGATCCTTCATGAAAATGATACACTTTATGGAATAAATCTTGTGGCATTTTATAGGGTGATAAACATTGCTATATATCTTTCAATAATATTACACAATATGGGTTTCTTTTTTTTTTTTTTTTTTTTTTGCGGTACGTGGGCCTCTCACTGTTGTGGCCTCTCCCGCTGCGGAGCACAGGCTCCGGACGTGCAGGCTTAGCGGCCATGGCTCACGGGCCCAGCCGCTCCACGGCATGTGGTATCCTCCCAGACCGGGGCACAAACCCGCGTCCCCTGCATCAGCAGGTGGACTCTCAACCACTGCGCCACCAGGGAAGCCCATGGGTTTCTTGATAGATTAAATAAAGTCCTTTTTAAGAAGCAAAACCCACAAGAAGAAAATAGAATAAAATGATTTCATGTTTTAAATTTGCTCTGTTCTTTCAAGGGAAAATCATTTTGCCAAACAGACTGCATATTTTTTCAGAAGTGGTAATTTGGTCTTCTCCACCCAGGCAAGGTCAATTCCACCTCAGAAATAGTAATCTATCTTTGTGGCAAATTCTTGTCAACTCAAGGTGGGAACAAGAGGAGGAATCCAGCCCATTACTTTGTTAAGTTCCATTTTCTCACTGAGATGTAGAAAATAATGGCAAAGGAAGAATTCAAGATTCCAGTTCCTAAATCCTGGCTATTATTACTTTGCTTTCTTTATCTTTTTATTTTATGTCTGACTAGACTGAAGAAATAATACTTATGTACAATCTGAATAAATTATTCAATGTTAAGGGAATACTCTAATTTTCTATGGAAAGCAAACCATAGATTAGAACTCATTGCCAACGAATGCTACTGGAAACAAAAAGTTGTGACCACCCGAACCCAAGCCAGCACTGAATTAAGCTGAAACTTCTCTGGGCCAATATATGTCAGAGCGCTGTCACATCTATTGTTTCCGAATCTAATGATTCATAAAATAAGAGTAAGAAAATACAAGTCTGTAGGGGTGATTAGAAAGCTGAATATATACAATGTTATATTATGGTACTTTTTGTAGTCACAAATCTAAAAATGAAATTTTAGAGCCAAATATGAAAAGATTCTGCTGATAAGTGACCTAAAATGAACTTCTGTTTCAAGCTTTAAACATTTTATAGGGGGAACTCTGTCAGGATATTTGTTCCTACTGATATTTTAAAATAATTTGAAGGGGAAAGAGTTGAATGCTTTTTTTTCTCTGAGTTGTTTAAAATAGCACACGTTTCTCCCCACTCCCGACAGCTCTTTTGGGACATTCTGCTATGGGAAGGCCTTACAGTGACAAGTGCTATTTTCATTTTACCCAGATGCTGTCACTTCAAAGATTTGATTTTAGTCATTTCTGCCTAATGGGTCACAATTTTTTTAATGCAGGGAAAATATGTCTATGGATACAGGAATCACACTCTGAAGTGAAGATTTCCCAAATAGTGCATAAATATATTGTGAACCCACTGTGCTCCTAGGACTATAAAACATAATCTATAATTGAGCCTGTGACACTGTAGTGGACTCTGGACGTTCCTTATTAACTCATTTAATAGTAAAAAAAACTTTAGGAGATTCCACTCCCAGATATCCATGTACCTTTATAAATCACATATATTTAGTATATATTTTTATTATGTTATTTTCATTAAAAACGTAGCCACGAATATACACTAAAAAGATAAATGAATATAAATTAAATAAATTATATTTTTTACGTATTCTCAATTGTAATTATTAATCAGAAATATAATGACAAAAGTATGTTCATAACTTCTTTATGTTTTTGAAATTTTGATTTAATATTTTGTGGTAAGGTGATTGGAAACCCTGATTCTAAGGTCTGTATATTTCTGTACTTCATTTTAATAGCTGACATACCTGTAAAACTTACTTGTAAAAGAGACATAGATCTGAAAGGCTTTATACATTGACAAATTTATTAAAGCAGGACACCCATTTTTTTCAATTATAAAAACCATAACTTAAAAAATATTTGGTTCTAAGTTTTCAACTTTCTTGCTTTTAGTCTTTGTTACAAGTTTATTATAACGCCAATAAACTTTTATATTGCTAACAAATACTTTCAAAACTCACTACACTCCATTTAAAAAGTTAAAAAATTCAGTTTTCAGGTCCCTTAAGAACGTAGATCTGAGCAATTTAGAAATGGCTCACTTTAATTATTAAAACTAAAAATAATTTAAAATATTTTAAGAATCTCCTTATAGCAAAAGTTTTCTTTTGCTCATTTAAAAAAAAATCTTTGAAAGGAGAATTAAGTTTTTTTTATAATTCGTTTTACAAATTGAAAGAAACCATGCCAAAGTAGCTATGTACCGTATAATCCCATTTATATGACATTCTGGAAAAGGTAAACTAGAGGACAGGACACAGATCAGTGGTTGCAAAGGTTGAGCTGGGGGGGAAGTGTTGACTACAAAAGGGCCACACGTGAAAAGTTTTAGGGTGATGGAATCCTTTTGCATAATACTGTAGTTGGGAGATGTGACCCCGCATTTTTCAAAACAACGAAGTGTATTTAACTGTATGTAGATTAAAAATCAACTGTGATGTTGAGAATCTCAGGATAGAAGGCCCACTGTGACAAATGTGTCATACATGGATGACATTCCCAAAAAGGCAGCAAAAAGGAACTGACCTAAGAAACTTTGGAAACCATTATTTTGACTGGCTTCTATAGAGGTAAAGCAAAAATTAAAGGTAAATTCATTCTGCACTGGGGCATGTGTTAGTAGTTCTGAAACTACATGTATACTGAGGTTGAACAAAAATAAATAAAACGTACATAATTGTAGTCAAGTTTCTCACTGTCAGAGAAAGAGGTTATAAGTAAACAAGGAGGAATTAGAATAAACTCTGTGGTGCTGGACTACACTTATTTAATATATGTATGCAGATAACAGACACAGAAATTAATATATCTGTATACATAGGATAGTAAATACATATATCTCCCAGCTGTCTCCACCAAGAGGTCCTTGAAGCAGTAGCAATGAATGTACTTAATTCCTGGACTTATTTTGTAAATACCATTCTCCAATAATAGGAACCACTGCTCCTGGAGAAATCAGCTGATTCTAAGGTTAGGGCAAGATAATACCAGTTGAGGCTGGGAGCATGTCTAAATGACACAGGAGACAATCTGAAAAAGCTCCCAATGGCCAAGCTGAAACAATCTGATCAACAAAATAAATAACCATAATATTGGATTAAAACCCAAAGAATAAAATAAACATTCATAAATCAACACTGATAAAAATGATTGAAAAATAAATAAATAAACTGGGGAGAAGGGACAAATAATAAATGTAGAAGGATTTCAAATAATAAAGATTTCCAGTATTATTCAGAAGAATTCCATATAATGAATGTAGAAGGAGTGAGGAAAGTAGAAAATCACCCTTACGACATCGCGATGAGAATCGCTGCAGGCACAATCCATGGATGAATGCTAAAATTAGTGGACAAAACTTTAAGGAAAATAAGAATACTTGCATGGCCACAAAGTAATTCTCTTCCCAAATATTTATTAGTTATCATAATATCTTATATTCTTTGATACTTCTCCCTCCAGGAAGTGAGGCTTAATTCTCCTTCCTTGTGTAGAAAAGCACAAGCAGTGACTCACTGCTTTTTTTTTTTTGGTAACATCTTTATTTTTTTATTTTTATATTTGTATTGAAGTATAGTTGATTTACAGTGTTATATTAGTTTCAGGTGTACAACAAATTGATTCAGTTATACATACCCATATAACTTCTTTTTCAGATCTTTTCTTTATGGGTTATTACTAAATATTGAGTATAATTCCCTGTGCTACATAGTAGGTACTTGTTGGCTATCTATTTAGTATACACTATTATGTATACATTAATCTCAAACTCCTAATCTATCCCTCCCCCCCTTTTCCCTTTGGTAACCATAACTGTGTTTTCTATGTCTGTGAGTCTCTTTCTGTTTTGTATATAGATTCATTTGCATTATTTTTTAAATTCCACATATAAGTAATATCGTATGATATTTGTCTTTCTCTTTCTGACTTCCTTCACTTAGTATGATAATCTCTAGGTCCCCATGTTGCTGCAAATGGCATTATTTCATTTTTTTATGGCTGAGTAGTATTCCATTGTGTGTGTGTGTGAGAATACACACACACACACACACACACACACACATATATATACCACATATTCTTTATCCATTCATCTGTTGATCGACTCACTTCTAATGAATACAGTTAAGGAAATGGAAAGATAGTAACTTTGTAATGAGAAATCTCACAGACACCACCTTAACCAAGTGATCAAAGTTAACATTATGAGTAAAGAGGAGCTTCAAGATGGTGGAAGAGTAAGACGTGGAGATCACCTTCCTCCCCACAAATACATCAGAAATACATCTACATGTGGAACAACTCCTACAGAACACCTAATGAACGCAGGCAGAAGAACTCAGATTTTCCAAAAGGCAAGAAACCCCCCATGTACCTGGGTAGGGCAAAAGAAAAAAGAATAAACAGAGACAAAAGAATAGGGACGGGACCTGCACCAGTGGGAGGGAGC
>NC_041221.1:53812061-53814884 GCF_002837175.3 Physeter macrocephalus
GGAGCCTGTGCAGCCCGCCACTGCCAGGGTCCCATGATCCAGGGACAACTTCCCAGGGAGAACATGAGGCACACCTCAGGCTGTGCAACATCATGCCATTCTCTGCCGCCGCAGGCTGGCCCCACATCCGTACCCCTACCTCCCCCAGACCTGAGTGAGCCAGAGCCCCAGAAGCAGCTGCTCCTTTAACTCCGTCCTGTCTGAGTGAAGAACAGACGACCTCAGGCGACCTACATGCAGAGGCAGGGCCAAATCCAAACCTGAAACACAGGAGCTGTGTGCATAAAGAAGAGAAAGAGAAATTTCTCCATGCAGCCTCAGGAGCAGTGGATTAAATCTCCACAATCAACTTGATGTACCCTGCATCTGTGGAATACCTGAATAGACAATGAATCATCCCAAATTGAGGAGGTGGACTTTGGGAGCAACGATATATATATTTTTTTCCCTTTTTCTCTTTTTGTGAGTGTTTATCTGTATGCTTCTCTGTGTGATTTTGTCTGTTTAGCTTTCCTTTTACCATTTGTCCAAGGGTTCTGTCTGTCCTTTTTTTTCTTTTTTTAAAGTATAGTTTTTAGTGCTTGTTATCATTGGTGGATTTGTTTTTTGGTTTGGTTGCTCTCTTCTTTCTTTCTTTTTTTTTTTTAATTACTTTTTAAAAATTTTTTAAATAATTATTTTGTATTCTCTATTTTTTGTTTGATTGTTTGTTTTTGTTTTTTTGTGGTACGCGGGCCTCTCACTGTTGTGGCCTCTCCCATTGCGGAGCACAGACTCCTGACGCACAGGCTCAGCAGCCATGGCTCACAGGTCTAGCCGCTCCGCAGCATGTGGGCTCTTCCTGGACCGGGGCATGAACCCATATCCCTTTCATCGGCAGGTGGACTCTCAACCACTGCTCCACCAGGGAAGCCCTGTATTCTCTATTTTAATAACTTTATTTTATTTTAACTTCTTTCTTTCTTTCTTTCTTTCTTTTACTCCCTTTTATTCTGAGCTATGCGGATGACAGGCTCTTGGGGCTCCAGCCTGGAGTCAGGGCTGTGCCTCTGAGGTGGGACAGCCAAGTTCAGGACATTGGTCCACAAGAGACCTCCCAACTCCACGTAACATCAAACAGTGAAAATCTCCCAGAGATCTCCATCTCAACGCCAAGACCCAGCTCCACTCAATGACCAGCAAGCTAAAGTGCTGGACACCCTATGCCAAACAACTAGCAAGACAGGAACACAAGCCCACCCATTAGCAGACAGGCTGCCTAAAATCATAATAAGGTCACAGACACCCCAAAACACACTACCAGACATGGACCTGCCCACCAGAAAGACAAGATCCAGCCTCATGCACCAGAACACAGGCACTGGTCCTCTCCACCAGGAAGCCTACACAACCCACTGAACCAGCTTTAGCCACTGGGTGCAGACACCAAAAACAACAGGAACTATGAACCTGCAGCCTGCGAAAAGGAGATCCCAAACACAGTAAGATAAGCAAAATGAGAAGACAGAAAAACACACAGCAGATGAAGTAGCAAGGTAAAAACCCACCAGAGTGAACAAATGAACAGGAAATAAGCAGTCTACCTGAAAAAGAATTCAGAATAATGATACTAAAGATGATGCAAAATCTTGGAAATAGAATGGAGAAAATACAAGAAACGTTTAACAAGGTCCTAGAAGAACTAAAGAGCAAACAAACAGTGATGAACAACACAATAAATGAAATTAAAAATTCTCTCAGTAATCAATAGCAGAATGACTGAGGCAGAAGAACGGATTACTGACCTGGAAGATAAAATAGTAGAAATAACTACTGCGAGCAGAATAAAGAAAAAAGAATGAAAAGAATTGAGGACAGTCACAGAGACCTCTGGAACAACATTAAAGACAACAACATTTGAATTACAGGCGTCCCCGAAGAAAAAGAGAAAAAGAAAGGGACTGAGAAAATATTTGAAGAGATTATAGTTGAAAACTTCCCTAATATGGGAAAGGAAATAATTAATCAAGTCCAGGAAGCACAGAGAGTCCCATACAGGATAAATACAAGCAGAAACATGCCAAGACACATATACATCAAACTATCAAAAATTAAATACAAAGAAAAAATATTAAAAGCAGCAAGGGAAAAACAACAAATAACACACAAGGGAATCCCCAAAAGGTTAACAGCTGATCTTTCAGAGGAAACTCTGCAAGCTAGAAGGGAGTGGCAGGACATATTTAAAGTGCTGAGGTGGACAAACCTACAACCAAGATTACTCTACCCAGCAAGCATCTCATTCAGATTTGATGGAGAAATTAAAACATTTACAGACAAGCAAAAGCTAAGAGAATTCAGCACCACCAAACCACCTTTACAACAAATGCTAAAGGAACTTCTCTAGGCAAGAAACACAAGAGAAGGAAAAGACCTACAATAACAAGCCCAAAACAATTAAGAAAATAGTAATAGGAACATGCATATCGATAATTACCTTAAATGTAAATGGATTAAATGCTCCCACCAAAAGGCACAGACCGGATACAAAAACAAGACCCATATATATGCTGTCTCCCAGACACCCACTTCAGATCTAGGGACACATACAGACTGAAAGTGAGGGGATGGAAAAAGATATTCCATGCAAATGGAAATCAAAAGAATGCTGGAGTAGCAATTCTCATATCAGACAAAATAGACTTTAAAACAAAGACTATTACAAGAGACAAAGAAGGACACTACATAATGATCAAGGGATCAATCCAAAAAGAAGATATAACAATTGTAAATATTTATGCACCCAACATAGGAGCACCTCAATACATAAGGCAAATACTAACA
>NC_041221.1:53815053-53816230 GCF_002837175.3 Physeter macrocephalus
GATGACCCAAAACCTATGGGATGCGGCAAAAGCAGTTTTATGAGGGAAGTTTATAGCAATATAATCCTACCTGAAGAAACAAGAAACATCTCAAATAAACAACCTAACTTTACACCTAAAGCAGTTAGACAAAGAAGAACAAAAACCCCCCAAAGTTAGCAGGAGGAAAGAAATCATAAAGGTCAGATCAGAAATAAATTTAAAAGAAATGAAGGAAACAATAGTAAAGATCAATAAAACTAAAAGCTGGTTCTTTGAGAAGATAAACAAAATTGATAAACCATTAGCCATACTCATCAAGAAAAAAAGGGAGAAGACTCAAATCAATAGAATTAGAAATGAAAAAGTACAAATAACAACTCACACTGCAGAAATACAAAGAATCCTGAGAGATTACTACAAGCAACTATATGCCAATAAAATGGACAACCTGGAAGAAACGGACAAATTCTTAGAAATGCACAACATTCCGAGAGTGAACCAGGAAGAAAGAGAAAATATGAACAGACTAATCACTGAAATTGAAACTGTGATTAAAAATCTTCCAACAAACAAAAGCCCAGGACCAGATGGCTTCACAGGTGAATTCTATCAAACATTTATAGAAGAGCTAACACCTATCCTTCTCAAACTCTTCCAAAATATAGCAGAGGGAGGTACACTCTCAAACTCATTCTACAAGACCATCATCATACTGATACCAAAACCAGACAAAGAGTCACAAAGAAAGAAAACTACAGGCCAATATCACTGATGAACATAGGTGCAAAAATACTCCACAGAATACTAGTAAACAGAATCCAACAGCACATTAAAAGGATCATACACCATGATCAAGTGGGGTTTATCCCAGGAATGCAAGGATTCTTCAGTATATGCAAATCAATCAATGTGATACACCATATTAACAAATTGAAGTAGAAAAGCCATATGGTCATCTCAATAGATTCAGAGAAAGCTTTCGACAAAATTCAACACCCATTTATGATAAAAACCTTCTAGAAAGTTGGCAAAAAGGGAACTTATCTCAACATAATAAAGGCCATATATGACAAGGCCACAGCCAACATTGACCTCAATGTTGAAAAACTGAAACCATTTCCACTAAGATCAGGAAAAAGACAAGGTTGCCTTCTGTCATCACTCTTATTCAACATAGTTTTGGAAGTTTTAGCCA
>NC_041221.1:53816297-53816727 GCF_002837175.3 Physeter macrocephalus
AAGAAATTAAAGATGATAGAAACAGATGGAGAGATATACCATGTTCTTGGATTGGAAGAATCAACATTGTGAAAATGAGTCTACTACCCAAAGTAATCCACAGATTCAATGCAATCCCTATCAAACTACCACTGGCATTTTTCACAGAGCTAGACAAAAAAATTCACAATTTGTATGGAAACACAAAAGACCCAAATAGCAAAAGCAATCCTGAGAAAGAAAAACGGAGCTGGAGGAATCAGGCTCCCAGACTTCAGACTATACTACAAAGCTACAGTAATCAAGAGAGAATGGTACCGGCACAAATACAGAAATATAGACCAATGGAACAGGATAGAAAGCCCAGAGATAAACCCACGCACATATGGTCACCTTATTTTTAATAAAGGGGGCAAGAATATACAGTGGAGAAAAGACAGCCTCTTCAATA
>NC_041221.1:53816807-53817421 GCF_002837175.3 Physeter macrocephalus
AAGACAACCCTCAGAATGGGAGAAAATATTTTCAAATGAAGCAACTGACAAAGGATTAATCTCCAAAATTTACAAGCAACACATGTAGCTCAATATCAAATCAATCCAATCAAGAAATGGGCAGAAGACCTAAATAGACATTTTTCCAAAGATATACCGATTGCCAGCCAACACATAAAAGAATCCTCAACATCATTAATCGTTAGAGAAATGCAAATCAAAACTACAATGAGATATCCTCTCACACCGGTCAGAATGGGCATCATCAAAAAATCTAGAAACAATAAATGCTGGAGACGGTGTGGAGAAAAGGGAACCCTCTTGCACTGTTGGTGGGAATGTAAATTGATACAGCCACTATGGAGAGCAGTATGGGGGTTCCTCAAAAAACTAAAAATAGAACCACCATACAACCCAGCAATCCGACTACTGGGCATATACCCTGAGAAAACCGTAATTCAAAAAGAGTCATGTACCACAATGTTCATTGCAGCTTTATTTACAATAGCCAGGACATGGAAGCAACCTAAATGTCCATCGACAGATGAATGGATAAAGAAGATGTGGCACATATATACAATGGAATATTAGTCAGCCATAAAAAGAAACGAAAT
>NC_041221.1:53817680-53831439 GCF_002837175.3 Physeter macrocephalus
TGGGATAGGGAGGGTGGGAGGGAGGGAGACGCAAGAGGGAAGAGATATGGGGATATATGTATATGTATAACTGATTCACTTTGTTATAAAGCAGAAACTAACACACCATTGTAAAGCAATTATACTCCAATAAAGATGTTAAAAAAAATTACGAGTAAAAAGTCATGTTGATATCCAATACCCTCTGATGTAATGCGATGAGAAGGATACTTCATCAAAATCCATAACCCCAGTCTGATCATGAAAAAATATCAGATAAACCCAAATCAACATTCTTCAAAAGTGTCAAAGTCATGAAAATAAAGAAAAGCGAAAAAGCTGTCATAGATTCTCGGATTACAGGAGAGTAAGGAGACTTGGTGACTAAATGCAGTGTAGTGCCCTGAATTAGATTCTGCAACAGAAAATGAGCAATAGTGGAAAAAACTTGGGAAGGCTGAATAAAGTCTGTATTTTAGTTATTAGTGTTGCACTGATGTTAATTTCCTAGGCTTTATAAATATTTATAAAATTACATCTCCTCATAGTGTTATAATGAACATTAAGTAATTTAATAATATAAAGCTGTTAGAACAGAACACACACTAAATATTTAATAAATGTCAGCTGTTATTTTTATTTTTCATTTTATTTAACAGTCATATCTATAAATAGAAAAGATAAAAGTTTTTATTTCCATTAGATTGGTTGAGTATTTTAATATCTTTTCTGGTATTAAATTGAAATTCTTTGTGAAGTATTGAAAGATGTGAAGAGAAAAGTAAGATAATTTCAGTTGCATGAATTGGACATAGCCACTGTTAACTTGGTATTCTATTCTCTGCCAGCATTTTCTGGTATAAACATATATGTACTTGTGTATAAAATATGATAAAGACAGTTTTTTCACCAAGTTTTTCAATAAGAGTATTTATGGGTGACTACAAGAAGGGTGTCTTCCTCAGAATGGGATATCAATACAAATTAACACTTAGCATCTAATATATGCCATGCAATCTTTTAAATACTTTATGTGTATAATGTAATTTCATTTAATCCTCACAACAGTTTCATAATGGAAGTGCTTTAATTATGAACCCGATTTTGCAGGAAAAGAAATGCCCTCACTTCTAGTGGATGGGGAGCCATGGCTTGATCGCGGGAGTCTGATTCCAGGGTCCACTTTGTTTACTGCTGGGTTTACAATCATCCGTCCCTCGGTATCCAGTATTCATGGAGGAATTGGTTCCAGCAACACCCATAGATAACAAAATCCGCAGACGTTGAAGTCTTTTATATAAAATGTTGTAGTATTTGCAAATAAGATATGCACATTCCCCCACATACTTCAAATCATCTCCAGAGTACTTTTAATACAGAATACATTGTAAATGCTATGTAAGTAGTTGCAAATTCAAGTTTTGCTTTTTGGAAATTTCTGGAATTTTTTTTCAAATATTTTCGATCCACCATTGAATCCATGGATGTGGAACCCACAGATACGGAGGGCCAACTGTACAGCCTCCATAAATTTGCTTTTACAAGCTATCTCAGGCACTACAAAATTTAAACTAAGTCATGTCTTGAATTTGATGGGTCCCGGGGTCATACGAAGTGGTGCTACAAATTCCCCAGAATCCCTGCTGGTATTTTCCAACCTCTCAGTCTGTCCTGTTCAGCTAAATCCCAAAGAAACAGTCTCTGCATTTTACCTAGGAAAAGTGGTGGACTTGGGTCTACTCCTCCTTATCCTGCAGATGAAATGCTTGGAGTCACAGCTGGATGTGTGAGGAGTTCTAGCTAATGTCCCATCTTGGGCAGGCTCTGGGCTGGGATGCTTACTGACCTTGCTGCTTCCACTCCTGTATGACAATACAGATTTGTAAAATGTAGAAACAATGAATAGAAATACTTATTATAGACTGTATCTGAGTCTTTTCCTCTGAGGAATAAGAAGAGTTCAAAAATATAATCTTAAAAGTTTCATAAAGGAGCTTATTTTGATGCTTTGGAAAAGTAACAGAAACTGAGTAATACCAGCTGCCATGAACATATACTTTGAAATAGGGAGTGAATACCAGCCCACAATCAAGTCCATAGTTCCTTTTCATTTTTTCCAAAAGACCTTAACTGCCAAATACTGAAAATAGGATTTTTAAAATTTGTGATGCAAAGTGGTGGCTGCAGTTAAGAAGAGACTGATTCCTAGCCGATTCAAAAACTTTTCTTGGCTGAAAATATGAGGGAGTAGAAATAGAGGGTGCAATTATTTATTGGCAAAATTGGCACATATTGAGTAGTACTTTTCTGAGTGCCTTATTCTTGATGAACAACATCATGTGTTAAAGTGAATTTGAGTTTTTGTGGATGACTGAGCTAAATTTATTTTCAAGCTTAGAAGCTTTCTAATTGTCTGTATAACTACATAGTGGAATAGATGCTGTATGTTAAAAATAACCAACCTGAATACATTTAGTGTTTTTTTCCTGTAGTAGCATAAAGCCACCTGAGTATCTATAAAAAATAAATTCAAATAACCATATATATGATAATTTAAAATATTAATATGATAATATTTATGCTTTTAGGCACAAATGATTCAGTCACCTCATCAATTCCAAATAGTGCAATGTTCATTATAGTACTTGAAGTAATATAATTTGTATGACTTGGTCTTCTTTCACCTGCAGATTCTTGGGTTTTGGCTACACCGTCCTCACAGTATCATCACGAGAAATAGAAACTCTACTGATCCACAAACACCACCCTATACACAAAAAGCTTTCCTGGTTAGAATTGATCTTTCCTCTGAGCTGTCTTAAGATTTATTGTGGCACCACCCATATTACAGATGCTGTGTATATGGAAATAAAGCAGTAGCTTTATATCACAGCTATATGCATAATCATGCCCCACTGTTTGTACTTTTCAGATAAGTGCATTTTTATTAAAGCAATAATTATTAGAATTATTAGAATATATTGATCATAATTAAAGTAATTATTTTTATATTATGGAAAACATGTTTTAAGTGTTCTTGCATTCTGCAGCTATCCAAGTCTCTGACTATATGAGATGCTCACTAAGAACCTGTTAAATAAGCAAATTAATGAACTTGCACCCTTTTATTAATAAACTTTATCCTAAGAAGATAATATAAGAGGAGTGCACTCCTCTGAACTGACAGAACTGAGACACTTTCTTTAGGATGCTGAACCAACCCACTTATTTAGTCAGCTTGCAAATTCAATGTAAAATGCAGTTGAACAAGTAGCAGAGAGAGCTTTGTATAGACAAATATTAAATTTATTAAATGGGTCTTTAGTAACTCATCATTTACTGAATGCTGAATAGCACGATTGTACTACCTGTTTACCATGGCAGTTACAAAATTTAATTGTACGAATAACTCATACTGTATGTGCTGAGTTATTTTTATTCATATTCTATAAATCAAGGAAAATATGTAACTTGGTTACTTATACAACAGAATACCCAAATGATAGAACCACAGCATAATTTTAATAGTCTTTAATGTCATTTTAACAAAATTCTGGAGAGCGTGCTGCTCCAGTATTAATTTATGGCAATGACACTTTTTTTGTTTTTTTCCATTTTTGGAGAATAATAGAATCACCCTGGAAGAGGTCAGCAAAACTGTTCACTGTGCTTGTTATTCATTGGCTTTAAGTAGCTGAAGATGATCAGACATAAAAAAATTACATAAAGGTACAGTACAAGTTTCATTGCCAGGCCATACTTCCCATTCAAAGAGTTTCTTGTATTTAAAAAAATGCACTAGTGTACAACCCATTGACTTAACTGGTGTATTATGTAGCATTCAAAACAACTAGGAATATAAAAGACTTGTGACAAGTAAGGAAAGCCATGAGGCAAGAAAGAAGACTGGACAGATGACTCACAATACAGACATAGTACAAATATCAACTAGACAGATGCCCAGCTTCTATATTTAAGGACAACTAAAAGGGCATTTCTGTAGAATTCTACCCTTTGTAGTACACAGTGGCCCACTGTAAAATAAAATAACAATGCCAAATTTTAAACTTTTCATTGAATTTATTGTCATTTAACAACTCACTCTTCAGCATTTTTCATAAAAACATAGCAGCTTTAAAATTAATACACCCCTCTGAAGTTAATTCAAAGGTCAACATCTATTCCTTTCCAACGATGCAGTCAGTTCTCATCTTCTTTGTGTCGAGACTCACCAAGTTAAAAGTTCATGCTCCCTCAATTTGTATTATCCAGAGTTTGGGACCAACTACTTCATTTTCTTAAATCAAGACACAATTTATATTGTAGCTCTGGATTGTGACAAATGGGCCCTTCCAAGAAACAAATGATTAAAGAACAAATAAGGAAACATTCCTGTGCTTTAAATTCTAAAACAGATAAAAATAAAAGCAGTCTCGCTTGTGGATAGGAATGGGTAAACACTGGGTCTATTTGAGAAGGAAGAGTGTGGATGCAATTTTCAAGAGTACAAATGTAGCTAAAAGCCTTGAGAGAGAGCCTTTTAAAAAACCACTTCAAACATATTTGTATCATCTGCATGTGACAGCAGAACACAGTGACGGAGCTAAAAGCAGATATTTTCAGAATTCTGTTGTATCCTTTGTGTCAGATGAGGGCCCACAAGAACTGGCACTGTGGAACACAGATTTCCTTTCTGTGTCTATAGAAAATGGTGAGAGAAATGGACCAGGATTGCTGTCTATCACCCTCTTCTTCAAGTAGATTTTGAATATGGAAGTTTTATGACCTTCTGAAGTCCAAATATAGAAAGATTTATTATATTTCATAGCATGAGGATTTTAGAATGTTGTGACTCTTTCAGAAAGATTTTTTTTTTTTCATTCTGAAAAGCACACCTATAGTCTCTGTGTGTTGCTTAAGGGAGCAGTTCTTTAATACCAGTTTCGTCTATGCTCCATAAAGGAGGATTATCCCAGGGAATGGCAGAGAGATATACCTCATGTCCTCATTTAGGACAATTAGGTGTTTGTTGTACCAGTGCTTTGGTGTGTGAAGTGCTTAGAAGTCTTGAAAAAACTATATTAGAATATTCAGCCTAAGAAAATACTACTATCAGCAGTGCACAAATCCAGTATTCCAGAATGTGATAATTATTCGTGAGGAAAACTGCGGATCATTTCCTTTCTCTATAGACTCAATGAGGTTATTTGCTAAGAGTTACAGAGGACATTAATAGCAATAGAAGATAATTCCACCTTTAGAGTCATTAACAGTTTTCAGTGTTCAATAACAACTTCACAAATGTTGTAAAGCCCCAACAGTTTAAAACTGTAGGGTTCTCTGTGAAAATCTAACAAAAGAAAATAGTTGATAGTTGTTGATAATGTTTCTTGGATTGTTTTCTATTTTTTTCTATTGCCTATACAGTATGAAGTAATACTAGTAGTAGTAGCAGCAGCAGTATCTAAGTAGGTATTAGTAGTAGTATCTGTAGTAGTAGTAGTAGCTGCAGCAGATATAGTAATATTGGTAGTAGCAACAGCAGTAACTGTAATTAGTAGCAGTAGCAGCAATAGCAGTAGCAGTAGTAGTAACTGCAGTAGTAGTAGAAGTAGTGGCAGCAGCAGCTGCAGCAATAATAGCAACCAAAGTAGTAGCTTTAGTAGCAGCAGCAAAAGTAGGACCTGGAGGTAAAGGAGAAAAAAGAGTATATACCCAAGTACTAGGTACTGCACTAATGCACTAAGTACTTTATGTGCATTAGCTCATTTAATACCCAGTTTATATTTTATTTTTAGAATTAAGAGGAAGTTTTAAGGTATTAATAAACTTGAATTTGAGAACCCCCCCAAATATAGTGTTTTTCTTACCTGCTGTCGTTCTGAACCAAGTAATAAGACAGATGGTGGCCAAAATTTTCTCTTTTTTATTGATAGAGGTGACATAGGAGAATGTCACTTATATAGGTGAGCAAGTGAGTTTCCCAGCAGTGATCCCCTACATTAGACAGATTGACCTACCCTGGAGGAGCAGAGCAGAGTGTGTGTTTCTTAAGATACCTCACTCCCAGAGGAGGAAAACATGGGAGGACTGAGCTATGTAGCTTCTCCTTCCACTCTCCAGTCAGGTTGGTGATTCCATTCTCTTGGGGCAGAAAGAACGTGAGACTGGAGATAGGGTAGGAATGAAATGCTAATGATCTTCAGGAGTGAGGGAAGAAATGTCCTCCATGCCCCCCAAAGTTTTCAGATTTGTTGTTGTTGTTGCTTGCTTGCTTACCCTGCTAGGCTTGTCCATTAAGTCAATATTCAAGGTATGCTGAAAGCTCCCTCAAGGTATTGAGGCTAAACAGCCATCAAGGGATCCTGCTCCCCTTCCAATAAGTTTATTCCCTCTATGTACATCTCCAAGGTTTGGGTTACGCCTTTGAGACCACTGGTTGACAGTATAGATTTGGCCCTCAGGGGGCTTTGGCTCAATACACTTGGGTCCTTTCTCAGAAGATTAGGCACTATATCACAAGATACACTAAAAGAAAAAAAAAGCTTACTTCATTATATTGTATTATTTTAATATTATATTCCTCCAGGTGGCGGGATTCATATTAGATTTTCCATTAGCCCTCAAGTCCTAGTTCATTTCCATCCATCATAGCAGATATTTCTGGAGCTACTCTCCCTATGAATACTGGGGAAGTATTAACCCGGTAATAAAAGGAGAAGATATCTTTTGAGAATAAAAGAGGACCAGCTCTGAAGTGGTTAAGGGTGTGTTGGGGAAGAGATAAATGGGGAAGAAATGTCTGGAACTGGCTGTTGGCAATAGCAGATGTTTTCTTACAGAAGAGTGGATAGAAGCACTGCCCAGACCAAATGTGACATCATTTCCAAACTCTAATGAATTGTCTTTAAAAGACAAGATCAGTTTTGTCAAAATTTAAAGTGTTAAAGGATTTCACTACTATCACACTATCTGTTCTTTTATTTTGGAAAGTGGAAATTTGGTCCTTTTTCAAGGCCACATTTTGTTTGTGTGCCTGTTTACTTCAAGATGTAGCAAGTAACATGTCATACAAATCAGATTTAATTGAATCTTTACTTGGCTTCCTTAATTAAAATAGAGAAGATGAATTCTCTTACATTACTTAAAATACATCTTTCATAAATAGAGCATAAATAGAGCATTTATCAAAGTGCTGAGTATATTATGAGTAATGAAGTTTATTCAAAATTGAAGTCAGATGTTCATTCATTGACTCATCTGAGGCAGTATCTTCAATGTCTATAATAAGAAACTGTTCTTGTGGGACATTCTTGTAATGGGTTTGATATTCCCCAGAAAGACATACAAAAAGTTATTTTCTGAGCATGAAGAATAAACTTTCCTCTTTTAACTCCTTCCTTCCTTATTCAAATGAAATCATTTGGTGCTTCAATTAGTGGGTCATTCATACTCAGCAGTCAAGGAAAGAAATCCCCAAATGTTAATTTTAAATCTTTTTTCTTTCCTTCTTTCAGGGCAGAACACGAAACATCAAGATTTGACCTTTTTCTTAACACTAAAAGTTTGTAAGGAAGGTGGAAAGATTAACTTGTTAAAATAGCACTCAGCAGTTTTTAACTATGTGCCTAGGACAATGCTAAAAGTTGGGGATATATAAAGAACATAACCCACTATTCCAGGATAGTAGAATTTGGTTGTAATATGTGATCTAAATTATATTTCAGACAAATAGTTTAAGCAAAATTAGGAAAGATTATGTGTGGACAAGAAAGAGTTAGGAATGAGGGAGTCTGATATTTAAGGATTGAATATATGGATGTTGGAGTGTTCCTGTAGTTTCTAACATGAGTCATTTGCATCATACTTACATCATTAAGTGAGTCAAAAACAATACCAACAAGAGAAAGGTCTTGGGTGATGAGGTCAAGATATTGAATTTATTTCTGGACACAATTTGAAATGCCGCTTGAATATTATTGTGAAAATCACCAGTGAGCCATTGATAATCTGGATCCTGTGCTCAGTAAAGTGGACCAGACTGCAAAGGTAGATTTAAGATACATACCTTTCTTAGTATTTGAAGAATAGCAAGTGAGGTTACCACACCCATTGATGGTATATCACCCGTAAAGAAAAAAAGACAAGAAGTTTCATGTTTATACCTGAAAATTGGTAAAAATAATAAGAAAGGTCTTAGAAGCGGTATCCTTCAAAGAATCCTGAAGAAAAATCAGAGTAACTTTAGGGACAGCCCTCAATCAATAGGCTACATATAATATCAAACATATTCCTGTTAGTGTTTATGCTAAATTAGGTAAAGTTTTATATTACTATTCTGAGACAAAGGGAAATAAGAAACAGCTGTATGGGTATGGATCTATTTTGTTGGATGCTGATGGTGACCTGGGCTATAAATAATACCTCAGAAGTGAAGGTCTACAATATGCTTTCCTCATCAGGCTCAGACAACCATTCTTCTGTCTTATTCAGGTTACACTTGGGAGGCATCGATTAACTACTATTAGCCAAGAGGATGACTCAGACAGCTGTCTGAGTCAATATGCCCTATACACTGATAGGTTTGTCCATAGGCATGAATTTTTTTATTCGTAAGGGTCATAATGACTCACTCTGTTTCTTTTCAGGTTTATATACACTTTCAACCATAAATCTACTTCTAAGTTCCCAACTGACAACTTGGTCAGTATGCAACAAACTTGGATACTGTGAATTTGCAGTGAATTAAACATCTGCCTTTTCATCAGAGGAGGTAGGGGCCCAGTTCCAATGCAGTAACGGATGTGTCTCAGAAAAAAAAAAGTTCTAACTTCATACATCAAACACATTTACCTACCTCTAAACAAAAAATAGCTAAGATGACTTCCTAACCCCTGTGAATTTACCTACTCTAAATTGGAAGGTAAATTTATGATGCCATTAACAAATCAATTTTTTCCCTAAATGCATGTGGAAAATGTTACTTGGTTAAGGACAGAGGTAAAATCATTTAGTAGAATTCAAAGCTTTGGAATAGGAAGTTATATGTTGAGTGTGTGTGGGCGCGTGTGTGTGAATACATCTAATTTGACCCTTTTAATATAATCAAGATTGCTAACACACTTATTACAAGGGAAAGGGAGAAAAATCTCGCATTACAGATTAGAAAACTGAGGATGGAAGAGTTGGAGTAAACTCCAATTACAGAGTAAGCCCCCTGTCTAATTTGACTTTGTATTGCACTTGGCACAGTGCCTGACCATCAGCAAGCCCATCAAGAAATGTGCTGTGACTAAATGTCTGTCATACAGAGTGAAGGAAGTCAGAAAGAGAAAAACAAATACCGTATGCTAACACGTACATATGGAATCTAAAAAAAAAAAGGTTCTGAAGAACGTAGGGGCAGGACACGAATAAAGATGCAGATGTAGAGAATGGACTTGAGGACACGGGGAGGGGGAAGGGTAAGCTGGGACGAAGTGAGAGAGTGGCATGGACATATATACACTACCAAATGTAAAATAGATAGCTAGTGGGAAACAGCCGCATAGCACAGGGAGATCAGCTGGTGCTTTGTGACCACCTAGAGGGGTGGGACAGGGAGGGTGGGAGGGAGATGCAAGAGGGAGGAGATATGGGGTATATGTATATGTATAGCTGATTCACTTTGTTATACAGCAGAAACTAACACATCATTTTAAAGCAATTATACTCCAATAAAGATGTTAAAAAATAAATAAATGAATAAATAAATAATGGGAATGATACTAAAAAAAAAAAAGAAATTTACTCTGACTAAATGAATGACTATGTGAATAATCACACTACCTTGCCTAGTTACAAAGGAAAGTTGAACTCAATTTATCTAGCTCCATTATTTTACTGTACAGGAAACAAAATAAAAGCAGACTGATTTTCCCTGAAGAGCATAAATCCTAATCCTTGCATTTTCGTGAATGATATTATACTACATGGATCATCACAGCTTGAACCATAAAGATCAATGAGAACACTGCACTCTATTTTTCACCATTTGTTGTACACAGTGCCAATGCAAGTCAGTCTATAAAATTACTGATTTCTCCTCCATATACATTGAAAGCAGACATCTCGACTATTTGGTTTGATAATGTTGGCATAAGTTCGATTAACTTGAAAATTGAAAGATTGAGTGAGTCATAAAGCACTTTATGAAAATAGCTATTTAATCAAGTATTTTAGTCTTACATAATACCAATTCACATATCATGACATGAACTCTAAGTTTTATGTTGTTATAAAAAATGGTTTTGTGTATGGTATTATTGTCCTGACATCTATTGGTTGGACAGACTTCAACGGTGACTTCAATTATCAAGATTTGGAAGTGACCTCAGAAAAATCAGAGAAGCTCAGAGAACGTCTTCTACCTAGGTCTTCCTCAGTTTTCAGTTCTTCTGAGAATGGCCCTTTGGGCACCAATGTTTCTGCAATTTAATACAACCATGCATTTTTATTCTGACAATACCAAATGTGGAAAACTCCTTTTAATGCCATTTTTTAAATCTAATAATATAATTATCATCTAATGTAATACTATAAGGAAATATGAGGAAAATTTTTAAATTAAAAATTTTATCTCAAGAGCTAGGTGTCCTATGTATGCAATCAATTCTGCAAATTTGAATCAAGAATTTTCATCTTTACTTGAAATATACTTTGAGAATATTTTATTACTGTTTTAAGAGGTACAAACTACCATAGGGTCAATGCTTTCAACTGGTTGAGAAAACACAAAAGGCGGATTATTTCACTTATGAAATCCACAAATATAATACTAGTTTGTTGAAGAAAATAGCTAGATACCTGAATTACCATCCTTATGCATTTTCACAAACATTTCAATTTTTCATTGACACAATGGATTTGATTGAACTCCTCTACTCTTTCAGCAAAATAAATGTTCTCAAAAGCCTATTGTTCATTGGTCAACAACAAAAATTGTTCAGCTCCTGACTTTATTCTGAGAACAGAATGTACTTTTATCCTTTCCCCATCAACAGCAGACTTCGGTATTTTGACAATGGAAAGGATATGAATTGCATTATATTATAACCAAAATCATTTCAGAAATTTTGTTCTTTTGGCATAACATGTATTTTTCCCCTAGAACATAAAAGGCTCTCCATGTTGTAAGTGCATGGTTGGAACTAATGTAGAGCTACTGAGGCAATGCCTAAGAAATCAACAGTGGAATCCCAGTGTATACAATACTCAGCTAAAAGGAATTCTCTATAGCATGTAGACATAGCAAGAAGCGTTCCATGTAAATTTTCTAGCACTAACCAATAATTACAGCTCACTTCATTTGTGTAACTCCTAAGTGGTCTCATTTATTTCAAAACTCTTATATTTTTCTGCTTCTCAGATTCTCAAAGGCATATGGAGATATGATGGATACGCCTGAAACACCAAAAGGAACTTGGTAAAACTTCTAGGATCTCCCATTTGACTCAAATATTTGCATGGAAAACCAGTTTTATACCAAAACAATTTTTAGATAGAAGAATTCAAGTATCATATATTTTTTAAGATAATAGAGGAATCCTACAGAGAAACTTCATTACTTCCTGCCTTCTCAGACTCGTTTCCACTAATAGATACCCATGCTCTAGTCCATTCAGAGGATGTCCCACGATCTAAATGTGACTCCTCTTTCGTAAATCCAAGTCTTTTTCCTGTAAGTCCTCAACATTGAATATCATTTTCCAGCATCTTTCTTTGGCCAACTTGTAGTTCTCTAAGACTCACAACCAATCTCATCTCTTCTCAAACACCTTCCTTGACCTGCTCAGAAGGAGACATAGCTGTACTCTGGGTTAAGATAGCTTCCTGTATATATTTCCTTTTAAAGGTTTTTTTAGGCTCTATTGTTCACTTACCTGCCATTATTACTCGACTATGTGCTCCTTGAGGGCCAAGGCAGTATATCTTTTTCTGAAGGAATTAATCTCTTCCATCTCTCCACAGCCTTTAGTAAGATATTCCATGCTCAGCAAATCCTCAGCATATGCTATCTGGCTGACGTCTGATTTATTGAAATCACTCCATTATAAAATCTTTTACATATGAAATATTAAGATATTTATAATTTATGTTACAACTGTTTTCAAAAATTATGAGCCTGCTTTAAAATATACCTAAGGAAATATATATCACAAACCCAAGACAGGGTAACCAAATTGAATTGTATGACTCTCATTAAGTTGCCATTTACTTTACCATCCTTGGGTATGTGAAATTATAAATTGGACATTAAACCTTAATGTAAAAATTTTTTTAAGTTATCCTTCATCTTATATTAGACAGAAAGTGAGAGCGAGTGTGTTAGCAACGTTTTGGAATTTCGCATCACAGTGTCATGTACTAAATGTAAGGGGGACAATTGAATAACATTACAATATCATTCTAGGAAATAATTCTTGTCAAAAGTATTTCCAGAGGTGATTCTTGATTTAGTTACTTTGCCAGATGGCTGTATCAAGTTTTTTATAAATGAATACTGGTTTCCCTATGGAGGGAGGAAATTAGCAAGTAAATCAAGTATGAAGAATTCTTAAGAGAGGAGTCTTTAAAGCTGCAAAACTTTTTTAAAGTGACCCATTTCCATATAGTGTTACACAAAAGAATTTGGCTTGAATACTTATTATGAAGAGGCCAACATATATTATGCTTGATTACTGGAATTCTATAATAATTTCAGAGAGGAAAAACTGAGGTTAAGATATTTTGTAACACATGAAGATTATTAACAGTAAGAGAGTGGTGGAATATATGAGAAGATAAAAAATATGAGTTTTATGTTTTTCCTCTAGTTTAGAACAATCTTTTCACTTACCCATACCAATGGAAAGTTTTCAACCTTTTCAGATAGCAGATCATGCATAATTATATTTCTTAAATACATATATGTAAAATTTTTTTTTAAACATCTTTATTGGAGTATAATTGCTTTACAATGGTGTGTTAGTTTCTGCTGTATAACAAAGTGAATCAGCTATACATATATCCACATATCCCCTCCCTCTTGCGTCTCCCTCCCACCTTCCCTATCCTACCCCTCTAGGTGATCACAAAGCACCAAGCTGATCTCCCTGTGCTATGCGTCTGCTTCCCACTAGCTTTCTATTTTACATTTAGTAGTGTATATATGTCCATGCCACTCCCTCACTTTGTCCCAGCTTACCCTTCCCCCTCCCCGTGTCCTCAAGTCCATTCTCTACGTCTGCATTTTTATTCCTGTCCTTCCCCTAGGTTCTTCATAATTTTTTTTTTTTAGATTCCATATACATATGTTATCATATGGTATTTGTTTTTCTCTTTCTGATTTACTTCACTCTGTAGGACAGACTCTAGGTCCATCCACCTCACTACAAATAACTCAATTTCATTTCTTTTTATGGCTGAGTAATATTCCATTGTATATATGTGCCACATCTTCTTTATCCATTCATCTGTCAATGGACACTTAGGTTGCTTCCATGTCCTGGCTATTGTAAATAGAGCTGCAATGAACATAGTGGTACATGACTCTTTTTGAATTACGGTTTTCTCAGGGTATATGCCCAGCAGTGGGATTGCTGAGTTGTATGGTAGTTCTAGTTTTAGTTTTTTAAGGAACCTCCATAGTGGCTGTATCAATTTACATTCCCACCAACAGTGCAAGAGGGTTCCCTTTTCTCCACACCCATTCCAGGATTTATTGTTTGTAGATTTTTTGATGATGGCCATTCTGACTGGT
>NC_041221.1:53832462-53887946 GCF_002837175.3 Physeter macrocephalus
TTTTTTTTTAAACATCTTTATTGGAGTATAATTGCTTTACAATGGTGTGTTAGTTTCTGCTGTATAACAAAGTGAATCAGCTATACATATATCCACATATCCCCTCCCTCTTGCGTCTCCCTCCCACCTTCCCTATCCTACCCCTCTAGGTGATCACAAAGCACCAAGCTGATCTCCCTGTGCTATGCGTCTGCTTCCCACTAGCTTTCTATTTTACATTTAGTAGTGTATATATGTCCATGCCACTCCCTCACTTTGTCCCAGCTTACCCTTCCCCCTCCCCGTGTCCTCAAGTCCATTCTCTACGTCTGCATTTTTATTCCTGTCCTTCCCCTAGGTTCTTCATAATTTTTTTTTTTTAGATTCCATATACATATGTTATCATATGGTATTTGTTTTTCTCTTTCTGATTTACTTCACTCTGTAGGACAGACTCTAGGTCCATCCACCTCACTACAAATAACTCAATTTCATTTCTTTTTATGGCTGAGTAATATTCCATTGTATATATGTGCCACATCTTCTTTATCCATTCATCTGTCAATGGACACTTAGGTTGCTTCCATGTCCTGGCTATTGTAAATAGAGCTGCAATGAACATAGTGGTACATGACTCTTTTTGAATTACGGTTTTCTCAGGGTATATGCCCAGCAGTGGGATTGCTGAGTTGTATGGTAGTTCTAGTTTTAGTTTTTTAAGGAACCTCCATAGTGGCTGTATCAATTTACATTCCCACCAACAGTGCAAGAGGGTTCCCTTTTCTCCACACCCATTCCAGGATTTATTGTTTGTAGATTTTTTGATGATGGCCATTCTGACTGGTTTATTTCCATTTCTCTAGGAGGTGGGTCAAAAAGGATCTTGCTGTGATTTATGTCATAAAGTGTTCTACCTATGTTTTCCTCTAAGAGTTTTATAGTGTCTCGTCTTACATTTAAGTCGTTAATCCATTTTGAGTTTATTTTTGTGCGTGGTGTTAAGAAGTGTTCTAATTTCATTCTTTTACATATAGCTGTCCAGTTTTCCCAGAACCACTTATTGAAGAGGCTGTCATTTCTCCATTGTCTATTCTTGCCTCCTTTGTCAAAGATAAGGTGATCATATGTGGGTGGGTTTATCTCTGGGCTTTCTAACCCGTTCCATTGATCTGTATTTCTGTTTTTGATACTTTCCAATTAGTAAAATATCTAACATGTTATCAATGCTATTTAACAACATTATCTGGATAACACTTCCTATATTAATAACACAACATTTTGATTATTCCAACCAAATTAACGTTTTCCCTTTTGTGACCTACCTCAATTTATAACTACACCACTCACTTTTAGTGCTTACACCAGTTTCTTTTATTTCTCTCTCTCTCATGTATCTATACAACAACAAAACCAAGGCTTATAACAGGGAACACTCCTCACTCCTCCAGCTGGGTCAAAGGCCATAATCATATTCCTTGCCTCCTCTGCCAGCCATTCTAGTTTCCCATCAGCCTCAGGCCTCACTTCTGCGGGTCTGGGATGCTTGCCTAGTGGGGAAATCACTGAGGGACCTGAGTACCTGGATACCATGCCCTTGTCAAGTGGTAATTACTAATATTCTCCATTCCTGTTTATTACTAGGTATGGAAGCACCAAGAGCTGCCCTAGTGACTTCCCTGAATTCCAGACATACTCCTCCACACCATCATTATATAGAAACTATTCTGCTTCTGAAAAGTAGGATCAATTACCACTGCCATGACAGTGATGCCCTTTTGAACTTAAGACAATCAGGCAATATGAACCATAAATGACTAGGTGGTAGCCATGGCATTAGGTTAGGTGGAACCCTTACTGTATCACCTGATAGAAGTTTCTCCTACTGGGAATCAGGATCTTTAACCTGGAAGATCCTAAAGTTGAGAAAACTAGAAACATAATTTTCCCAAGTGAGCACGAGAGGTTGGGACAGATGCAATTAATGTCCTACCGAAACCCTCACCCTGACTACCCCAGGGCTTAGCCTGACTTCCAGCTGCCAACAACTTTCTTTCTTTGCCTGAATTCCAGGGAATTAATTAAAGCGGCCAGGAGCAGTTCCCAACAATGTACTGACTGGAATTATCTGTGAATATCCCAGATTCCTTGCTTCTTGATGGGAGAACTCTGAGCTTGTGTGAGTTCACAATTATTCCGCCAGATGCAAGCCTGTGATTCATAGTGAAAGCTGTGTGATAGAGCAACATTTTTTGGCTCACTTCTTCCTCTATCTCATCTCCTCATACCCTTACTATGTGCCCTTTGCCTCTCCAATAAATTACTTGCCTCAGGATCACTCTCTGGAGGAACCCACATTAATTCAAAGAGGCACTTGTAATTCTAGCTCTTGGTTGTTGGATCCAAGCATTCTAGTTATTAAGAGCATGGTACCGTGTACTGTTACTAGTTCAAAATATGTATCACATTGTGAAAGACAGTATCCTGAACCTACAGTAACATTCTTCCCAATCTGGCACTTATAGTTGTAAATTTAAAAAATATATTTATTTATTTATTTATTTGGCTATGCCAGATCTTAGTTGACACATGCAGAATCTTCACTGCTGCATGAGAGATCTTCTAAACAGCATGTGGGATCTTTAGCTGTGGCATGCAGGATGTAGTTACCTGACCAGGGATCGAACCTGGCCCCCTTCATTGGGAGCATGGAATCTTAATCACTGGACCACCAGGGTACATTTAAGAAGCATTCAAAATGCTATCATTCCAGTTGCTTCTGGATGATGCGGTATAGTCAGAGAACCAATGGATTCTGTGGTCATGTGTTCGCTGTTACACATTCTTCATTATAAAGTGGGTCCCTTGGTCAAGGCAATGTTACATGAGATCCCATGATGATAAATCAAACACTCTGTGAGCACTTAACATATTAATGCTTGCTGAGGGACTATAAACACAGATGGCAAACTCTTATTATCAAGCTCAATAAAGATGAATTTCTGCCTCCCTCCCTGGTTAGGTGGAAAGTTCATTTCAGTCAACTTGCCATCCAGGGGCTGGCTTGACTCCTTGAGGAATTATCTTCTCAAGACTCAGTGTCAGTTTCTGTTGCTGCAGACAGGTCACATGTTTCAAAAGAGTAGCAGCTAAATCAGCCTGGTGAGAAGTAGCCCATGCAGTTGGCCCATGCATAGTCGTAATCCCTTCCACCATGGCTATTCTGATCATGGACCCTTTGTGAAAGCACTAGAGTGGCCAAGTGTAGAGGCTAAGTAGCATTCAGTGGATGTCATCCTTTCTACCTAACTATTGAGAGCCTCTCCTAAAGACTGTAGTGGCCATAGAAATCCTCCAGGCAGAGTTGTAGGTGCTTGTAATTGAAAGTCAGTGTACATGAATATGCTTAGTGCCAGGCAGTGTAGATAGAGTGATAACTGTGTCTGCCACAATAGTTGACATCATATAATACATTTTTCATTTAATCCTCCTCACAACCTCTCTCAAAATTCACTCTTAGTTTCTCTTTAATCCAACTGTAAACTTTAAACCAATTGGCTTAGAAAATCTAAACAACTTTCCTATAAAACTTCAGTATTTTAATTCTAATTGCCATGCTTCTTTCACTAAACAGCAACATTTAGAGTTATCCAATAGCTGACTTCCTCAATGAATCCCTATCTTTGATTTCAGAGAGTGAATAGAATATTGATCATAGCTGGGCCTCAATCCTTCCCAGAATAGGTAATTTAGGTAGTATGAAGACATTAAGAAATGCTATAGGAAATGTCAGAGTTTCCAATAAATCTCTAGAAAGCTGAACAGAAGCCATAATGTTTCCTGTTCAAGCTGAAAGAAATTACTTTCTGGTCAGAAATCAGAAAAAAGAATAACTTAAAAGTTATTCTTTCAGAGAAAGAACCAGTATCAACAAGTTAGAAAGCCACAAACATCATGCTTGTCCAGACACATATTGTGAAATGGTAATTTGGTGTCGGCCTGCTATGTGGAATGCATAGTGAGCACATTTGCTTTGGTTGACATTCGCGTTCCTTCCTTCAATAGCTATTTAAGACTAAGCACATGAGGATGAAGGAAAAATATCAACCTATCCAAAACCAGAGAGAACACAGAAGGCTGAAAGCAATCTCAGAAGCAAATATGTGGAGGCTCATACTGTGAAAAAACATACTGTCCCTGCTACCTGGTTGTTTCTGTTGATTTAGAGCCAGGTTAGAAGCAGGGTACAAGTCTCAGAAGGAGGGAATTCTCAGCTTGGTACTTCATAACCAGAAATGTAATCTCTGCTTGAAGAACTGTGTACCTCATATAGCCCAGCCTGTGTATGGTGGCAATTCAAAGAAACGGTCCCAGAAAAAAACTCTCCAATTTTTGGTTTGTTTTTCAATAAAATAAGAATCAAGGTATCTTAAAAATTTCATTTTCAATCTCTGACACTCTCTATATCCTCCCCTCAAACTTTCTCTTTTTGCCATTTACAGTTTCCTAACAAAGATTCCAAGACATCCTACCTCTGTCTTTTTTGGGCTCCTTGGTCCCTGTTCTTTCTCCTTCTACTTTCTTGGTGCTGTTATTTTTCTGCTGTGAATAATTTTTCTTGTTTCAAAAAATAATTTTTGTTTTTGTTACACATTCATATTTTTCCTCATGTCCTTGTGAGACATTAGTATTTGTCCTTGATCATTGCCCAGATGATTGAGGAATAGGAACCCCTCGGTTAATCCTTGTTATCCAATGTGGTTAGAAATTCTAAATGCTTATATATTATATTAAAATACACACTGATAATATGTAAAAGCAATGCTAATATGAATCTATATTTATATATGTGTAAATATAATTAATGTAATTAGTAAATGCTTATATAGAGAGAAATGTACTAAGCACTATTGATAGTAATTTACATACTATAAGTCATATACGAACTTATAAGAACTCTAAGAAGTAGTACTCCAATTAGTCTCACAGTTATGAAAGACTTAGTCTCAGTGAACTTACACAAATTGACCAAAGTCAACACATGGCTAGTGAGCAGCATAGCTGGAATTTGAAACCGGGGAGTTAGGTCCTAGAGTCTGTGCTCTTAATCACAATCTGTACTGTACTGTTTCTCTCAGAAGAACTTTGAATGTCTTGGATGCTTGGATTCAGGAAACAGGTGGTCCCACCAAAGAACAGCTGAATAGGGTGCAGCACGTGCCTGTTACGATGTGGTAGAGGAGGTTTTAGTCAGAAAATTACTGTTATTATTCTGTTGTCCAGGATATAGCTATTAATTTTCATTTATGTTTTATAAATCTCACCCCTGTTAATTGGTAGTCAGTTTGTAAATTGTGAAGTCGTTGTCGGCCAATGACGTTGCCTGGCAGAGTGATTGGTTCCGGTCTCTGAGAGGGTGAGGTGCTTAAACAGTTAAGTGTTACACTCTCTGAATCAACTTGGAATCTGCCTTACAGAGGCATTTATGGAAAAAGAGTAAAGTATTTCAGTGCCATTCCTAAAATACCTAGACTCATAATGGTTAGCTCATGAATTAAACATGAATTGATTTTTATTTTTCATTTAAATATCATTGATATTTATTTTTCATTGCATATCCAGTGTTCCTTAGAAAAACTTTCAGGAAAAAAATAGGCAAAATGGAAGCATATAAAAATGACCTAATGTATTAAATTCTCTTCCTTTTCTATGCACGCAAAATTTGTAATCTTATAAAAGTCAAATTATATCATATCATTCCCCTCTTAATAAATAATAACTCTAGATCAATATACAGTATCTATAGATCAATAAACTCAATTCTACATCACAAAATAACATCTACATACTATTCTGTTTTAATATTTTAACGAAAATATTTATTAGGCATATGCTACATTGATACAATACTATTAGGTGTTGTTGATACAATTATGAATTTTAAAAAGTCCCTGTCCTCATGGAGCTTACAGTCCCTTGGAAAGAAGCTACCATAAGTAAACCAGTGAGTAAAACATGGAGTATGCCAGATGCAGGTTAAGTTCTGTGCAGAAAAATTTTTAAAGACTAGCTAAGAGGTATGCCAGTTTCCCTTTTAATTGGTCTGGTAAGAGAAAGTCTCAAGAAAAAGAGTATTTGACTTGATTTGACTAGTCTTCTGTAGTGGAGACTTCGGCTGTAGTTAACAATCATAAACAACGAAGCAATGACTACCTTTGACTTTTGCAGAGCCGACCATTTATTCTCCCAGGCCAAGAGAAAAAAACAAAATTTCTGTAATTTAGGAAAGAGCATATCATGGATTCTTGATATACTTTGTAAATTGTTTTCTTGAACATTTTATATCCTCACTAACATTTCCCCAATTCCTCATCAAATCTGATCCTCTCATCCACTCTTTTTATAAACTTTGTTAATCTGATGGGGGAGAAATGTTTCTCTTTCTTTCATTTACTGAGATTATTAATTATAAGTATTTTATATTTAATTATTATGGCACATTAGCTAAGCCTTTAAAATTCATTTTTAAGAAAAATATCATTTTTTCCAAAGGAATACATGAACATAGTTTAATAATTCAAATGGTACTGAAACACCTACAACATAGTTACCTGTAAGAATTTTCCCTACTTCATCCATCCTAGGAGCAACCACCTTGAACTTGTTTAACTCTATATTCTGGCACTTGTACATCACTATATTTTTAAATACTTAATATGTATCTTTGACTTATCAATTTTAAATATTATTGTTTTCCCATTATAGTAGATGATGATTTAACCCACTTAAGCTGCCATCTTGTCTAGTTCTCCTCTCCCATCTCTGAAAATCTCATATATTGATATTCAGTGTTAAAGTTTACACTCAGAAAATATTATTCACAGATGGGGATTGTAAATGTATTGTGATTATGTGTCATATCTTAAGTTTTTCAGGATATGATAGTTTCTTTGTTTTGCTCTTTGATTAATTTCCTGGTCCCTGTTGCTAATTCTTCCTACGCCCAGCAAGACTTTTCAGTACTATTTTCCACACAGTCAATCATGTAGGGTGACTTACTAGTTCAATTTTCCTTTTCTTGGAAACATCCATCTTGGAAATCTTTTACCTAAGGTAATTGCACTGCACATATGCTCCACTATCATAATTCCATGATTTCCCTTCATTCATTATCCTCTCTAAACCTGCATCAGTGCTCCTGTTTTCTGTACACAGTCTTGCTTTCTATGAATTTACCCTATTGATTTGGTCTACAACATTCTCCAGTAGCTTACTGAGAAAGTGTTTATGGGTGATGAATATATTGAGATCCTACATGGTTCGATTCTACCCCCTTACTTGATTGAAAGTTTGGCTGTGCATGAAATTTTAGGTTGCAAATCATCTTTCTTCAGGATTTTGAAAGCACTACTCCTTTACCTTCTAGCTCCCAGAGTTGTTGAGAAGTCAGAAAGCATTCTGATTCTTCATCCTTTGCATGTGAACTGTTTTTCCCCAACCCTCTGGAAGCTAGCAGGATCCTATCATTACCTGAGTGTTTTAAAGTTTTAAAATTGTGGACCTTGAGCCAAACTGATTTTATCTAGCCACCCTCTGGGCCCTTCAATCTGGAAAACCATGGCTTTCAGTTATGGGAAATCGTTTCGAATTATTTCACTAATGATTTCCTCCCTTCCATTTTCAATATTGTTAAAGAGGAGGTACAAGACAATACATCTGTGTAAGTGGGACTTGATAGTTTAATTATGCTAAGGGTTAATATCAGGGATTTTATATTCCTTGTATTAACCTGATAAATTTGATACAGCATCACATAATCTTTTTTCGAAGATAAAAATCCCTTCTTTCTGAAGAAGTTGTAGAGATTTTTACTTGACATTTAATCTGTGTTGGAGATTTTAGGGTACCAATCCATAAACTGCACATCCTGAGCTCTAACCAAGTTGCAAGAGGGAAAATGAAAAAAAAGTAACAGCTTTACTACCTACAATCTAAGAGTTTCTGATAACGCTGGATTTGATGCGGGATTGCTTCCCACCTCTTTCTCTAAAATGAATTTAAATACCCTTTCACTGGAGATTGCAAACCTCCCCATTGAGGGAGAGTTCCTGCCTCAGCTGGTTTACTAGTGAATGTCAAAAGAGGTGGAGAAAAAAATCATTCTCCTTGATATAGTGATGGTTAAAGAAAAAAGGAAAATAAGAGCCATTTTTATGCTTATTTCATTTTAATGCGGTGATTCTGCCTTTTGTCAAAGGACTCTATGGACTTTCCCTCATTTCACCAGAAAAGACATACTTCCTCCTTACTTCCTGAAAGTAAAGGTCGTGGAGTGTTCTAGAGTGCTCATTCTAACTTTCTTCAAATGGCAAAGAAAACATAAATTATTTCGTTATTGATATTGGCAGGAACATGGGAATAGCACCCCCCGACACCGTCTCTACATTTGTGATTCTCAAAATGTAGTGTGCATAAATACAACCAGGGAAGTTTATTAAAATGCAAAGATTCTCATTCTGAGAATTCTCATTCAGTATGTGTGAATGAAAGATGCTGAAGTCCAGGAATATACGTTTTTAAGAAGCTTTTCTCTGGATAGTTTTTCAGATGGTCCTTGGATTCCACTTTGAGAAACACTCAACATAGTGTCAAGTACCTGTACATAAATTTATAAATTCAAAGAAATAATAAACTCAGAAAAAGCTTCAAAAGTCCATGGTTTTTGTTTTGTTTTCAACAAGATGCGTGAAATATGAACACAACCTAAAACTTAATACTGTATAGATTTGTTTTGTTTCATGTTCACTAGTTGATACTCACTAAGATGGGCTCCAAAATGGCAGGTAATATATTTTCTGTATCATTTTTTTCTCGATTACACCTATGTGCCAGGGTTCTTCTCCACTCGTGGCCTATTTATCACTGCCTGCAATGCCCTCTTTCTTTCCTTCCATTCTCTCCTTTTTATTGGCCTGCCTAACTCCCAACAATATTTTAGATTTCATTTTAAGTGTCACTCACACAGAGAGCTCTTTCTGCACATCAAGCGTGAGCCACATCACTGTTATTGATTCTTAAAGAGCCTTGTATAGTTCCACCATTGCCATTACCACAATTAACGGTTATAGAGCTCTTTGTCTGAATATTTTACCAATACATGTCCCCATTGTTAGACTGTAAGTTCCAATAGAATATATTCATATTAATTATTTTTTAGCCTCCCTTGGAAAATACCTCCTACGTGTCTCCAGTTCTTAGAAGAGTTCCTGATTCATTATAGCCACTAATTCAATGAGCAAAGTAGACAACATTGAAGGTGATAATGATAAAAATACCATTGTGTATGGTCTTGGTTCTTGGGTGTTTATTGTAAAGTCTTAAATCTGTACTTTAATAATAATTATAGCCTAATAATTGCATTTTAAATAAGAGTGTGCCAAGGAATAATGTCACCATGTTTTCACTTTCTGGGTTAAATCATAGCCAATAAATATTTTTCCCCACAATTTAGCTTAAACTTACCTCTTCACCTTCTTTGTCACTGTTTTCTTTTCTTTTTTTTATTTTTTTTATTTTGTGGTACTCGGGCCTCTCACCACTGTGGCCTCTCCCGTCGCGCAGCACAGGCTCTGGACGCACAGGCCCAGCGGCCATGGCTCACGGGCCCAGCCACTCCGCGGCATGTGGTATCCTCCCGGACCGGGGCACGAACCCGTGTCCCCTGCATCGGCAGGCAGATTCTCAACCACTGTGCCACCAGGGAAGCCCTGTCACTGTTTTCTTGACTAAGATCTTAACTGTCCTGAACTTACCATCCCTTAATATCAAAAAATTGCCCAAACTATGACTTTTTAAATATTGTTTTCTCTACTGAGAATTCCTTCTTTCTTTTGTCCTCCGTCTAAATTCCTACTCAAACTTAAATTAAGTGATCCATTCCTGATTCTCTCAAATAGTTTTAATATTGCAATATTTCTCTTATCTAATTAAACATATTGTATTATATTGTAATAATCCATTCAGTCCAATTTCTACTAGATTGCACCTTTTTAGTTGGCAGGGTATCCCTGTGTTCCAAATGGTTAAAATAGTGCTTAGCAATGGGTATACGTAAATGTGAATGTACAATTATGTATATTGGGACTTAGCTGAAAGACATGTATATTCACATGTTAAAATTTGCCATAATCATATAACTTTTTGATGGAAGTCACAAAATTTTATACAGAAAAATATTTAGACTATATTCTTAGAATCACTAGAAAAACTTCATAAATAGCAAGATTCCAATTTTAAGGTACAATAAGCCTGTGTTACAAAGTGGAATCAGAAATGTTAATAAACATAGTTTTTAGAGGATTTAGTATTATATGCAGATATAAATAATTTGTTTTCTAAATTTACTCTTGTTTTCTCATTGTATCAGTGGCACATATTTTTAAATTTTCTCTTCATTCCAAGAATCATTAAATAACCCCTCTTTAGTGTCAAGAATAAAAACAGTAGTATTAATTAATTGCTTTATTTTATTGTTATAACAGTCCTATGAAGCAGGTAAGACAATTATTGAGTTATATTATTTTGATTAGAATTTTACATATAGGTGATTCCTTTTAGATTTTATTACTATTATTTAGATGGTACTGAAAAGTAAAGGCATTTTAATTGTAGGATTTATATGGAATACAAATTTTTAGAGATTATTACTTGTTTATCATGGTAACTAAGGTTTATTATTATTATTATTCTGGCGATAGGAACACTACTGTTTTAACATTACAATTACTTCCTATAGTAAGGACTTCACTTTGATGTTGTATGCTGAGGGATATAATTAGAATCATATTTATGAAAGTTATTCCATATTAGCCAGTTTATATTATACTACTGTTAAGGGGTTTTACAATCTAAAATAAATGTCTCCCATTTTTATGAATAATTTAAGAAGAAATAATTAGCTATTTTCTAAGAAAAATACTAATATCCTATCTATGTATGATTTATTTCAAATTAAGTTTAACAAAAACAAATTGAATATTTTCTAATTATAGATATATGAGAAAAATAATTTTAGAGAATCCATTTCATCTTTAACAAAGTCTTTTTTGTTTAATTAAGCTCTGCAGGATATAAAAAATAAGGAGTGAGAAAATAGGTCTAAATGGAAGATGTCTAGTAAATAAATTTTGAAATAATAAAAAACTAAAAGTCAGCCCTGAAAAACATAGCCTTTTGCATACAGTACCTATATTATATAACAGTTTTGTTATAAATTGTATTTATGTATTTCCAAAGTAATTGGAATTTGGCTCAATGCCTCTTTTAACTGACAGATTTTTGAAAATTTTCTTCAGATGGAATTCAACTTGTATCTTTAAGTATTTGCAAGTTAATAAATAGAAATGGAATTTATATTCAAGCTGAATATCAATCTTCAGAAACAACTCTTAAATTAGTGTTGGTAACTAAATTGTTATAATTAGTGTTTATTATTATATCTTTGTACTTTCTAAGAATTCAAACTTCACAAGAAGCCGCTCACTTTTTCTCTGACCCTTGGGCTTCTCTTTTTACACATGAGCCAGATTTTGCCTGGGCCCCAGGGTGAGCAAATACAATGTGAATGACCCTAGAATGCACACCATGTGATCCAGCATGTCTGCTGCCATCTTAGCCCCATTCTAGTTCTTTCTACACTTGTTCTTTGTGAGGTAAAGGCTGGAAGCGTGGAAATCACATTTGATTGACTCTCTTGCCATCGCCAGCTGAGGTTTCACCACTGAGAGGTAGGCGTGGTTCACAAGGAGGAAGCGAGGTAGACATCACTATTCCTTTGACAGCAGTGTATGCTGGTTAAACTTCAGTTGAGAGCAGGTAGGTGATTTGTCAGCAGATTTCCAGGCATTCTGCAAATCCCCTACTTCAGGGCTACAGACAGTGAGCACGTCAGGGGTGGTTTTTTGAAACACCTGCACCTACTTGATTTCCTAAAAGCTGGAAATGGTTTTCTCTGACCTCTAATCATGCAGGCTTTGTCATGATTTGTAAACAACTAATCCCCACATCTGATACCATCCTATTTGGTATACTTAGGGTGTTTTTTTGTTTGCTTAACTGAAAACTGACTGATATACCATTTATGGACTGAGCCAAATGTAGCCAACCTCCTGGTAACAAGTCTCTTAGATTTATTAATAGAAAGAATATGACTTATAAAGAGAACACACAAAAAAAGGAAAGCTTTATTTCCACATGACTGATTCTTTCCCCTCAAATTATATTCAAATTTACAAACACACACACACAGTACTAAAGAAGCAGAGGTAACATCTCAAAAAATGTCAAATCAAGGAGTGTTTTTCTGACTTACTTTAAAAAAAATAAAAGGAGTGGTTTTTGTAAGTCTAGGAGAAAAGCAAAAAGCTCCAAATTTTTGTTTTTCTTAAAATACCTGGTAATCACCAGTTGGAGATAATTACATTTTTTTTTAAACTTTTTAGGCTATGGCTCTTTTATCTACTTGTTTATCTAAGCATACATTGTTCTCCTTTTTACTTTTTGGGGGTAGCCAGGAGGGAATGGAAACTCTCAGAAGACAATGATGCTGTGATTTGCCCCAGCACAGAGGAGAGGCCCCATTTGTCAGAACTATTCAACTCTTAACGGGTCTCCCCAGCCTCCAGAGTTGGCACCTCTAAATTCTGCCTCTGCTTTTTCAAAGCAGGTCATGCCATGACTCTACTTGAAATTCTTCAATGTCTTGCCACTGTTGGTAGGATATGTTCAAGCTCCACCAGGGCTCACAAGGCTGCCCACTCCTGGATCCTGCTGCTGGCCTCACTTCTCTTCCCACTATTTTCTCCATTTACATGACACTCCAGCCTTAGAAAACAATGGTGGCTGCCTTTACCTGCAATTGCCTCTCTTGCCTCCGAGAGTCTCTCCATGTTCCCCCCTTTCCCAGAAGACATTGCTTCCCATGTGAATTTCTAGTTCATCACTTTGAGTGCCAGCTCAGCACTGACTACTCTGTTGAGTGTATCTGATTTCCACTCCATGGTAAGGGAGAACATTTTAAATGTTGTTTCACTTCTTCCTATTTTGTTGTACATCTCTATGTTGATAATTATGACAGTTCATTGAATTTGTCTGTTCCAGTATCCAACTTCATCATAGAATGTGAGATACTTGAGAACAAGGAATACATCTTTCTGTCCCTCTGCCCTTAATATGTTCCACAGTACATGCTTGGTGCTTATAACTAGTGCTACAAATACTCATTGAACTAATAAATAAATGCATGTTTATTGACATACATTCATGAGCTACAGTTTACAAGTATTATTTTGATTTCTAGAGCTGCATCTATGACCAGTAATTGTGATGAAAATATAGAGAATTCATCCTACTGTCTTATAATACATGCTTTCAAAAACTGATACAATTCAGCTTCTCTTCATATCCTGGTTGCAGACAAAACTGACTATTTTTAATGAAACCATTCCCTGTGGCTATAAAGACAGGCTATTTTTTCCTTGGGTTTCATATCTTAATCATTAACTTCTATGAACCAACAGTTAACTATATTTTATATGTATATATATCAGTTACCACATTTCCAGCTGTGTGCCAGGTTCTGCTGGGGAACCATAGTCCAAGCAGACCCTTCCGTGCCTTGGTATTTCGAGGCAGTCAATAAGCATTTGTATCATGAATGAAGGCACTAACTGTCCAGTTGGAGGCAAAAAGATTAACACAGTTAAGCTCACAATGACCAGACGACACAGAAAACAAATTTTATGTGTGTGATAGTGCCTGTAAAACACCTATGCTCTAAAGAGACACATCTTCATATGAAGCGAGGTGGTTTAAATGTATGCCAACATCATCTGATAGGAGAATGGGATAAGGTGAATAAACAAGACTAACTATAACTAAGAGGGAAGAGCGAAATAATGCTGGGTCCCAAGACTAAATGGACTGAGTGCAAGAGAGCAATGCTATCCATTGCCTTCCGTAGGATCAGCAAATGATACTCCTGAATCTGGAGAAGAAAATTCTTGCTACATTTGGAAAGCTCTGATCGGCTTTCTTTTATAGGAAAATGTAGGCAAGTGTGGCTGACTGTTGTACTTATTTTGAAGTATTGATCTTATAAGTTTTATCAAGGTCATCCTGGGATAAGGGTGGGAGAAGGGATAAGAGAGGGAATTAAAGTTGAAAAAATTAATGACAAAAACCACTTTGAAAGGGGAAGTAAAGTGCAAAATATGAATTTATAGGGAAGAACGCCTGTGACGGTTGTAATAAGTGAAGAGAGCTCTGGGTCCTGGTTATCCAGACAGTATTTTTCCACAAATAGGTGTCAGTAAATAGTGACAGAATTAAAATAATTCTGTAATTTCAGCTCTGAGGAACATATTGCACAACTGTAGCATGAAAAATTATGAGGATTACAAATCCTTATCATTTAGTTATTTACAGCTCAGGGCATTCTGCAAAACCAATTTTTACTGTTTGCAAGGGCCTTATTTTTATTTGAACAGTGTTTTCTGTGCCTTTTTTTTTCATTGTATTGTGTATCCTGAGTCACCAGTCTCTTTTGTGTTGTCTTAATAATATCTCTTTAGATACATTATTTTGAGCTATAGAAAGATCATGAACTTTGAGTCATGTGGTGCTTGGGGAAGTGATTTATTTTTTCTAAGTTTCATAGTCCTCATCTGTAACATGAGGGTGATAATGCATCTACCCCCCATTGGGGATATTAAATGAGACTGTTTATGACCATGTTTATCTGACCCCAAACCCAGAGTAGGTGCTGTGGACGAGCTAGCTCCCCCTTCTCTTCTGTTTAATCCCAAATCTAAATGATACAAGCTTTCATTTCAAAATAGAGTAAGTCCCTTTATTTGTCCAATAATACTGATTCATGAGGTACCTCCCAATAGGGCTGCCCTAACCCAACAGTCCAAAGAAACATTCCGCTATTTCTCAAAAGATATTTTAGCTGAGATAGCAGATTACTTTCACATAAACAATGAAAAGACCTCAATCTAGAGGAGTATGGACCCAAGCTACTTTCATTCAATAATAATAATAATAAAATATTATCATATATAATCATATATAATAATAATAATAATAATCTTTCATTACAAATTAGCTTAAATATTATGAAGGTGATCTAGCAGCTAGGGAAGAGGGAGAGTAGGGCAAGAGACAAGAGTTTTGGAAGAAGGAAAAAATAAGAATACTAAGATTAACGTTAATAGCTGACACTACTCTGTGCCAAGCTCTACATTAAACATTACATGGAATATTGTACTGATTCTCTCCAACAACGCTGTTGTAGATACAAGTTCTACTACTACTTTACAAAGAGGGAAATTAGTTTGAGCTTGGATTTGAACCCTCCAGGCTGACTCCTGTAAAACCATCTGCAAAAATGTTAAACCAGGAAGAGGTCTAGAAGAGGCAAACTGAATCAGATGAGATAAGATCAGAATCTTCGGCTACTTTCGTTCAGAAAAGGGAAAAAAGAGAATGGGATTACTGCCAGGAAAAGTGCTACTAATATTTATGAAATTTATCCTGGTCCTTAGATCACTTTAATTCAGTCCCCGTATTAGGTTAGATTTCTGTGCTCTCACAGAACCCCCCTGACAAGTCATTTCTTCTCCTCCATCCTAAGAACTTTCCAAGGTTATTTATGAAATGGCACAGTAAAGTGAAAGGTCCTCAATACTATTGATTTGCTGCTTCAAATCCAGATCCGCAAGGTAAATTCATGCAAGCCATCGCATTATTCAATAGCTTTCAAGCATCTACTCTGGAGCCAGATTGCCGGCTCAAATTTTGCCTCCAATATTTACTTGCTTTATGACCTTGAGCAAATTGCTTAATACCTGCACCTCGGTTTCGTCACCTATACATTTTAGATTTTAAAAATTAAAAAAAAAGTCTACTGGTAAAGTACATTTGAGGATTAAATCAGTTAATCTATGTACTGTATGGAGGACAATACCTGACACATTGTAAGTGCTCATAAAATTTTCAGGCAAATATTCTTAGTTAACATAATGATATGTTAATAAAACTGTGATATGTTTCCTGTAAAATTCTCATTAATAAATTCAAAATTATTAAAAACTAGAGACAAAAGTTAAGAAAAATCTAAAGTTGATGAAATTTTTTACTAATTACCTTATGGCTAGAAAGAGATTGTGATGTACGATGATGAGTCTGTCCCATTCCTTATACTATCTGAAAAAAACAAATAAAGCACTAACATTTTATGCATCCAATTCTGTCATGAAGTGGTCACACTGACTGGTGGTAAAAACAATGCTTATCTTTCACCTTCGACTGAAATGTCTTCGGAATCAGCCACTAAGCCTTGTCTCCTTCCTTACTCCCTGTCCTGCCTCCATCAGCTGCGTCCTTATTTAGTACTCTCTGAAAGTTGAACCACCATTATGAGCATAATAAGTAGAGGAAGTAGGGTAAAGAGAAGTTTTATAAATGGGAGTAAAAATCACTAGGTTCATTTCCTCTCAGGGCCAAAAAAGATTATTCCTTTGTGTACAAAATTTTTCAAGGAAAAATTTCAAAACTCAAATTTTCCAAACTTCAAATATTTTAAAGAACTTCTAACTTCAAATTTGAAATTCTTCTAACATCAGAAAATCCAATCACCAAACAAGAAGTTCCAACTTCACTTAGCTCTGCAGACACATAATGGGCATGTGTATTCTAAACTCAACTTTGTATAATAGTGTGGCCTCAGGCCCCTAATATTTTTACCAGAATCTAAATATGCACAGTCATATTGAATTCACAATTCTTGCTTCTTAAATCACAATAGGATAATTGCTGTACTCTAATCCCTCCAGCATGGTGACTGGCCAGTGGAGAAGAAAATCACCAAGACTTTTGCAATCACAGAACACTTAACTTAGATAATAGCATTTCAGAATTTAGAAGCTGAGTGACATAAGCAGGTTCCAAGGTTTGTGGAGTGCGAAGGACCATGGGGTCACTACTGGGTGCAGAGTCTTGAGCAATGGGACTTATGACCAAATTCAAAAACTTCACTATAGGTAATACTCTTCAGCCTATGGTTTCAGCAATAAGGCAAACTTTTTTTTTAACATCTTTATTGGAGTATAATCGCTTTACAATGCTGTGTTAGTTTCTGCTTTATAACAAAGTGAATCAAGCTATACGTATACATATATCCCCATATCTCCTCCCTTTTGAGTCTCCCTCCCACCTTCCCTAACCCATCCCTCTAGGTGGTCACAAAGCACCGCGCTGATCAATAAGGCAAACTTTTAAACTTCAGCAATGTCCTCATTGGAAACCTAGCAGGGACAGGATTAATTTGAATGCATACAGGGTCTTCCACCACTTGGGATTTAGGCGTTCCATAGCAACTATTGCTTACCCTGCATGGTGACATCTGTGACTGTGTATGTGTGGGCAGGGCAAGGGGGTAGGGGCATATATCTTATAATTAGAGTGTGATTGGAGTTCTTGGTCTGTTCAAATGTGGTAGTAAAATAGAGCTCCCCTGACATTCTATAGTTGTAGAGATAATGGCAATGGAACTCCTTATGATGGTTTGGTACCAGGGTATCCGAAGTACCCAGCAACCACACAAACCAGTAAATAGAATTAACCTGTGAAAATTATCAGGTAATGATAATTTCTTCTCTCTTCATGGTATGAGGTATCACTCTAGTCCCTTTCTGCAACAGAAAATGCCTCCAAAGTGTAGTGCTTCTTTTGCTTTGATATGTTGTTGTTACGCCAGAAACACACTAGTTTGATTTTTTTTTAGTTTTATAATATATTTTATTTTATTATTATTATTTTTTAACATCTTTATTGGAGTATAATTGCTTTACAATAATGTGTTGCCACTCTCTCACTTCATCTCAGCTTACCCTTCCCCCTCCCCATGTCCTCAAATCCATTCTCTACGTCTGCGTCTTTATTCCTTTCCTGCCCCTAGATTCTTCAGAACCTTTTTTTTTTTTTTAGATTCCATATATGTGCTAGCACACGGTATTTGTTTTTCTCTTTCTGACTTACTTCACTCTGTATGACAGTCCTAGGTCCACCCACCTCACTACAAATAACTCAATTTCATTTCTTTTTAAGGTGATCTTCTTTGGAGAAATGTCTATTTAGGTCTTCTGCCCATTTTTGGATTGGGTTGTTTGTTTTTTTGATATTGAGCTGCATGAACTGCTTGTATATTTGAGATTAATTCTTTGTCAGTTGCTTCACTTGCAAATATTTTCTCTCATTCTGAGGGTTGTCTTTTCGTCTTGTTTATGGTTTCCTCTGCTTTGCAAAAGCTTTGATGTTGCCTTAGGTCCCATTTGTTTATTTTTGTTCTTATTCCCATTTCTCTAGGAGGTGGGTCAAAAAGGATCTTGCTGTGATTTATGTCATAGAGTGTTCTCCCTATGTTTTCCTCTAAGAGTTTTATAGTGCCTGGCCTTACATTTAGGTCTTTAATCCATTTTGAGTTTATTTTTGTGTATGGTGTTAGGGAGTATTTTAATTTCATTCTTTTACATGTAGCTGTCCAGTTTTCCCAGCACCGCCTATTGAAGAGGCTGTCCTTCCTCCATTGTATATTCTTGCCTCCTTTATCAAAGATGAGGTGACCATATGTGTGTGGGTTTATCTCTGGGCTTTCTATCTTGTTCCATTGATCTATATTTCTGTTTTTGTGCCAGTATCATATTGTTTTGATTACTGTAGCTTTGTAGTGTAGTCTGAAGTCCAGGAGCCTATAATATAGTTTAATATTTAATATAGAAAGTACTGATTATAAAGGTGTTATAAAGTATGATTCTAATATTTTTATTAAAAGTGCATGGATTTCCCAACTTTCTTTTATTCACAGAATCCTATTTATGAAATATTATGTGTCACCTTAATGTGTAAAACAGAACAAAAATGGAACTTTCCCTATTCAGTTTAGGTGGAAACCCATATTCTTGACATATTCTGGAAGCTGGATGCTGAGAACAGTTTGAAATGACCAGGCCAGGCAAAAGTGTGGAACATGTTGAAATGGTGAATTAAAGGATGAATGGAGAAGAGGTTGAAGACAGAGAAAGGGAAAACTTGACAAGGCATAATCCTTGTAGAGATGGCAAGGGAGCATCCAGATCACAGATGGAGAGGGAAAAAGCACTTTTGAAGGAATATTAATCAAAATGTTAAATATATATAATACTTTTAAATTTAAAAATATTTTTAGTGTAGTGGAAATAGGTCAGGCTTTCTGGTCAGGGAAATTTACATTTGAATCCTAGATCTTATCTCTTCATTTGCTTTTATAAATTTATTCAATCTTCTTGAACTTCAAATTCTTGAATTGTGTGGGTTGGGTAGTTATATCATACTACTTATCCCTCAAGGTTATTGGGCAATATATTGTCAATGTATATGATATGTTTGACAAAAAAATAATGTAGGCAGTCTATAAATGCCTGTATCCCCCATATGATATTTCTCCCCTCCCTTTAAAACAATATATTAAATAGGTTAATATGAATAATCTTCCCTCCAGTATACCTTCTGTATTTCATCTTCCAAATTGTTAAATACTCTAGCCAGTACGTAAGACTGGCTTACTGCTCTTTTAGTTCCTGCTAAATTAGCACTCTCTTTCACAAAGTAGCCAAGTGACCCTGAAAATGCCCTTCACCTAGGAGCTTCCATTTCTTCCTCTGTATAAAGAGTACAGTGGGCTCTATGAGTGTTTCCCAATGCTAATTCACAGACCAGCTGCATCTAAATAACCTGGACAATTGTATAAAAACACAGATTCCTTTGTCGTCACCCTAGAACTACCAATACACACTGATTTGGTTTGGTAGTTTATGTTTTTAATCACTTTCTGTAGCACCTCTGATATCACAAGTTAAGGGAACCCCTTCTGAAATCCTTTTAGTTCTAAAATTCAAATGTTTTTCTTCTTTTGTTTCCTTCTCCCTTAAATAGCTACTTACATTTTGATGTTTATTTACATTTTCTCTGAAGAAAACATTAAGATACGAAGAAATAAAGAAAAAGAGCACTGCTTATATGAACTTTTCAAATGTAATGGCATTTAGAGAAGTGGTCAGGCAGAACTAATTTAATTTTCCTTTTCACATTTGACTCCCACCAAGATTGTCATTTGCCACCAGTTATTTAATATATGCGATAGCTAATATTCATAAGTTGATATGGATACCTACCTTAGTATTTCTTCCCTGATATTTGAAAATGATCTTTGAAAGAATTTGAGATAAAATATCATGAGCAACAAAAACTGATATGTGAGTAACAAAAGTATGAAAAACAACCCCATTTTGGCAAATTTTACCTTTTATATATTCCCTACTGTGTAGACTTTGCTCATTCATTTTTAGTCTCTGCTCTTTGTGGCTGAAAGTTTGCATGTCATGTTGCAAACATAAATCTAATTTTTATTAAAATGGTTGATGTTGGGTAGATATGTAGCTATAAGAAAGTGTCTTTAGCTAATTCTAGAATTTTTCATGTTGGAAAAGTAAGCATCTGGAGTCCTAAGACTCTGTAATAAAATTAGAGAGAGAATTGAGGGTTCAGTTTTTTAAATGTGAAATGGTACATGTGTGGAAGTGAATATTTATGACTTTATAGGGAGAATAATGTGAACAAATTAGATGCTGAATGCAGGTGTTGAATAAAAGTTGTAATGTGTCCTAAGGCAATGGCTGTGATGTAGAATTATTTCTAAGACAGGAATACTAAGACTTGAGGGCTGAATGTAAAGGGAGGGGCTAGGCCTTCAAGGAGTGTCTTAAACTGAGATGTGTTTTGGTGTCATTAATTAAATGATGGAAATATAGGATGAAACACAGATTTCAAGGAAAGTTTGTTTTGCGACATAATAAAGCTTAGAAAATCATAGATTTTATTAAAGTAGACACTTTTAAAAATCTTCCTTTACATTTACTCTCTGTGACATGGCATATAGTAGATAGAAAATAAAGATTAAAAATTAAAAAATAAATAGGTTGATTAAATAAAGGAATAATCTGTTGGCCATCCCAGTTGGAATGCTCAGGGGCAGTTGAAGCTATGAATCAAGAGTTCAGGATTAGGAGGTAAGATCGGGATCTCGGGAGTGAAAGCAATTGCCAAATTAAAGTCTGTGGAGCAAAGCAAAGTCTAAAATGGCTCAAATTTGATCATTATAAAGCTGAAAAAAAAGTCTTTATAATCAGCCCCACAGGCATAAAAAGGTTAGAACTAGAAAGGGATCACACCATTATTTATTGAATAGTAATGTTGCTCCACCTAATCCCCAGATACACACACACACACACACACACACACACACACACACTCATTTTACAGCTGAGAAAACAAGTCCAAATGCGTTAAGTGCCTTGTCCGTTTGTACCAGGTGGCTGATTCAAAACTCCTACTCTCTGTTCAGGGATCCAGGATAGCATCAAAACAGAATAATTGTTTCCAAGGTTTATTTACATCACTGTATGCATCACTGTTGTCACTTACATGGTCAAATATAATATTTGTTTATTCAAAGGTCTTTAAAATTTTTTTTCTCAAAGTCACTACTGACTAGCAATAACAGAAAATGAGGTAAATGTTACAATTACATATGGAATATGTTTTTTGCATTTTAGTATTTTCAGAGAATTATTGTTGGGGGCCATTAATTTCTAATTGTTCAATAAGTTAAAGTTTGTATTAGCATCATAAAAAGAATGGCATTCATGTGCGTGCAGATCATTCTTCATTGTTTATGAATATTAATTTCTGTTTAGGCATTACATAGAAAACATAAATATAAATCATAAGGATAATTAGATCCAAACATTTAATGTGTAATAGCTAAATATTAGAGCTTCATAAAAGTTATAACATAAGACTAATGTGATGTGTCCAAAGATAATGACAAGAAAATAGAAGGCAATACAGCAGTGTTAGTGTATTGTTGTAGATTACAACCTACATGTGATTGGAGAGTATTCTTTTTTTTTTTGGTAAGTCTTAAAAAATAGGACTGTATCTCAGCATCAAGTAAAATATCTATGACTTGAATTTGTGAACACATCTCAACTTAATAGTAATATTTCACATAGAAAATGGTATTTTCTTAAAGGAAAGGACTAGATATAATGATTCATATATTCTTGTTCAGGGCTTCGGTAAAAAGCATTTTTCTCTCTTCTGATAATTTTCAACACAGAGATTGCTCATTTTAGAAAACTCAGTTTTAATTCATCACACATCCTTAGCCTGTTAAGTAAGAGGACTTAATCTACTGTTTTTATCATCCTTACATATAAACCTAAAAACATGGTTTAATCAAACACTTTGATCAGTACCATTTGAAGTATGGCTTCAAATGAATATTTCACACTTCTCTCAGTAAATAACTTTATAAGTATTTAATAATCAAGGAATAAAAATAAAATATAATAACTCTGGCACATAATAACTTCCAGATTTTCTTCTTCCAAATTTACAACAGTGAATACTGAGGAGTCAGGGGGGCAGAGCACATAATTTAGAAAGATCAATTTCTTTCGGACAAGGAAAAAACTTATAAATGTTGCTTGAAGATTAATGTAGCATCTATGATTGGGGAAATATTATCCTCTAGATGAACACAGTAGCTAGAACTTATGCAATAATCCTTCCATGAAGTAACCAACAAAAGGCAACAAATTCCACAAATGGTTTGGCTTTTTCACTGTACACAAAACATTCATTCAAAAATTAGTATTATGGCCCAAACAGCACACCATTAGAAGTGAAAGGCCACTTAGATTTGACTAAGCGTATTCTTTCAGGAATAGGTATAACTGCTTCTGATTTTGAAAGAGTAGAAACAATTCTATGTCAGGTATCATTTGAACTGTGTAGCAACAGAGATAATTGACAATTTAAGGTAGTTTTCATTTATGCCTCATCAAGTTCTTTCCTTACAGAATACTTTTTCTATTCAGATTTCCTTTATTGTAAAGTTCAATTATATTTTTGGAAAATCCTGCTGCTGGGAAGTACTCTACTCCAAGCCTCTACAAGGAGTATATTTAGGGGAAAAAAGTGAAGAATCCCACTTCACACATTACACAACAAGAGAAAGAGCAGGACTTTCCACAAAGGGAAACAAGAATGCTCTTCTTATCCTTTTTGGCTTTTCTTAAACTGAATGGCTGGATCATATAAACTAAAGGAAAATAAGTAGAGCTCTGGAATTTGTAGTCACCTTACATTTTTTTTTTACAAGAATCTTATTATTATCCATTTTTTGTCACTCTGCTTCATTTTTCTTACCCATCCTAAGAATCTACTAAATAATATACTTAGCAAACATTTGTTGAATTATTACATCTGAAGAATTCAGAGAGCACTGTAAGAACTCGAAAGATGAGTATATTTTTATATTTTTCAACAGTTTAAGATTAAGAGAAGGTAAATACAAGTATTTTGATAACTAGTTAAGGCAGTATCTGATCATATGCATAAAAAAGACACAATAATATACTTGATGGAGGGAAATGGAAGAAAAGATCATTTGTAATTCAGAGATCAGATAAAATTGCATGAAAAAAAAAAGTATGTTTAAACCAGACTTAAACTACAGGTGGGGGATGGTTAGGGAAGAAGCTACAGGTGGTTCAATGACTAAAACAAATGCAAAAATCAGAAAGGAATGAGATGTGATTGAAGTGAAATTTTTATTTGGACTACAAAGCGCACACAGGAAAGTAGAAAATGAGATTGGCTTTATTTTAGTTTTAGCTTACTAAGTGATGTGATTAGATCCTAATCAAAAAAATGTATGTACACCTAGTGCAGGACCTGTATTAATCAGCCATTGGACATGGGCTACCTCAGGGAGGGGCATGGCCCTCAACAGCTGAGGAAATCCCAGAAGGGACAATGGCTGGAGGTTCCTGCTGACTGCATTCCCACAGCCCGACAAGTCCTTTATTTGGGGTACTTTGGGCAGTGCTCCTCCTTATCCACCACAGTCCTCTCCTTCTGTCTCTCACATCACCTTTGCTCATACACGTCATGGGAGCATTTCCTCCAGATTCCATTGGATCTCTCTTCCTGGAGAAAACGCGCGAGAGGAAAGTCATTGCACTGAACTACCACCTTCTCTCCAGACTCTGCAGTGGGTCTTGGGATCAAACCTGATCAGCTCCTTTGACCACCATCCACTTAAGCTCACGCTCACCCTCAGCCAGCACCTCCCTGATTTTGGTAATTTCTCTGGTAGCTTGGCATAGGTCTTCATCCTGAAGGAGTCTGAACCCCTGGTCTCCATGCGCTTCTCGGGTCAAGTTTGCTGCACTTGTCTATTTGCCATCCAAATTGGGCACAGGAATACAAAAAGATACACAAATGAATGGCCTTGACACTAAACCTAGTCCTGTGGTTCAGCAATGCTGGATAGCATGGGGAAATACAAATTCAGTGGCATAGCAATCTCAATAACCATGGCTGCAAAGAAGATCCTACCCGCCCCCACCGGCCCCAAACTTTTAGTGTATCTGAAACCTCACCTGAATAGATAAAAATTTAATTAACAATGGTTTGAGAATCCTATAAAGAGTCAAAACTGTTTTTGTAAGCAAAAACATTATGTTGCACCTAAATTCAATTCTTAGGAATGGACACTGACAAAATATTAACATTACAGAAACCCATTCCATGCATATAGAAAATGATCCATGCTCCCACAGATTTAGAGTATATGAACATATCATGTGAGTCCAATTTTATGTAATATTGATTTTTCAAAGAGAGTAAAAGGAACAACTTATTATTCTGGACTTGATCCCAGGACACATGATACATGTGAAATGTAAATTTTTTCTAGGCTACATTTGTGAAATGACTTTGATGAGCTGTTTATAAAAGGATGTTTTAATTGCAATAAAATTCTTACAGAATTGATGAAAATTGATTACATAACAATAATATAATCACTGTAATAGAATTCATATTGAGAAGTGGATTGGTTTAGTATCTATTTTCTGATTCTTCAGGAGGAAAAATAGCAAAAAAAAAATCCAGTATTTCTAATTATAAAAGAATAATATAAAAAATTTGTATATGTATGTGAGTGCAAGTATATTTATTCATAAACTCTGACTATTCCAGTAAATCATTCATAGCAAAGACATTGATATATAATGGGGAAAAAAGCCTGGGAATTTTTAGTTGGTAAACTTTGTTTGGAAACCTTTGCCATTTTATAGTCATTTGGAAAAGTCACTTGAGCTCACTCAGCTTCAGTTTTCTCATCTGTATGATATAGTTGAGGATATCAGATGGGACAGTGCATATAAAATATCCCGACACTGTTTATTACAGAGAGGGGCTCAGAAAAGGCTGCTTCTCCTCTCTGTCCATAAAAGTGCAGCAGAAAATGGCTTATTTCTGGCCAAATGGCAGTTGTTTTCTCTCAACCCGAGTAATTCCAGTAAGTAAAAATATATTCGACATCAATGGAGGTTAGAGAGTAAAGCCTTGAAATGCTGAAAAGATCAGACCTGAAACAGCAGTAGAGTAGAAAGGGATCAAGGTTCAGATTCTCACTTTTAAAATAGTATTTACTGCATTTATCAAGTTGTGTGGCATACATGTTGTTATGTATTGCTTAGGCTGTGTATGTTTTGTTGTTGTCTTGTTTTGTATTGTATTGCTTTTGTTTTTCCTTCAGGGAACTTAGGAATACTGAAGCATATTTCAGGCCCACATGACCTGGTTTGGCCGGATATCAGCCTGTAATCTTAGTTAAAGTCTGCAAAGCATGAAGTAAAGCTACACCTCATTTAGTAAGATTGCGATTCCTTCTCCCTTCGCTCCTGGCCTCACCCACCTTCTCCTTCCTTGTTCCACTTCCTCCCCTCAGGGATCACGAGAGCTACCCCACAGTGGAAGAAGGACATCTTGTCTTTTTGTTTCTTTTAGTGGCCAAGCCACTCGCCCAGCACTTCCCTCCTTCACTAAGTCTCCTTTTTAGGAACCTGAACCATTTTTATATTTAAGATTCCACCAGGCCTTTCAATGATACTGTCCTAGATTGTGTGGTGGATGGAGAGGAAAATTGAGATCTTTATCCTCCCCACCCCACTGGATTAGGTGCATGGGGAGAATATATAGTCACTAAGGGATGGTTTTTTTAATGTTCTATCTCTAATTGGCCAGCATGATATAATGGAACAAACCCTAGTCTCAGAATCTGAAGGAATAGTTCCAGTCTGCCACTGAGTCATGATGACTTCATAAAAACATCACTTAACTTCTCTGAGTGTAGTTTCTTCATAAACAAAATGTGGGGATAATATAGGATGCTCCCTGAGGGACCATTTTAGCTCTAAACTTGTATCGCTCTACCTCAGATTGTTCCAAACCTCTTCTACCACTTTCAGTGTGTAATTTATTTGTCGATTAAACACAGTTATGTCAAGTGAATAATCACTTTCCCTCATCTCTCCCTGTTCACCCTCTAAAAATGCTCTAACTAGAAGTCTCAATTCAGGCATGATTTTGAAAAATATTCACTTTAAAATCTTTTGTAAGTCTAAGATTCTAAGAGTTTAATGTTACAAAATGTATAAATTATGCTCTGAAATACTGAGGCAGAGAAGCGTCTTTGTCAAATTTCATGCAGGCTTACTCCTAATTTCACTGTCATTTAACAGGTAAATGTTCAATTCCACACATGCACATTCCCACTTTGTGTCAACATGTGTGGTGAACTGCAGTTCTACACAGCATTTCAGTTACCTTTTCAGTCTTCCCCAGCTCTCTTTTCTTTGTGTATCTCAAGAAAGAGAGGGGCTCTGGAAATTTCACAAAATGTGATGGTGCAAGTATATCCTGAACAGGTTAAAATTTTTCTCTCTTTTCCTAAGGGAAGATTTTGGAGAAAGTGATGGATGTTTACTGAAGGATAAATACTACTACTTTTAATAAAGTGGAGCTCTTATATCAGGGTCCCTTTCAAGTCTTACCTTCTCATAGTGATGAGTGGGTCAAGGTAGTAACATTTAAATACCGAACAAGATTTCTTATCAGTAGGGAAAGAAACAGAATATTATTACTCATATGTTTATTGGATGCCTGAGTGTTTTTCAGAGGAATTAGTAATCCTTAAAAGAGTTGTTGTACTATTTAACTGAATAATAATAAACTAGATATAATTGGGGGCACAGGGTTCAAGTATATATATTAAGCAAAAAGGGCAGTGCTCTTTCTTCCTCCAGGCCCTCTTACTGTCTTCTGTAAAAGGTAGAAGGAATATATCTTGCTTCTGAGATTTCTTTTAAATATTTGGTGTCCCTTCTCTCGTGTTATGCAGGTCTGTTAGATAACTTTTCCACGTCACTTTCCACTTACTGACATGAATGTCTATTCCTAATACAAATATTGCTAAGGTTAGTAATAGTGACCAGGATAACAACAATCAAATATGAAACACTTTTGTAGTGCCAGGCACTAAACTGTTTTATATGGTGTATATCTTTAATCCTCCAACAACCCACTGAAACAGTGATAACATCCACATCTTACAGATAAAGAATTTGCAGCTTAGAAAGTGTAAGTACCTTGTCCAAAGTTACAATGGAAAAAGAAGAGTTGGGAGTTGAACCCAGGAGTTTAACTCCAGAGCTCCAGACCCCAAATCGCATGGCCTACTAGGTATCTCCAGTTAAGTGTTCTGCATGTGCTTCAAATTCAGCACATCAAAACACAAACTTTACATATCTTTAATCCCTATCTATCAAACAATGTTTTTTTCTAAAGTCCAGTGAACTTGCTTTTTCTCCTATGTTTCTCTTTCAGTTAAAGGTTTCACTAGTTCCCAAGTTTCCTTGAAAAGGATATTTGATGTCAACTTTCATTCTTCCTTTTCTCTTACCCGATTTTCATATTCAATTTGTCACTCTTGTTGACTTAGAGTTTCAATATTATTTTTTCTCAATATCCTACCTGTAATTAGCCTTGGTTCTTTTAATTATGTCATTGAATCATGGCAAAGTATTATAACTGGTTGTTATAGGTTGAATTGCTTCCTCCTCAAATTCATATGTTGGAGTACCCACCCCCAGTACAAAATGTGACCTTATTTGGAGATAGGTTGAGTGTGGGCCTTGATTTGGTATGACTATTGTCCTTATAAAAAGGGAAAATTTAGACACAGTTAAACACACAGGGAGAATACCATGTGAACATGAAAGCAGAGATTGGGATGGTGTGTCTACAGATCAACAATCACAAAAGATTGCCAGCAAGCCACTAGAAGGTAAGGGAAAGGCATGGAACATACTCTTCCTCATAGCCCTCAAAAGGAACCAACCCTGATGACACCTTGATCTTAGACTTCTAACCTTCAGAACTGTGAAGTAATAACTTTCTGTTGTTTAAGGCACCTTGTTTAAAGTACTTTGTTACAGCAGCCCTAGCAAACTAATACACTGGTTTTCTGATGTCTCGTTGCCAACAGATTTGAGTCATGAACTAGAGCCGCTGCAAGCTGCTCTTTGCCAAAAGATGCTGTCCCTTCTTAAGCTCTGTCTTGACATATATACACTAATATGTATAAAACAGATAACAAATAAGAACCTGCTGTATAAACAAATAAATTAAATAAAATTCAAAAACAAAAACAAAACAAAACAAAAAAAGCTCAGTCTTTCCCGGAGCTTGTCCTTCCCCAAATCCATTTTCTCTTCATCAAGCAAAATTATGCTTATCTTTAAAATGCCAGTTTAAATAATATTTCCTTCTTTAACTTTCCCAAGTCTCAACCCACTCCACTTATGACAGAGGTTTTAGCTTCCTTAACTTCCCCAAGTTTGGGGTGTGTATTCAGTTATGATCTGGACAGAAAACAGAAATTGCTGGACATTTGGTGAAACCATAGGTAATCACCATTTTTGCTGATCAGATTCAGTTCAGTATCAGTAAATGTATATGAGTCAATATAATATTTTAAGCAGAGTAAACTTAGAACAGATAACTCTTTACACATAATAAAAAAGCTGAAAAGTTAAACAAAGGATGGTGAGGTGACCCAGATATTAGCAACACTGAGAAACTGTTGGAGGGACAAAGAGCGGAGGGCAACCTGGGAGCCAGCCTACCTGGTGAAGGTTGGAGCCGTTGCAGGTCTGGAAGGCAGGAGCTGCAGCCACAGAGAAGGTTCAGAGAATCTCTCCAAAACAGGGAAAGAAATACTCCAACTAATCCCCTCATGCTGTCTTCTGCCAGTGCCCCCCATTGGCTAAATTTAGCTGAACACTAGAAGCCAATGGAGCTTGGGAAGTATATGTTATGATATAGAGTAGAATGGATAAGGGTAGGGAGGAGATGAGAGAGGAAACAGGTGAATAAAAGGCAGAGATTAAAAGGTTCTCTTATGTTTGACTTCAATTTGTCAGCCACCTTCTGGGTCTTAGGCCTGATGCTGTTCAGGATCTATTGCTCCACAGAGCCAATTCCTACGTTGTCTGTGCTTTTTGTATACCCTGAACTTAATCCATACAGACAAATATGACAATGGAACTTGCCAGAGTCCTCACATCCAGTTTCTGGATGAATTAACATCAAAAGACAAAGGAAAGTCTCCTAATAATGAGGTCATGCTGAGCCACCAGTCTACTGGCCTCAAAGTAATGCTCAGCAGACTTATGCTTCCCAGGGAGAGAGATCAGAGGCAGGACCCAAAATGGTGCACCTGACTGTGGGCATCCGAACAGATGTAAGTCAGCATGCAGAACAAGGGCTGCAGGAAATCATGACACGGCTATCCAGCACAGACTGGAGGTGAGCGGCAAAGAGCACACCTGCGGTGACTCAGGGACGGGGGAGAGGGGGGCTATTATTTTACAGGATCTATAGCGTCTCTGGTACTTGAATTTTGCAAGCTGTGTGACTGGGTTTTAATTTTTAGAGATGAATGCCGCTACAGAGTTGAGGGTGGGTATCGTTAGGTTTTTTCACCATTGGGATCTCAGTAAACCCAGAAATGGTTCTTTAACTAAGGACTTTCCATCTAGACACCCAATGGTAGGGGGCAACTGTACTCACACCATGACATGAAGTAAGCAAAGATTACTCAGCACTTAACCAGAGTGTAATATTCCTACATGCAATCTGAATAAAATGGGGCCATCTCGTTCTCGCTTCCAGATCCCCCCTTAACTTTGGATCACATTAAAATGAAGCATCAAATGTTACTTAGTAATGAAGTTCTATTTAGGTTAGGGAGGGTGGGGTGTACAGAAAACTTTTAAACTTTCTAAAATATTTTGGGTATTTTTTCTTCCTAAAGAAGTTCTAGAAAGAATGGCTACTGCTTAAATTAGTCATTCCTTCTTTCATTTCCTCCTTTCTTCACTCTCATTCTGAAGCTTCTCTGGGTACCTGTGCCCTTTCTACTACAGATCTAACTGCTACACTCATCTGCAAACCCATCTATCCCTGCTCCAAAGAACAGAAGGAAGAATCCTCAAGACCCATGCTTCTTTGAAAGCTGAGAAGGAGGGAATCCTAAACACACCTTTTATTCTCATGTTTCTGGTACACATAAAAGGGATTATATGTAGTATGGAGAAGATTCTGGTATTAATTTTCAAGTTCTCCTAATTAAAGAAAAATAAGTTTATTGACTACAGGAAGCTAAAGAAAATATCTCTGCAAATTTCTGCTCTGACACCTCATCTTGATTTGGCATTGCACACTTTTATTTAGTCTTAACAAGCTGGTCAAGGAATATAAGAAAACATAGCTATTCTTAGGTCTAGTGGGACCTCCCTTGAAAGTCCAAATGGAACATCTGGATCAAAGACGAGTCCACTGGAAGACAAAGAGCAAGCAATTTACCAGATGGCTCTGTCATTGGTCAAAGTTCATTTCATAGCACCTCAAATTTTCTACAATCCCTGGTTGTATTATCTGGTGCTTTCAGGCAGCCAAGAGCCTCTGTAGGTCAAGCTGGTTTGGATTCGGAAGATGAAGTTTCCGTGCCACTCAGCGGAAGCAACGAAGGCCATGTTAAAGCCCAACCCTCATCATTAGGAGGCTGAGACAGTCAGTGGCATTAGGAGATGACGGGAGTAATACATAATTTCCTCTGTCTCTTTCTCTCTTTTTATACATATATGTATGAGCTATACATAGATTTGTCAGAATAATTCCTTGTCTTGATCATTTAAATTAAAAACTGTAAAATGCAAAATGATACAAATTCTACCTATAATGTTTTGGTCAGCGTCGAGCTAATGGCACCTGTTGTCTGTTACTGGGAGTAGAAGTATGAACACTTCTGTTGGCTGAATATCGGTATTGGAGTCTCCATGGAAAACACAACACAGTCAAGCACTAGATGAAACAGTGCTTTTCTCACATGGAGAAGAAATGGGGAAAAGTCAGCTTCAATTGTGGGTTGCAGTTCCCCATGACCAGCTGGTCCCTTCTAGTAGCTGCCACAGGGCACATGGCCTGGATGCACCCCTCTTGTGCTGTAGCAGAAGGTCCTTGTCCCCTCCCCATGGGGGACAGATATAACAGTGGGGTTGCCCAGGTGCCTTATGCACAAGCTTAATTAGAACAAAGGAGCACACACTGAATCTGAAACAGGGAAATATATTCCTACAGGAGGTGATAAGTCCAGCACAAGACCTGAGGACTCATTATCTCCTGATAAGGAGGTAATCCAGGTCCAAGACCCATTCTTTTTTTTTAACATCTTTATTGGAGTATAATTGCTTTACAATGGTGTGTTAGTTTCTGCTTTATAACAAAGTGAATCAGTTATACATATACATATATCCCCATATCTCCTCCCTCTTGCATTTCCCTCCCACCCTCCCTATCCCACCCCTCTAGGTGGTCACAAACCACCTAGCTGATCTCCCTGTGCCATGCGGCTGCTTCCCACTAGCTATCTATTTTACATTTGGTAGCGTAGATATGTCCATGCCTCTCCCTCACTTTGTCCCAGCTTACCTTTCCCCCTCCCTATGTCCTCAAGTCCATTCTCTACATCTGCATCTTTACTCCTGTCCTGCCCCTAGGTTCTTCAGAACCTTTTATTTTCTTTTTTTTAGATTCTATATATATGTGTTAGCATACGGTATTTGTTTATCTCGTTCTGACTTACTTCACTCTGTATGACAGACGCTAGGTCCATCCACCTCACTACAAATAATTTCGTTTCTTTTTATGTCTGAGTAATATTCTATTGTATATATGTACCACATCTTCTTTATCCATTCATCTGTCAATGGACATTTAGGTTGCTTCCATATGCTGGCTATTGTAAATAGAGCTGCAGTGAACATTGTGGTACATGACTCTTTCTGAATTATGGTTGTCTCAGGGTATATGTCCAGTAGTGGGATTGCTGGGTCATGGAGAACAGTATGGAGGTTCCTTAAAAAACTAAAAATAGAACTATCAAAACCCATTCTTATGCTGTCAGGTGGAGATGGAAAGATTACATCCCCAAGACTGCCTTTCCCAACAGGCAGCATGAGAAAAACTATATTTAGCTTGAGTTATACAGATAATTAACTCATACCACATTGCACTGTTTGACATAATGAAATTAAGAAGAATAAAATCTGCCTCTTATCAAGCAATTCCTATCCCCATATTGCATATGGTTGAAAAATTTTGACTAAAAATAGTGTCAAACTTTGAAAGAAGAGTATGTTTAATCCATCAAATGAAAATGTCTAGAGATCACAGAGGACCCGTGATTTTGTCCCAGCTGAATGGTAGTACACCCTAATATGTAGAGGATATCAGTTGCCCTCTTGTAAACAGCTCCCACTAATAACTGTAGACTGGTCTCTGTAAGAAAATAAGGAATGGGCTCCCTGAGACTCACTGTCAGGAAGGCAAGCTGCCCAAATAGGGTTAAATCACAGCAAAATGGGACGCACTCTGCAGTGATATTAAGTGTTGGGATGAGTGGATGGAAATGAGAGTCTTGGTTTTTTAAAAGTATAGACGTTATAAGCAGAGCTGTCAAATTTAGTGTGGACTAAGAGAGAAAAACAAAATTAAAGTACTGGGGTGAAAAATGCCAGTGACGACTGCATGTATGAAAAATAATAAACAAGTTTTATAGTTCAGGATTAAAGTTCAAAAAGTAGAAGAGGGCTTCCTTGGTGGCGCAGTGGTTGCACGTCCGCCTGCCGATGCAGGGGAACCGGGCTCGCGCCCCGGTCTTGGAGGATCCCACATGCCGCGGAGCGGCTGGGCCCGTGAGCCATGGCCGCGGAGCCTGCGCGGCCGGAGCCTGTGGCCCGCGGCGGGAGGGGCCGCGACAGAGGGAGGCCCGCATACCACCAAAAAAAAAAAAAAAAAAAAAAAAAAGTAGAAGAATATTGTCTATATATATTTGAGCCTTTACAGAAATACCTAAGGATACACACCGACACACACAATCTAAACCTCTATTATAGAGGCACATCTCACTTTATTGTACTTTGCTTTTTTGGGCATTGCAGTTTTTACAAAGTAAAGGTTTGTGGCAACCCTGCATCAAGCAAGTCTATCAGCACCATTTTTCCTACAGTATTTGCTCACTTTGTGTCTCTGTGTCACATTTTGGCAATTCTTGAAATATTTCCAATTTTTTCATGATTATTATATTTGTTATGATGATCCGTGATCAGTGATCTTTGATGTTACTATTGCAAAATGATTATGACTTGCTGAAGGCTCAGATGATAGCTAACATTTTTTAGCAATAAAGTATTTTTAAATTAATGTGTGTACAGTTGACCATAACCAACACAGGTTTGACCTGTTCAGGTCCACTTATACACGGATTTTTTTCACTAAGTTCATACTACAGTCCTACACAACTGAAGCTGATTGAATCCAAGGATGCAGAACCATGGATACAGAGGGCCAACTGTAAAGTGATACTTGGATTTTGACTGCATAGAGGGTTAATGCCCCTGATCTCCACATTGTTCAAAGATCAACTGTACATAGGTTTTTTTGTTTGTTTGTTTGTTTGTACTTAATGCTATTGCACATTTAATAGATGACAGTATAGTGTAAATATAACTTTTATATGTCCTGGGAAACCAAAAGATTCATGTGACTTGCTTTATTGCAATATTTGCTTTACTGTGGTGGTCTGGAACTGAACCAACAATATCTCTGAGGTGTGCCTGTATTCATATCTCTATATATGTAATTATATATACACAGAACCGTGTGTGTATAAATGTATGTATACATCAAATGAGTGAGTGAAGAGCATAGGGTGAAGAGAAATTGGACTCTTGGGTTCAAATCTGGATTCCTCCATTTACCAGCTTGTGATCTTGTGATTTGGGGCAAGTGACTTAATCTCCTTTCATCTGGATTAGGTTGAATTATATGAAATTTCCATTTCTATGGGTCAACATATTCGGACAGTAGCTATATCTCATTGTCCGACCTAATCGAATGGTGTGTAATAAGAGTAAAGCTTCATAATTGTTGTTGCAGGAATTAAACAATGCACATAGATTATATAAGATAGTCCCTGCCGTATATTAAGTGCTCATGTTTGTTATTAAATATGCATTTTCCATTTTCACCACAATATTGAACTCCAAATAGCATGCCAGGGGCAAGTGAGTTCTTGATGGTTTTTATAACCTTCAGTTCTAGCCTATAAAATACGTGAATGGGAAATACTGACAACCAAATATCTAGAAAAACATGAGAACAAGCACAACTGAGCAAAATGCCCTCACAAAACCGGTCATTTTCGCCTGTGAATTATTATTTCCTCCCATATGAGACCTGATATCTGAAGGTGCACCAAATTATTGAGGTGACAGAAATGAAATTCCTTTTCTTGGCACACTAAAAAAGAGAACCCCCATTCTCTTTTCCTTCTATGGTAACAAGAGGAAATTACCCTTTACTGAGGAAGAGGAACAGAAAGAAAGAAAGAAAGAATGAAATCAGTGAACGGCCTTGAAACACAGCCCTGTTCATTCCATGGCCAGCTTGCTCATCACAGAGCAGAGAGGAATGTGCTGTGGACACCTCTCCCACTGTCTCTGGGAACTTGGTGGCTTTGCACAAGGATACTCATTGTTCTGAACCCGAGCTTGTCCTCAGCTGGGAGTGTACAGCCTGGGCTGCATCTCTGAAAGCCACTTGTGTAAATGTCAAGGCTTTCCTGAGAGATGATCATTCGCTCAAATGCTGGGAAAGTGTCAGTGGCAAAAACAGGGTTTTCTTGTGGTGGTCTCAACAACTGAAGGTGGAGTTGGTACAAACACTGCAGTGCCTGGAAAACCCTCTGGGGAGGTTTATCCTCAAAGAGGAATACGGCTCACCACAGTCAGGTGGAATAGAAGCTGTGACGTGTCCTGAGTGATGGAAAATTACATTCTACCTGAAACACATATGTACAAGGATTGCTAGAACAATTGAAGTGCATTCTACGTAAAATCATAGGGGCTGCTGATCCACATTTTGAAGAACACTCTCCAAAAATAATAAGCAAATACTTTAATCCCACTAAGTACGGTGTTTAGAAAACCGCTCAAGATTCAGTAAGTCTTAGAGTTAGCCTTCCTTTCAGGGGAAAGCTTGTTCTTTGATTTTACACTTTACCTGTAGAAAAAGCCAACACAGTAGGGTTTTAAAAAAATATTTTCTTGCTTAAGTTGAACTGTCTTCCCAAACGTGAATTTTGCTTCACAACTTGATGCTGACATGTAAGAATTTGTAACGTTCAAAGTGAGAATTAATCACATGCTTAGCACATTAGAAAGATCATGTTTCCAATCAGTTCAGTGCAATTATTCCCCCATAGAATTCCTGACCAGTTATGCTTCAATTAAATGCAGTGGCTGTTTTCTTCAACTTTTTTTCTTTTCCTTTTTGTCTGCCAAATATTATGTATAGTGTGCTATTGAAGCAGATATAATCTAGTTCAAAAAAGCATAATTACAGCTCACTACTTGCCCTTTAAAAATATAGGAGTGTTAAAAGATTTTTTTTCCTAAGATTTTTGTAAAGATGGCCCTAAATAGCAATCTTTCTCTAATGTATATAGTCTTATTTTGGCAGTCTTCAGATACCAGTGGCTATAGGTCATTCACAAGATATGAGGGGAGAAGTATAGGAAAAGAGAAGGCCAAGTGTCACTAGTTGCTAGCCTTTCTATTTTAACAGATGCTCCAAAGGAATCATTAGAATCACTATTTTGGCTCACATTACCTCTACCAATGGAAGAACTAACCTGAATTTTCAAATATTTCTTTTGCTCTGAGATTGAAAAAAATTCAGGAATGTCTGCGAAATATACCGCGCTTAAGACACTGGTGTTATTAAAATCACTGAATGGTGCTATGTAGGAATTTGATTAGCTTTACTGTGGTACTACCACTTATCTGGGTGTCTAAAAAGTGTCTAGTTCCCAGCTGGTAACCTAGAAATAAGTAGTGTATATCAGAGTAATGGTTCTAAACACTTTGGGAGTCTAATACCCTTTAAGAGTCTAAGGGATGTTTTAGATTCTCTTTTAAAAAAAGAACATATAAACAAATGTGCTTAAAATTTCCATCTCCCCAGCAAGACAGTTGACCCCAAGTTAAAAAAAACAATTTTAGAAGGATTTGAATCCTTGATTGCTAGCTTTCTTCACACTGCAAATGCCACTGGAACTAGGATTCTAAATCTTGAGCAAAAGGAGTACATTATGATAATATATTTTCCATTTAGCACGTGAAAGCAGTAATTAGTAGGAAACTGAAAAAAATGAGGAAGAAAATAGCAAATCTGGAAAACGTGAAATTAAGTAGGCTTTACGGCCTCTTCCTCTACCATGGAAGACTTATATCTAGATATGATGCATGACCACGTCCACCCTTGGACAGCTGACTGGCAGGGTAAAAATGACATCTTTCCAAATACATATTTAGTATAACTAGAAAACAAAACTATATAATTATAGAATAGTCTTGCATTCTGCTGAAAATGACTAGAGTCTCATTTCTTCATTCACTCATTCATTCAAAATGAACTTGTCAAGCATTAAACACAGTAGGGAGACACCAATATAAATAACACATGTTCATTGTACTGATGGAATTTTAAATCTATTTAAGCTGCTCACAATTTTTTTTGTCAGTTAAAAGTGGAAAAAATATCACATTTACCTGCACCACTCTCCCCCCATCAAGGTTGTTTTTTTCTAGTAGACTCATCATAGATACCAGAATAAACCTTTAATCTATTTAATAAACTTACAAATCATGTGATGGCCTATAATCTGGAGCACTGTATTAGGGATGTGCTATATTAGTTTTTTCTAACCTATGTTTTGGGGGCAAAGAGATTGAGCATATCTTTTATGAGCATTAAAATCTGCTTTATCTTAATGTAAATTTAATGTCATTATTTGAAAAAGATAAAGTAACATTTGGAACTTCATATCTAATGATCTGAATTTGTTTAACAAATTTGATTTTCATTTAGGTTCTTTCTTCCGAAAAAGAACAAAACTATTAAATGAGGTTAACATTAATGTGTAGAGCTCTTGGGTAAACACTTCCACCTTGAAAGGAAATCTGATGACCTCTCAACTGAAGAGTGTTGAAGAGGGAAAGATAGAGTGGGTGTTGAAAATAATTTTTCTGAGAAGACCACCAAAGGGCACAAATATACTCCTCTATCTTCCATGCTTTAATCCTGGTAAACGTTAGAAATTATGGAGAGGAATACAGCAGATCTGTTTGGATGACAGTGATGACTGAACCACAGGTATGCTTTCGGTATTTAACCGCCTCCCACGCTATGACTCAAGATTTTGAGGGAGTCTTTCGCAAAAAATCCCAATCTACTTATTTGTGCCCAATTTTTTTGGAGAGTTTAGTACATATTTTAAATAGGTAAATGTATATAAGAGCAGAGGCTAAAATCATTTCAGATCATTGCCATATTAGTACTTAGGAAATTACTTTGAATGTAGATTAGTGGCGAAGCCATATGTATTCTAAATGGTCAATCTGGTTTATGTCTTAGAGCAGAGAAAAACATTAAAGCAATGCGGCAGTCAAATGGCATCGTTCCTTCCAGAACTGAGAATATATTTGTATAGTACATTGACACAGGTCAGCTATATAATGACTACAAAAACAGGAAGCTATGTGATGTACTTTAACTTTCATAAATATGAACCTAGAGGGTTTTTCAGTCCACTCAGATACTGTTGTTTATCTACTGTCTTCTCCATGACGCTGCCCAAGTAGATTCCCTACTTTAGGAAGCCCTTTTAAAAGCTGCAGAGGCTACAGTGTCCTTGTAATGGGGAAGGATTTATTTGCAACGTTAAACCTCTACTCAGACAAAATGTTGGAAACGCTTTATACAGATGAAGTACTTCTAGTGCTTGGCAACACATCTAGTTTTTCCTGTGTTCTGAATTGCCATCCATTTGCATTAAAAACACAGCCAAAATATCTGAAACAAATGTCAACTGTCATGAAACTTTTCAAACTCATCAGCACAGGGGGCTTAAAGCACTGCCTCTTTAAATGGTAGAAAATCGAGGCAGCATATGAAGCTCTTACCTACTACCGAGAAGTTCACTCTCATTCTCAAGGACAAGTCTGCACGAACCCGTGTCCCCTGCATCGGCAGGCGGACTCTCAACCACTGCGCCACCCGGGAAGCCCTCAAGGACAGGTCTTAAAGGACAATATTGAACTTAGAACAGAATTTTCACATTTTAGAAGGTCTCTATTAAGACTCTTTCAAATACAGACTTTGACAAATATTTTTATCTATTTGAGTAAGATGCATCTTTTGATCAACACGTGTCAACCACCATAACGAATACTACTGTAAAACTAAAAATGTCTTTGACCCAGTTGCCAGGATAAAAGAGGACACTTTTATCCTGGGCACTTTGAACACATCCTTGAGAGAGTCCAATGCTGGAGCTGTGCCTGCTTGGTTGAGAATCCACAATTATGAAGGCTTTCAATTTCCCAACAGGTAAGAATCCTCAGACATCAAGAAAAATAAATCTCTTTAATCTTCCTTCCTTTGAGAAATTAAAATATACAGTTTTAATTCAAATCTGTATTAATCTGCTCAGGCTGCCATAACAAAACACCATAGACCAGGTAGCTTAAACAACAGAAATTTATTTCCTCACAGTTCTTGAGGCTGGAATTCCAAGATCAAGGTGCTGGCAGGGTTGGTTTCTGGTGAGAACTCTCTTCCTGGTTTGTAGATGGCCTCCTTCTCACTGTATCCTCGAAAGGCCTTTTCTCTGTGCCTGCACACACCTGACGTCTCTTCCTCTTCTTATAAGCATACGAGGCCCATTGGATTAGGATCTCACACTTTGCCTGAGTTAACCACCTTAAAGACCCTATCTCCAAATACAATCATCTTCATTTGTATCTTTTTTTTTTGATTCCACATATAAGTGATATCATATGATATTTGTCTTTCTCTGTCTGACTTACTTCACTTAGGATGATAATCTCCAGGTCCATTAATGTTGCTGCAAAGGGCATTATTTCATTCTTTTTAATGGCTGAGTAATATTCCACTGTATATATGTACCACATCTTCTTTATCCATTCATCTGTCGATGGACATTTAGGTTGCTTCCATGTCTCGCCTATTGTGAATAGTGCTGCAATGAATATCGGGGTGCCTGTATCCTTTTGAAGCATGTTTTTCTCCAGATATATGCCCAGGAGTGGGATCAATGGATCATATGGTAGCTCTATTTTTAGTTTTTCAAGGAACCTCCTTCATACTGCTCTCCACAGTGGCTGTTACCAATTTAAGTCCTCACCAACAGTGTAGGAGGGTTCCCTTTACTCCACACCTTCTCCAGCATTTGTGGTTTGTAGATTTTTTCATGATGGCCATTCTGACCAGTGTGAGGTGATATCTCATTGTACTTTTGATTTACATTTCTTTAATAACTAGTGATGTTGAGCATCTTTTCATGTGCCTCTTGATCACCTATATATCTTCTTTGGAAAAATGTCTACTTAGGTGTTCTGCCCATTTTTTGATTGGGTTGTTTGTTTTTATGATATTGAGCCACATGAGCTTTTTGTAAATTTTGGAGACTAATCCATTGTTGGTCACATCATTTGCAAATATTTTCTCCCATTCTGTGGGTTGTCTTTTAGTTTTGTTTATGGTTTCCTTTGCTGTGAAAAATCTTTTGAGTTTAATTAGCTCCCATTTGTTTATTTTTATTTTTAGTTCCTTTACTGGGATAAACTGAAAAAATATTGCTGTGCTTTATGTCAGAGAGCATTCTGTCTATGTTTTCCTCTAAGAGTTTATAGTATGCAGTCTTACATTTAGGCCTCACAGACTTAGAGAACAAACTTATGGTTACTAAGGGGAAAGGTGGGGGAGGGTTAGACTGGGAGTGTGGGATTGATATGTACACACTACTATATTTAAAATAGATAACCAATGAGGAACTACTGTATAGCACAGGAAACTCTGCTCAATATTCTATAATAACCTAAATGGAAAAGAATTTGAAAAAGGATAGATACTTATAAAACTTGCTCAATGATAGACACATATCTGAAGATGATCTCATTGTTATGATAACAAAGGAAATCATGCAACTTGAACTCATTTTGAAGCGTTTTCAAGAATTACAGTATTCTTTGACACAGCCTAGTCTTGTGTGTTAGTGGTAACTCTGGTCCCTTTTGTTACTATATATCTGTGTGTGTCAGGGTTTTTAGCATATGTTGCAATAAAAAAGTGAAAAATTATTGGCTATCAAAATAAGTGGACATTGCCAAGACATAGACTCTTCTACAATTGCAATTTTATTTTTATTATAAATAAAAATAGACAACAAAATTAAGAGGATTTGTATTTTGCAAGTGGCCACTAAATTTGCATTAAAGCAGAAGAAAAGGAAAAAAATCAAACTAGTAGAAACAGAGTAGAATAGTGGTTGTCAGTGGCTGGGTGGTGGGGAAATTGGGAGATAGTGATCAAAGGGTACAAACTTTCATTTATAAGGTGAATAAGTTCTGGGGTCTAATGTACAGCATGGTGACTACAGTTAACAATATGGTATTGTACACTTGAAAGTTGCATAGAGAATAGATCTTAACTGTTCTCACTACACACACATACAAAGGTAACTATGTGAGGTGATGGATGCGTTAACTAACTTTTATTGTGGTAATCATTTCAGAGTATATACATATATCAAATGGTCATCTTGTACAACTTAAATTCATACACTTTTATTTATCAATTATACCTCAGTAAAACTGGAAAAAGAGATATTACTTTGGAAAGATTATTTTTACATTCAATCTTATGAAAGGGATACACTAATACTACAATCGAATCAATTGCATACAAAATTTTATGTATCTACAGCCATCACTGCTGCTGGGCAGTTCCCATGATTGCTGTTCTTGCATGCATTCTAATGTAACAGCAGCTCACTTCATTTCTTAATCACATAGACATAATTCCACTTGGTTCTAATTAACAAATAACCTTTGGCAAAATCACTCAGAAGGTTTCTCATTAGTAAATGGAGAAAAATCTTCAATTTTATTCAGAGCTGTGTTTGCGATTCTAGAAGTTTAATTGGATTCCTCAGGTTAATCTTACAAGAATTGTGCTTTTCTCTAGCAGACACTCATACACCTCTAACATGCTTATAATCACATTACCCTCCTTAATTATTTACTTTTGGAAGGGTATAGATTCATAGTAATTACAACAGATCAGATATACAGGTTTGATCATTTTTCACATGATTTAATAAGTCAGTGAACTGTCTAATCTTTGTGCCTCTACCATGTTCAGAGTAAAAAAGACAATTTAATTGGATGACACAGTCGTTCTTCTTTTTATACTTGTGAAATAGTTCATACAAAAAGGCATAGAAAATAGAAATATAGCAAAACACGTCTTAAATGTGTGGTGTGTTGGGTTTTTTCAGCCTCAGGCAGCATATACACTCTAGCAACCCCATTCCGAAATTTTGATTCCTTTCTCCACTGTCTTCCAGGGCAGTTCTGGCATTTCTTCATCACTCGACGTAGGCCATCTTTTTCTCCACGCTTTCAAGAACCAGCCTAGCATATGTTAGCTATACTTTCCAAGGTCCTTGCCCAGGTATTGTCTTAACTCATAAGACAGAAATCCACCTGTAATAATTTCCCCTTTATCCACTTTTATATTCCCTCACCCTCAACCCAGCCCTGGAGAATATGCTTCTGGACCTTGACATTATATATTGGCTTATCCTGCATCTTCTTGGTATATAGTTCCTTGTCTTTCTTACCCAGTCCAGCAATTTCCTGATCAGGCTATGTTGTGACTTATTCCTAGTCATTAATTTGCTGATCTAGAGGGAGAGAGAGAGGGGATACTGAAGTGAGTTGGGTCATGTTGACTTGGAATGCAAACGCCTCTGATCATCTTAAAGCAAAGAGGAGTGAGTGACTTCTGTATGCTTAGAGCCTTTTGGAGAATCTAGAGAGTCAAGATTTCTGAGCACAATGACCTATACATTTCCATTCCAAGTCTCAGGGCTTACTTTACCAGTCATGATCTTGGCATAGTAGGGTTGAAAATTAAACCTTCTCTGGAGCCCTTATACCTCTATAACTAAGGGTTGAGCCTGATCCTCCCCTTTTTCTGTCTTCCTGCTTCAAGAGATGAGTCTTTTTATATACTTCCAAAGAGGTCCCCTGGCTTTCATCATTCATCATAAATTGACCATCCTCAGCCTAAGCTTGTCTTTATCCTATGACTTAATAATCTTCATAGCCATCTAACTCCATAATCTTTAAAGTGAATACTTTCACCAACCCCCTCAATTGTCTGGTATCTCTCAAATTATTCAATTATACCTCATTTTAACACCAATGAAAATTCTAATAATTGCACTACTACAGTATTTCAGGTAATATCAGTACTCTAAATCCAGTCATGGGTAACTGGCCAGAGGGTGATCTCATTCCAAAATCTGATTTTATAGTTTACTTCTTAGAATCCCTTCCATCGCCAACATTCTTTCTCGTTTTGGGGATTTAAAACAATTGTTTCTGTTTTGTTTTGTTTTGTTTTTCCCCAGTAAACTAGCTCTATGAAGGAGATTTGTACGCAGGAGTTTTATTAGTGTGTGTTTTTAGAAACAAAACCTTTAAGGAAGTAATGGACACGGGCTTGAGAAAAAGAACGTGAACTTTCATAAATTTTAAATAGAAGCAACCAATCCCTCAGGAAGCCCTAGGTCTCAAATGGCTCTTCAGACTCGTTCTAAATTGAGGAAAGGGGGCTAGAGTTTTTAACCACACGTCTCTCAGTCACTGGATGTTGCCTTCACCAGAAAGGGGCCATAATTTTGGGCAAGATGACTCTCTTCAGCCAACAGAAATTCCTAGAGATGGACTCAGTCTTGAACTATTAGAAAGTAACATTCCTAGCAGTTACTAGGAGTAACTGGGGAAATGAGTGACTTGGCCTACAAGAAGTAATCTAGGTAGTGGACCACAGTATCCACTATATATGGCTCCAGGGCAAGAAATAGCTATTAAAGATCATATTTTTAACAGAGAATAAAATTACCTGTTTGGGAAACCAAATATCTTGGGGACTGAAACTCTAAGACAGCTAGCTTTTATAGCTACATGTAATTTAATGTTGTTATGTGTAATTATGAACTAGTAATTTTTTATTCTAATAGAGTCTACTTTAGCAGAGAAAACTGTATGTGAATGAAACTAGTTTAGCATACATAATGCAACCACTAAAATTGTGCTTTTGTGGCAGTTATTTGGCTTATCACATCATATCTACTGTAAAGTAATTTGCATGTTAGAAGTCAGAGCAAATATCAAATATGCATGTAAGATATGTTTTAAAACTTCAAGATAAATTGACTCTAAGTAATAAAAAATAAATGTGTATGTATTGGTTTGCTAAGACTTCCATAACAAAATACCACAGACTGGGTGGCTTAAACAACAGTAAATTATTTTCTCATAATTCTGGAGACTGGAAATCCAAGATCAAAATGTTGGTAGGTTTAATTTCTCTTGAGGCCTGTCTCCTTGGTTTATAGATAGCCTCTTTTTTGCTGTGTCCTCACATGGCCTTTCCTCTTTGCATGGATATTGCTGGTGTCTCTTCCTTCTCTTATAAAGACACTAGTCATATTGGACTTATCTCATTTAACCTTAATTTCCCCTTTAAAGTCTTTATCTCCAAATATAGTCACACTTGTGTTTAAGGCTTTAACACATGAACTTTGGAGGACCTAATTCAGCCTATAACAGTAAGGTTATACTAATATGTTCATTTTCCCCAGAGAGGCTTCTGTACATATTGGTAATTCTCTCACCCACAAGTATAAATTCTGGGTCCTTCTGGTAATATAATAAGGATGAAGAATTCTATTTCTCTTTGCTTTCCTACTCCACCATTGTGTTTTGTTCATACATTAACACACACACACACACACACACACACACACATACACACACACATACACACCTCACCTCCTTGGTCCAATAGATTTTTTTAGGTCAGAGGCAGGTTGAGAAGTGAGACTACAAAGTCATCAGAACTGGAAAAGAGATGAAAGAAAAAAGGCAAAGAAAGGAATCAAAAATGGATTGGTCTCATTTTATTCCCAAACAAAGGCAATATAAGGCTTTTCTCTACAGCACCTTGTCAAAGTGTAAGTCTCAAAATAAAATGAAATAATTGTCACACATTTAGATAGTAAGCACATGCCATGACTTAGGGATCTAAAAGGATGACAAAGTTATTTACAAAGACATTTTGAAAAAATGGTATTATATAGTTTATAAAAACAAAATAAATTTTGAAATACAATGTTAAAGTACTACAAAATTGATTACCTACAGAACAATAAAACATAACTTTTGATACAATCTTCTTTAATAGACAAAAAAGAAAATCACTGCATTTTATCAATTTTCTATAAGTTAGTTTCTAGAGTTAAGAAATGTTAGACAATCAATAGTAAGTAGTATGTTAAACAAAGTTACAGTTCCCTGAAGGGTAAGATGACCTGAGGCAGGCCAGTTAGACAATGCTATAGGATGACATTAAATGCTTAAACAATCATCTTTGCCTTATTTCCTATATTGTAATATTTGTTTCTTTAATACTCTGGTATCATCTCCATGTAACCCAACCAAAGTGTGGCCAAAATTACAGGAGCAAGAAAACATCAAAATATTTTTGTTTTATCCATTCTGGTAGGCCTAGATTCTTATTATTAGCACCAAAGAGGCTGTCATTATCTTGTAATTGTAGTTGATAAATTTTGAAGTTAATAGTTCAGCCATGTTTACATTGGTAGAAATGTACAATCTAAATGTTCTTCTTCCACATTATAAATATTGAATCCCTACTGACAATAACATTGGATATATTATAATCATTAAAAATTAAGGACATGTGCACATCTATTTTACTGATTTATAATACTTGAATTTAGTTCTGTAAAATATTGAAAGCCAATCATTAGGGAAAAATCCCCACAATCAATTGCGTGCAGCATATTTTAAAAATTTAAGAAGTCATTGACCAGGTGGCCTTCACATTTCCCTCAGCTTGACTAAACTTTAGGTGCATTTCTTTCTGCCTCTAAGTCCCTGACCTCTCTCTCACCCTGGTTTTGTAAGAATTCTATAAGCATTCAGATGGCCTAGACATAGAGGTCCTTCTCTTCCCTTTACCTAGAGAATTTTTTAAGAAGTGTATGATTACAAGTTATTTCTCTGCCTCTATGAAAGATAAATATCTTTAAAAGCCTCTTGCCAGCTTTACAACCCAAGGAATGTCTTTCTCCAGGTCCTGGGCGTCATCCCATTGAAATATAATCACCAAGGAAGATAGCACCCATATCTCCCAGTCTCTGTGTAAGCATAGGAGCCTACATTTCATGGACACTGGTTAGCAAACACAGATGGCCTAATCACGGAGAAAAATGTTTGCAACTTCAGGAAACAACTCAATATACTTAACACGAGCCATTGATCAACCTCTTCTCTGACAACTTCCAGTACTTTTCCACTAGCTCATCCCAGTCCGTCAAGACCCTCCCATGCTTTTTTTCAACAGCTGAATCCAGATTGAGTTCTGTTCTCTCTTCCTCTGATAATAGCTTTGTATAAATCTTTGCCTATTTAACTTTGCTGAAATTTTTGCTTTAAAACCATTTTCTGTAATGACCTCCTCATTCCCCAAGTAACATATTTCTAAAATTGCTCCATAGTTTTCTGTCTCCCTTTCTGTATACTAAACCAGAGTAAAATATTCAATCAACATTTTCCCTTACACTTTTATTCATAGGAAAGAAAATTCATTCAATGAGCTGGGTAAAGGTTGTGATGCTTATTACTTAAGAAAAATAACTTTAAAGATAACTCTGATATTCTACCTCTAAAATGAAAGGAGAAGCAAAAGTTTAAAGTTTATTTGAATCAGATGATTCTTTAAGTTAGACTCACAAAAACATATAGTTTGACAAAAGTTTACTTTTCCATAATTTTATCTCAAAAATAAAAATAAAAAATAAGTTTTTCACTTGATAATTTTCTTCAGAGATTTTTGAAAACAGCACACTGTTTAAAGATGCAGCAGATAATTGCAAGCCTATTAAATTTTCAATTAGTTGAAAATTATAAGACAATAAATTTTTACCCTTGAAAATTGAGAGAGTATATGTGATTTTTATGATTTCCCAAAAATGTCTGGAAGGAAGGGTAATGTCTAAAGAAAGAAATGTTGATGATTCAATTATTCATTCTTATGAAAAATTATTCTGGTCTTGTAATTTTCTTTTCCCAGCAGTAGATAAAGATGTTATCCTCTTTGGAGAATTGTCTGTTCAGATCTTCTGCCCATTTTTTAATTGGGTTGTTTGTTTTTTGATGTTGAGCTGTATGAGCTATTTATATATTTTGGATATTAACCCCTAATCCGTCATATCATTTGCAAATACCTTCTCCCATTCAATAGGATGTCTTTTCATTTCGTTGATGGTTTCCTTTGCTGTGCAAAAGCTTTTAAGTTTAATTAGGTCCCGTTTGTTTATTTTTGCTTTTGTTTTCTTTGCTTTAGGAGACAGATCCAACAAAATATTGCTACGATTTATGTCAAAGAGTGTTCCGTCTATGTTTTCTTATAGGATTTTTATGTTTTCTGGTCATTAATCCATTTTGAATTTATTTTTCTATATGGTGTTACAGAATGATCAAATTTCATTATTTTACATGTAGCTGCCCAGTTTTCCCAGCACCACTTATTAAGGAGACTGTCTTTTCTCCATTGTATATTTTTGCCTCCTTTGTCATAGATTAATTGACCATAAGTACGTTAGGTGTATTTCTGGGCTCTCTATTCTTTTCCACTGATCTATGTGTCTGTTTGTGTGCCAGTGCCAACAGGCACATGAAAAGATGCTCAACATTGCTAATCATCAGGGAAATGCAAGTCAAAACCAAGAAGAGATAACACCTCACACTTGTCACAATGGCTATCATCAAAAAGAACATAAATAACAAATGTTGGCGAGGATGTGGAACAAAGGGTGTCCTTGTGCACTGTTGGTGGGAATGTAAATTGGTGCAGTCACTGTGGAAGACAGTATGAAGGTTTCTCAAAAAACTAAAAATAGAACTACCATATGACTCAGCAATCCCACTCCTGGGTATATATCTGAAAGAAAGAAAAACACTAATTCGAAAAGATACATGCATCCCAGTGTTCATAGCAGCATTGTCTACAATTGCCAAGATACGGAAGCAACCTAAGTGTCCATCAACGATGAACGGATAAAGAAGATGTGGTACATATGTACAATGATATACAACTTAGCCCTAACAAAGAATGAAATTTTGCTGTTTGCAGCAACATGGATAGACTTGGAGGATATTATGCTAAATAAAATAAATCAACCAGAGAAAGACAAATACTGTATGATATCACTTATAGGTGGAATCTAAAAAGTACAACAAACAAGTGAATAAAACAAAAAAGAAGCCGACTCACAGATATAGAGAACAAACTAGTGGTTACCCATGGGGAGAAGGATGGAGGGTGGGGAAATACAGTAGTTGGGGATTAAGAGGTACAAACAATTAGGTATAAAATAAGTTACAAGGATATATTGTACAACACAGGGAATATAGCCAATATTTTATAATAACTATAAATGGAGTATAACCTTTAAAAGTTGTGAATCTCTATATTGTACCCTTGTAACATATAATATTGTACATCAACTATACTTCAATTAAAAAAAGATGTTACCGGGCTTCCCTGGTGGCTTAGTGGTTGGGAGTCCGCCTGCCGATGCAGGGGACACGGGTTCGTGCCCCGGTCCGGGAGGATCCCACATGCCGCGGAGCGGCTGGGCCCGTGAGCCATGGCCGCTGAGCCTGCGCGTCCGGAGCCTGTGCTCCGCAACGGGAGAGGCCACAACAGTGAGAGGCCCGCGTACCGCAAAAAAAAAAAAAAAAAAAAAAAAGATATTACCCTTTTTGTATCTTCTCCAATTCATGGAAAAAAAGAAATAAAAGCTCAATGAATAGAACCAAGTTTATCTATCATCAAAATGGCAAATATGTTATTTAAAACAATTGATTTGGAAAAATTGAGCATTGACCATTTCATTACATTAAGAAGAACTCACTTAAACCAGCAGGGGTTCTTTAAATAGCATGCTCTCCTATTGTATTAAAAATGTATTTACACATCATTAACTGCTTGAAAGAGAAAAAAGGATAGAGAAACAACGCTTAAAAATTAAGAGCCACTGCTATATAAATAGAGATAAAAACGAGCAATTGGTCATATAATGCTTCTTAGTATTAAAGTGAGTAAATTCACAAATAATCCATTTATACCCAACTTTACAGACAGTAAAGTTAGTACAGTTTCTAATATTCTGGCATCAGCAAGCAATTTTGGGTCTCTCCATTTTATAATTAATGAGTTTGTTACAGGTAATCAGAGGCCATGACTTACATAATCTTTAAATTATTTTCACTAACATACTGGAAACTTGTTTTCTCTCCTGTCCACCATGCACCCCACGAAAACAAACAAATGAAGTCTTGGCCTCTATTTCATTCAACCATTTAACACATATGTATTGAATACCTACTATGTGCAAAGAAGGTTCTGTAGAATCTATAGCAGTAAACACGAGAGGTAGGATCATCATCCATGTGATACTTATATTCTAGTTATAGGTGATAGTCAAAACTAAGAAGAAAAATATAGCAAAGTGTGGGATGGAGCTGCTACTTTTGGTTAGGTGATCAGTGGAAGCTTCTCTTATCAAGTGGTATTTGATCAGACATTTGAACAGAATGAGTAAGGGAGTCCCCAGATAATTGGGGAAGAGTATTCAGGCAGAGGTAATAACAAGTCCTAAAGAAGAACTTAGCATGTTTGAGGAACAGCAAAGAAGCCAAGTCTTTCTAGAAGCTCATTGCATTAGTTTCCTGTGGCTACCATAACAAATTAACATCCATCTAAAGATGATGCATGGTTTGGGCCATAAAAAAAGCATTTATTCTCCAAAGTTGACATATACACAAACCCCCAGACACACATATCATATTAAGATATATGTATATATTCTTCACATAGTTAAAATAAAACTTTGAAAGTTTGAGTTTTCTTACTTGCCTGCATTTGAGTTGAGCAGGTCAGTGCAGAGCAATATTATTTTCATATAGTTCATATCATGTCAAACGTTGAAAGAAAAATTTTCTTCAAAGGAGCAGAGTAAACAATGCCATGAGAGATTATTTATGACTCAAATAAATTTCCCCAAAAAAGTTTCAGATTTATTTCATTTCCAACAAGAACTTAGCATGAAATATTTATAATTACCCCTTTTACCTGTATCTGTAATCAATAAAGGGAACGATAAAGACATTTTTAATACTGGAAATAAAAATTCAAACTCAAGTAAGAGCAGGTATTAGGGAGGGTCAGGTCATGTAGAAGCCTTGCTGATATTCAGCTGACAGAATGGTACAAAATGTACTTTTGACAATTACATGATGAAAGAGAAATACATGGAATTGGTTTTATATTGTTTATTGACCTTTATGTTACATAAATGTTGAATTGTGGCTCAAAGGATAAAGAATTATAATTATACAGGATCTTAGGATTAGGAAAGAAAAAAATGGACCTAAGATACAGAGGTTTGTTAAACTTCAGAAGTTATGTTAATATGAATACATTTTCTTAATCTTAAAATTCAGAATCTAAAAATAATTTAAATGAACATCATCTTGAGCCTAGCAAATTCTTCCAAATATTTATCTAAAAATTCTTCCTAACAACCAATCTAAATGATCAATAGAGATGGGAAAGACGGGAAAAATAATAAAAGATGCTTTTTTAATCAATAATTACTTATAAAACTTTGTCCTGAATGACGGCCAAAATGCTGTGCTTCCTCTTATGGGATTCTGTAGTCCATGTGCATTCATTAAAATTGATTCTGTTTTTTTTTTTTTTTTTTAATGTAGGCCTGAGGTATGCTAATTGGACATGTAAAGTATGTAAATAGCTCTGAAGCTCTAGTAGGGAAGAGAAATCAAATGCAACAAAATGTTATAAATGAGTACAGGCAAATGTGTTTAAGTGGACAAAACAATGTTAGTTTAAGAAAGAGAGAGGGAATCTGATACTTCCCTGGAATTTAGCAGAAGCAAATCATTTCAGGACTTGAGAGAGACACAACAGTTTAGAAAAACTGTGGATTGCACCAGTGGACTACTGAGTTAGTGTATTTCTAAACCTTAGGTCAGTTATGGAATGTCTCAGGGTCTAGAAGAAAAGGGGGTCTTTAAACTGCACGTAGATCTAGCCTGGCAACAAGGGCAGAATCCCTACAATTCTACCGTATATTTTGGGCTAACTCCCTCACAGTCCATTTTCAGAACTGGCTTATTTCAAATTTGGGTACCACTTTATTTCCATTAAGATCAAAAAAAGACAAAAGACATGTTGGACATAAGAGAAGAGGTTCCACAGAATATTGGTTAGCTTTCATGGGTTTCTTTAAGCTGGCTTCCATGGAAATGGTCACCTGTACCCTGGTAGGCACTAGGGATAAATTCCAAACAGACACTGGTCCTATCCTCGTGGGGCTTATAGATTATCCTAATAAGTCACTGCAAACAGTAATAAGGACTGTAAAGGACATGGTATTTGAGTTGAGATCTAACTAAATGAAGAAGAAGAAAGCTTTCCAAACTGAGCGAAGCATATGTGCACAGACTCTTAGGCTGGAAGAAACATTCTAGGAAACAAGTGTATTTACCTACACATTTCACACAATGGCTTTCATCTGAAGAGCAGTAAATGTCTAGCCCTTGACAAAGATGCCAAGGCAATTCAATGGAGAAAGGATATTCCATTTACAAAGACTGCTGGAATAATTCAGTCACCATTTGCAAATAAATGAACCCAGACACAGAACCTGTATCATTCAAAAAATTAAAATCAATCATAGATATAAAGGTAAAATATTAACAGAACTATGAAACTTCTGGAAGGAAAGATAAAAGAAATGCTACATGACCATGTGTTTGGTGATGAGATTTTAGATACAAGACCAAAAGCACTATCTATTAATAAAAAACTGATGAATTGAACTTTATTAAAATTCAAAAAATTGGCTTGTGAATGTGACACTATTAAGAGAATGAAAATAGAAGCCATATACTGAGATAAAATATTTGCAAATCACACTTCTGATGAAGGTCTTATATCCAACATATACAAACACCTTAAAACTCGAAAGTCAGAAATGACAAACTGAGTTGAAAAATGGGCAAAAGATCTGAACAGACACCTGCCAAAAAATAGATAAATGACAAATAAGCATATTGGAATTGCTTAACATTATATGTTATTACATAAATGAACATTAAAATAACTGTGAGAGACCATTACACACTTATTAGAATGACTGGAATTTAAAAATTTGACAACAGCAAATGTTGGCAAGAACGTAGTACAGCAGAAGCTCTCATTTTTTGTTGTTGGAAACATAAAAAGTTATGGCCACTTGGGAAGAGAGTTTGGCAGTTAATTACAAAGCTAAATATAGCATTACCATATGATCTGGCAATAACACTCCTAGGTACTTACACAACTTATTTGAAAACTTATGTCTATACAAAATCCTGAACACAAATATTTATAGTTGCACTATTAAAATTGTGAAAAACCAGAAGCAGCCAAGATGCCCTTCAATAGGCGAGTAGATAACAAACTTCTTTTCTCTGCCACCCGAGAGGGTCTAGAAAAAAATACCTCCATAGCAACAAACACATCTTACACTCAAATCTTTTTTCTAATGTTATTTTCCCAAAAAAAGTAAGCGAAGGGTCCTTCAAGAAATAGTTGATTCTAGTGCTGTAGCAATAAATATAACAAATGAGCCGGGAACATCAAGCACTGTCTGAAAATATGGAAGTACTCAAAAAATTACACTGATGGGAGTGTGTTAAAAGGACACAGGAACCAAATGAAAGAGGTCCCATTGGCCAAAGTGGAAAAATTTGAGCAAAAAATATATATAGTAATAATAAATTATAAACCAGAGTATAAGTATCAATAAGTCCATACTTACATAAATGAGTAATTGAATAAATAAATAAATCGAGAGAATAAACAAACCTCCCATGGAGAAGAGTTCCAACAATTTTTGTAGATGTTCTGTTCTCACAGAGGTGGAGCATAGCTACTCACCCCTTAAGTGTGCATAGTGACTTCCTTCCAGAGGATGGTATGAGAAGGAAGAAAAGAAACAGTGCAGTAACCTGTCAAGCACCACCTCAAGCCATGTGATCAAGGTTCACGTAAACTGTGATAAGTCATGTTGAAATATGTACCCTTTATGTCATGCGATGAGAATGACATTTTACCTCTGTGGTCATCCACACAAAAATATACAACCCCACTGTAATAATGAGATAAACAACAGATAAATTCCAATTAAGGGGCATTCTACAAAATACCTGACCAGTATGCTTCAAAACTCTCGAGGTCATCAAAAACAAGAAAACTCAGAAACTGTCCCAGCCAAGAGGAGTCTAAAGGAGTCATAATGATGATATGTAATGTGTTATCAATAGGTAAAGTCCACATTAGGTAAAAATGAAGGAAATCTAAAGCATGGGCTTTAGTTAATAATAATGTGTCGAGGAGACCTTCAAGATGGTGGAGGAGGAAGCCGTGGAGATCACCGTCCTCCCCACAAACACATCAGAAATACATCTACATGTGGAACAACTCTTACAGAACACCTACTGAACTCTGGCACAAGACCTCAGACCTCCCAAAAGGCAAGAAACTCCCCACGTACCTGGGTAGGACAAAAGAAAAAAGAATAAACAGAGACAAAAGAATAGGGACGGGACCTGCACCTCTGGGAGGGAGCCGTGAAGGAGGAAAGGTTTCCACACACTAGAAGCCCCTTTGCGGGCGGAGACTGCGGGTGGCGGAGGGGGAAAGCTTCGGAGCCACGGAGGAGAGCGCAGCAACGGGGGTGCGGAGGGCAAAGCGGAGAGATTCCCGCACGGAGGATCGGTGCCGACCAGCACTCACCAGTCCGAGAGGTTTGTCTGCTCACCGGCCGGGGCGCGCGGGGGCTGGGAGCTGAGGCTCGGGCTTCGGAGGTCATTTCCCAGGGAGAGGACTGGGGTTGGCGGCGTGAACACAGCCTGAAGGGGTTAGTGCAGCACGGCTAGCCGGGAGGGAGTCCGGGAGAAAGTCTGGACCTGCCGAAGAGGCAAGAGACTTTTTCTTCTCTCTTTGTTTCCTGATTGGAGAGGAGAGGGGATTCAGAGCGCCGCGTAAAGGAGCTCCAGAGACGGGTGCGAGCTGCGGCTATCAGCGCGGACCCCAGAGACGGGCATGAGATGCTACGGCCGCTGCTGCCACCACCAAGAAGCCTGTGTGCGAGCACAGGTCACTCTCCACACCGCCCCTCCCAGGAGCCTGTGCAGCCCTCCACTGCCAGGGTCCCGGGATCCAGGGACAGCTTCCCCGGGAGAACGCACGGCGCGCCTCAGGCTGGTGCAACGTCACGCTGGCCTCTGCCGCCGCAGGCTCACCCTGCACTCTGTGCCCCTCCCTCCCCCCCGGCCTGAGTGAGCCAGAGCCCCCCAATCAGCTGCTACTTTAACCCCGTCCTGTCTGAGCCAAGAACAGATGCCCTCAGGCGACCTACACGTAGAGGCGGGGCCAAATACAAAGCTGAGACCCTGGAGCTGTTCGAACAAAGAAGAGGAAGGGAAATTTCTCCCAGCAGCCTCAGGAGCAGCAGATTAAATCTCCACAATCAACTTGATGTACCCTGCATCTGTGGAATACCTGAATAGACAACGAATCATCCAAAAATTGAGGAGGTGGACGTTGGGAGCAACTGTAGACTTGGGGTTTGCTGTATGCGACTGACTAGTTTCTGATATTTATGTTTATCTTAGTATAGTTTTTAGTTCTTGTTATCATTGGTGGTTTTGTTGATTGGTTTGGTTGCTCTCTTCTTTTTTATTACTTTTTTATTTTTTAATTTCAAAAATATTGTTTATTTTAATAACTTTATTTTATTTTATTTTATTTTTATCATTCTTCCTTTTTTTTCCTCCCTTTTCTTCTGAGCCATGTGGCTGACAGGGTCTTGGTACTCTGGCCAGGTGTTAGACCTGAGGCTCTGAGGGGGGAGAGCCGAGTTCAGGACATTGGACCACCAGAGACCTCGCGGCCCCAAGTAATATCAATCAGCGAGAGCTCTCCCAGAGAAATCTGTCTCAACGCTAAGACCCAGCTCCACTCAATGACCAGCAAACTTCAGTGCTGGACACCCGATGCCAAGCAACTAGCAAGACAGGAACACAAACCCACCCATTAGCAGAGAGGCTGCCTAAAATCATAATAATTTCACAGACACCCCAAAACACACCAGTGGACTTGGTCCTGCCCACCAGAAAGACAAGATCCAGACTCATACACCAGAACACAGGCACCAGTCCCCTCTGCCAGGAAGTCTACAAAACCCACTGAACCAACCTTACCCACTGGGGGCAGACACCCAAAACAACGGCAACTACGAACCTGCAGGCTCTGAAAAGCAGACACCAAACACAGTAAGTTAAGAAAAATAAGAAGACAGAGAAATACGCAGCAGATAAAGGAGCAAAATAAAAACCCACCAGAGCAAACAAATGAAGAGGAAATAGGCAGTCTTCCTGAAAAAGAATTCAGAATAATGATAGTAAAGATGATCCAACACCTTGGAAATAGACTGGAGGAAACACAAGAAACATTTAACAAGGAACTAGAAGAACTAAAGAGCAAACAAA